>NC_068287.1:8749687-9083854 GCF_025860055.1 Xyrauchen texanus | reverse complement strand
CTGTATAGAATGAATAAATCATTAAATTAACCAAAAGTAACCTTATAACGTGAAAATGAACTAAATAAAATTTTGAGCACTGGCAGATCCTGGCGGACTACCACTTGTGTATTTTTGTGTATCTATGTTTCTTACATTTTCTTAATAATCTTTTGCTATATTACAAGCCATTTAGATTTGACAAGATACCAAATCTATTTGGTATTTCAAAATTAACATTTCTAATCAAACTCTTCATTTTATAGCTCTCTCTCTATAAATTCAAAATATGATATTTTATATAATAATATCAAATTATATATATATATATAAAAAAAACTGAAATAAAGATAAAGCGGCGAGGCTGGAGACATTTCTGTAATGTGGAGGGACTGTAACACTGACTATGACTGAGAGTGTGTGTACTCTTCTACATGTGTGTCACTTGTGCCAAGAATAAAAATAAGGCGATAGCTGGTTTATACCTTTTATCCTCTGATATTACATGTCACCTCTTTATACAATCTACCTTCACCAAATCTGAGAGTTAGGAATACAGTCATAAATTTCACTACACAACAACCTTCATTTCTATTTTGACTTAGTCGTCAGTGAAGCAACCACCATAATAAACATCCAACCATATTAAACATCTAGACTGCTGCATTTGTGACTGTGCTCTGACACTACATGACAGTATTTCTCTCTTGTAGATTACCATCAGTGCCTAGCAGTGAACAGTGATTGATTTGGGATTTAATTTCTCTCCAGAAGCACACCACCGTGTGACCTTGCCAACAAAAGACCAGACTGATTATTTACATGCTGATTTTGTATCTAAAATAATCAGTTATAAAGTACTAAAGATCTTCTCTTATATAAAAATGGAAATCTTGTCTAAAATGTTAACAAATTAACTGTAAATGTGACTAAATTAAAGTCCACAGGGATTGTCTACAGTGGGATCTATATATATATATATATATATATATATATATATATATATATATATATATATATATATATATATATACAACAGTTCGTTCTATTCCTCGAATCTGATTGGACGAGAGACGTTCCATGAGCACTGATGGTCTGACAGCATCAGCACTCCGACACTTCACTGTGTCTGTATCACTCCACTTGTGTTCATGCTGTTCTAAACTAAAGTGTAAGAGCAGTGCATATCTGTTTAGAGTTTCAGTTTGTCTTTTTTTTATTTTTAATACATATGTTAGCCAGCAGGTGGTGGCAAAAGATAATTTTTGTGTGTAATATGAGCCAGTTAGGTGACGTGAAGTGAATCCGTTAGTCATTGTTTACATAGAACAGCGCTCCATTATCGCTCGCATTACTACTACACGACTACAGCTAGAAAATAGCTTTAAACGGCTTTAAACAAACAACTTCAGCATTACGGCTCATCACAGCTGAGAGACACAACAGACTGATTAATTACACAACTTATTACTTACCTCTTATTGGAGTTTCCACATTGGAGAAAAAGTGCTGTTCAAAATGGCGGAGGACATTGCAGTTTCTATAGTGAAAGACTGTTGCGCTCTGGCTACTGCGATATAGGGAGAATTACCCCCGCTTGGGTGGCTACTTTTCCACTGAGAAAGCTGATATTCAGAAAGCTGACAGCATCTCTGCTTGAGTGTGCCAACAGGTGATCACACACGCTCCATCTCTCTCTCTCTCTCTCTCTCTCTCTCTCTCTCTCTCTCTCTCTCTCTCTCGCACTCACACACAGTAATGTAAAAAAATTAATTAAAAAATACATGTAACAGACACTTATTCATTAACTCTTAACACATCTGCACTGCTCTTACACTGTTGTTTTGAGCAGCAGGTACACAAGTGGAGTGATACACACACAGTGAAATATACCATGGTGAAACCCTGGTTATAGAAGTAAAACCAAAGGTTATTTTTTCTAAACATGTTCTCAGCTGACAGCTTCATTTAATTCTTTCCGCTCAACACCAGTTTCATGTACAACAGTAAAGAGGAGACTCTTTACAGACAGTAAAGGGTGCAGGCCTTATGGGAAGAATTGCAAAGAATAAGCCACTTTTGAAGCATAAAAACAAAAAGAAAAGGTTAGTGTGGGCAAAGAAACACAGACATTGGACAACAGATAATTGGAAAAGAGTGTTATGGATCTTTCCCACGATGAGCTTTTGTGGAATCAGCTAGACTGTAAGGCAGGGGTGCCCACACTTTTTTGTGTGATGATCTACTTTTAAATTACCAACTCAATAAGATCTACCAACTAAAAAAACACAGTTTCATTTAAAATAAGAAAATGCTTGTTGGGACTACTGCATGTATCCCTACATGGAATTCATCTAAAACTAAACCCAAAACACCTACAGCACAATAGATTACAATAGCCAAGGCATTTACCTTATTCTGATGACGAGTAAATATTGACCAGGCCAGGGTTTGTTTATTCAGTTGCCATGACAACTAGGTTTGCGCATACACGCCTTCCAATGACTTCTGAGAACAGCGCGCGAAATTGCAACGCTACTGCCTGGATTAGGCAAAACTGTCTGATTCCATTCAGTTTTGCCTAAACAGTAGCATCGCAATTTCGCGCTCTGTTCTCAGAAGTCCTTGGAAGGCGTGTATGCGCAAACCTAGTTGTCATGGCAACTGAATAAACAAAACCTCACCTGGTCAATATTTACTCGTCAAGTGCAATTCAGACAGAAACTAAAAGAAGGAAAGACATTATATTTATAAGTACATAAAAAGTTTGTGTGATCTACCAGCATTGCCTTTGCGATCGACTGGTAGATCGCGATCGACGTATTGGGCACCCCTGCTGTAAGGTGTGTGAGAAGTGCCCGAAAAGACAGTCACATCTATAGCAAGTGCTACAGGGAGTGTGGGGTGAAATATCACCTGAGTATCTGGCAAACTGACAGCTAGAATGCCAAGGATCTGCAAAGCTGTCATTGTTGCACATGGAGGATTCTATGATGAAAACACTTTAAAGTAGTTTAAGTAATTTTTCATGTTATTAATGTCCTGACTATACATCAGATAGATAGATGCGATAAGTTGAATGTCACTTTGGTGAATAAAAGTTCCAATTTATTTCCATAAGAGCAAAATGTGTACATTTTTCCAAACTTTTGGCAGCCAGCATATATATATATATATATATATATATATATATATATATATATATATATATATATATATATATATATATACCACCCGCTCCTCCAGAGATTCGTCCTCCAGCGGTTCCATCCGCCTTACCAGAGACTTCTCCTCCAGTGGCCCTGCCCACTCTTCCAGAGACTCCTCCTCCAGCGGTTCCATCTGCATTACCAGAGACTCCTCTTCCAGCAGCTCCGCCTGCTCCCCCAGAGACTCCTTCTCCAGCGGCTCCTCCAGAGACTCTACCTCCAGTGGTTCCACCCGCCACTCCAGAGACTCCTCCTTCAGCGTTTCCATCTGCCTTCCCAGAGACTCCTCTTACAGTGGCTCTGCCTACATCTCCTCCAGCGGCCCCACCGCCTGATCTGCTCTGGTCTCCTTGGTCTCCTGGCCATCCACCTGATCTGCTCTGGCCTGTTTGGTCTCCAGTTCCACCTCAGCCCTCTGAAACTCTGGCTCCAGCTTGGTCCTCTGAGCCTGCAGCATCGCCCTCACTCTCCATCCCTCCAGCTCTGCCTTGGTCTCAAGCCTCCCTGACTTTACCTTGTTCCTCTGCTCCCCTTGCCACTTGTGCCCCCTGAACTGCCTGTTTCCCCCTTCCCCTCACATCCCATGGACATTGTTTAATTTTTTTTAGGTAGATAGATAGATAGATAGATAGATAGATAGATAGATAGATAGATAGATAGATAGATAGATAGATAGATAGATAGATAGATAGATAGAGAAATAGGCAGGCAGACAGACAGACAGACAGACACCTTTATTTTGTAACTTTTTTACTCTACATTTTTATGCATTATGCAGATATATAGATAGAAGGACAGACAGAGAGATGGATAAATAGATATATGGATGTATGGATGGATGGAGAGACAGACAGATAGATAGACAGACAGATAGACAGACAGATAGATAGACAGATAGATAGACAGTAGATAGACAGACAGATAAAGAAATGGATAGACAGACAGACAGACAGTCAGACAGACGGACAGAAAGATAGATATTCAAATAGATAGATAGATAGACAAGCATATTGAAAGACAGACAGACAGATATATAGAAAGAGAGACAGACATATACTGTAGATAGATAGATAGAGAGAGACAGACAGACGGATGGACGGACGGACGGCCAGACAGACTGGCTAAACAGCATGAATATAATGCCAATATTAGTTATTTATGTGAAATTCAAGTCAAGATTTAAAATGATTAAATTAAGTAAGTGTTAGGGGCCAATGTTTAAACAAAAAGATATAGTATTAACTGTAAGATTATTTACTAAAGTCTTAGAATTTACATTCTTAATTAACTGCGGAAGTGCAAACAGATTCATTGTCTATTGTTATTTGGCTGATGAAGGCTGCAATTAATTTATCATCTATGTATTCCATTTTCAGAGTGTAGTCCATCCTTTGACCAAGGTGATGCAGGCAGAGGTCAGTAAGGTGCACTGCAGTTCGACTGTAAGGTTGTGGCAGACCATCTTAAGTCCAAGTTTCAGGCACTGTTCAGTGAAGTATCCCATGTCTGATGGTTGGTGCTGGCATCAGTTCATCCTCTGTGAAGTCCATTGTAGTAGACTGAAGTGATATCTGGCTGGCACAGGCTGCAGTTAGTCATCATCACACAGCAACACATAGTAGTGGGAGTCGGACATCAGGCAGGACCGGAGTCGGACATCATGCAGGACCAGAGCTGGATCTGGCAGGCTCTGGTAACCTCAGGACAGTAGTGTAGTCTAGGGCATATGCAGGCATATGCCGTATACCCAACTATATTTCAAAGGATTTTGCGTATGCCCACTTAAAATTAGTTATGATATGTATGGCCACCAGAAAAGAGAGGATCCATAAGTTTTAATTATACTGAGGTGATGCCGCAGCACTGTTGAGTGAATTGTGATTATTCATTTTTAAATGAGTGTACAGAGATTCTCTTCACAGATCAACTGCAACTGAAGGCACAGGTGTAATAAGACAGTTAGACTTTGCTGTGCTACCAATCAGAACGTTCCATTTAGATGCGATTTAATATTTTCTAACAATCATATTTTCTGTTTCAGTAAGGGGCGGGACATTTTTAGCATCTACAGTGAGATGCACCTGCAGTGCTGGAGTTACCATAATTATTTTGCGCTGTATATTTTCCTTGGGGTTAAAAGTGAAAATATTAATGCATTTAAATAAAAATGTATGCTATTCAACTGGAAAAATACTGAGTGTCACTGCACCAGTGCTAGTTTTTATGCTCTTCGCAGGTGACGAGTAAGTGTTTCAAAAGTGCCTTTTCCCCCTCGTGATATCAAATCATCTTAATTTATAGTTATTAATAAGAAAGCTATTTCACTATACAGAGAAAAGAACATTTTTGTTAACAAATAAAACAAATAGCCTGAACTCTTGTATTCTATATATTGTATTATAAGATAACGTGTTAACGTGAACATTATTACACTCAGTCATAACTATACAACAGTTTATTAAGGCTATGTATGTATTCGTTTATTAAGTAAAGGGTAAAGACTGTTTTACTGTTACTTAAAAGAACATTTAATCAAACTTATTTATTTAAATATATATTTAATATCAAGCTTTAGTAGTGTACTATACACCTTGTCCTTGATAAAATCAAAGTATGGCCACCTCTTCAGTCACTACTACACCACTGCCTCAGGGTATTTATCCTGAGGTTAAGACAGCGAAACAAATAGAATAATATTAGCAGAGGTGCTATTCACTTTAAAACAGGATTATACAATATGAGAAGTGTTTCCAGTTCAGCAGACCTAACTAATGCAGCATAACTATGAGTTGATGGATAAATTAGTTGTATGCCTGAATGAAAAGATGAGTCTTTAGTTTAGACTTAAACTGAGAGAGTGTGTCTGAGTCCCAAATCATCTTCAAAAGACTATTCCCTAGTTTAGGAGCCAAACAGGAAAAGGATCTACCTCCTTTGGTGGATTTTTAAATTCTAGGTATTATTATTAAAAGGCCAGAATTTTGTGAGTGTTTAGCAATGGGTGCCTGACACAGAGGAATCATGTTAATGAGTGCTGGTATAAAGCGAGAGAGAAAGAGAGCTTAGGGTCAGATGCTCTCATGAGTATGCCACTCATGGAAAGGAAAGGTGTGTGTATTTGTGAGTATGTTGGAGGGATGTCCCACTGTTACCATAGAGACGAGAGGACAGTGGTCTTGAACATCACCATTGGGCAAGAGGGATGCTCATATAAGCTATGGGAAATGTTATAGACAATGGTGTACATAAAAGTAAGAGTTTAAACAAACAAACAAAGGAACTTTTTGTATTACGGCACTGTGAAATTTAAGTTAAAGCGGACCTGTCACTAGTGCAATAAGTACTGTGAACAAGGTCACTGTTTTTGTTACTAAATTTACTTCAGCAAAATGAAGAGTCAAATGAATATCATTAAAGAGAAGGACATGGTAATTCATTCGACACGTGTGGTGGAATAGGCTACGTTTATATTTACTAGACAGTCAGTCAGGCTTCTCTGCTGCAATGATCGACAACTCAACAAAACCTCAACTAAACAATACAAGCGCTGCCACCCAACGGCGAGTCAATAATATAGCGAATACAACATTGACTGGGAAGATAACAGCAGGCACACTGACCACATATCTGGATAACGTAATATTCACCTCGCAAACGTATTTGCTTGAATTCTGAACAGTAAAACGATATAATTTTAAGCAAATATGTTTTCATTTTTGACGAATGAAGACAGTTTACATTTCATACATATTATTCTGTTCTGTTTTATCTTGTTATACTCTTTTGAACCTGTTCAATTCCATTATTGATGTCTACCGCCATCTAGTGGACACGCAGGGCAAGTGCCACAGCTCACATGAGAACTACTAAGGCTAATTTGGACTACTTTATTGACATGCAGAGGTGTAAAAAGTATATACATATATTTGCATTAAAGTAACTTTGATGATTCATGAGAAGGTGACTCATACTCTGAGAACAGTCTTAATCACACCTCACTAAAACACCTGAACTGCCTGAAATTTGATAAAATTGTTATATATGTATGTTATATATGTATATGTATATATATATATATATATATATATATATATATATATATATATATATATATATATATATATATATATGTGTGTGTGTGTGTGTGTGTGTGTGTGTGTATAAATATTTATATTTTAAAGACCCCTATTAAATCAAAATAAAAGTTTTGAGGCCATTAATATGCCATTGTGCTCCTAAAGTGCACAGAATACTCAATAAAATTCTCCCAAGAATGAGAATGTCTCTAATTAGAGACTTATTAGGCATAATCAACCTTCGTTTGTGTTGCAATACTGATGGCAGTCTTCAAAAACATGCGCTTATAAGCCACAACTGATTTCAAATAATAAGGCAGTGATTTTATTTCTTCAGCTGGTATAATGATTAAATGCTAATTTAATTTGTTAGGATTCTTTTATAAGCATCTCAATCATGGTAAATGATCAGCACTTATATGGCACCTTTTTAACCTTAGCAGTATTCAAAGCGCTTTACACTGCATCTCATTCACCCATTCACACACAAGGCACTAGCCAGCCATTGGGAGCAATTTGGGGTTCAGTGTCTTGCCCAAGGACACTTCAGTATGTGGAGTCGTGTGGGCCAGGAATCGAACCGCCAACCCTGAGATTAGTGGACAACCCGCTCTACCACCTGAGCCACAGCCACCCATGCTGTGCCCAATACGTCTAATAATTACAAATAATAAAATAAATTCTTGAATGCTCAGGAATTATGCTGGAATTATAAATCCTATCAGAATGTTTTATAAAGTCCTGACCCGATTTAATCTACCCTTCGCTGGGGCTGTTGACAAATGTAAATGTTCCTCATGAGTTATATTAATCAAATACAACACAAGCAGGCCACCTGTCTGTCTGATGAATATGCATTGTTTACATGATTTGTATATTAATTTTTCACTGTCACAGAATATCAGCTTGAAATCACATCCCTAAAACGCTTGAAAATTAAATGCCTTGTTTGGTTTTCAAATTTATGTAATATTAGAGTTTCACTTCACTCCACTTGATTTAAAATTACTTTCGATGTGAAAGTTAATCTGTACTAGACATGAAAATCCACTCCTCTGCATAGCAATCAAGATCTCATTTTGGAAAGTGTAATTAGGTGGAGCACGGCTACATATTGGTAATGACCTTCATGAATGATATGTACAGTAGATAGAGATATTTCAATTTCATTCCTAAAGGGATAAATCAGAAGTGCTGTTAGATCTAACGCAAGTCTCTTTGGAGTACATGTAAAACCTCAGCTTTTTGGCAACTTTGCAAGGTCAGGCATTGCTGAAAGGGCGTTATAATTTTAGAGGAAATATGAAAAGACTTTTCCCCTTTGAAATGCAACCTGCTGTTAAGCAACAGGAGATGAAAACGACATCAACTCAGTTTTGTTTACATGTGAGGTATTGCCTCACAGTGTGCCAGAAGCTGTAGCCTGGAGACAGCAATTGGCCCTTCAGTCATATTGCATTTAATCTGTTCGGTGGGGAGCAGGTTTAGAGTGGTTGATTTCAGCACATAAAGCACCCCTTACTGCACTCCTCACATGAAAGTCTTGTCAAGATTTGGCACCACCTTCTCAGAACAAGAACGTCTTGGATTACTTTGCTCTATAAATAGCATCTATATTTGCATCTATAAATAGATGTGCCACAGGTGCATCGTCAGGTCTTTTGTCTGAAGAGCAGTCCTGGGACATCCTCAGTGCTGCAATGAAGCGCAGCATCTTGTTCCGCTTGTTCAGGTAACAAGGGTTACAGCAAAGTAACCCGAGACGTTCCCTTATCAAAAGCTGCACTCAATGCTGTGCTGATTCAGCGCTTTGGGAACAAGTGCTCACAAGAGCGCGAGAGGTCTCAGACATGAGCTTGTGATGTTGACTCAAGGACGTAAGAGCCCGGAGTGACATGAACATCCAAACTATAAAATCTTATGAATGTATGAGGAGAGGACCAGCCTGCCGCATCACAAAAATGCTGTCAAGGGACACCCACAGCCAAAGCTTTAGAAGAAGCGACCCCTCTTGTAAAATGAGCCTTATAAGCCAGGGCAATAGCATCCCTCACCCAGTGTGATATTGTCTGTTTTGTGGCGGCTGTCCCCTTGTTACGGCCCCCATGGCAGATGAATAGTTGCCCTGACTTATGCCACTGGCTAGTGCGGTGGACGTAGGCTTGAAGAGCACGGACTGGACACAGTCTGTGAAATTTCTTCTGATGCGGCATTATGAACGGCTTCAAGAGTGACCAGATTTAAGGTAAAAAAAGGAACCTTAGGCAGGTAGTCAGGATGAAGGATGCAATATTGCTTTTGGCATTCCTGGGGCAATGTCTAAGCAGGATGGCAAGAAGGACAGAGCCTGCAAATCCCCACTTCTTTTAAAAGAATAGCCATAAGAAAAAAACATCTTTAGAGTCAGGAGCTTGTCAGAACCAGACCCTCAAGGACTTTAGCTAAGTCCCATGAAGGGATCCTGGTCCTAACGGAGGCCTCAGTCGCCTAGCTCCATGACCAAAGCGAGTAGGCAAAGGATGTTTCCCTAGAGGCACTCCGTCGATGCAGTACACCACCTTTCAAAGACACCCCATTTATTGGCATAAGTTCTTCTAGTAGAAGGAGCCCTAGCACTCAGAATGGTCTCAATAACTTCAGGTGAAAACCCAGTGTACCTCAGTTGGTACCCTTCAGGGGCCAAACATGAAGGTTCCACAACTCAGGCCGGGGATGAAATATTGTCCCCTGCGCTTGAGACAGGAGGTCCCTCCTTACCAGTATCGCCCAAGGTGGACTGTAGAGTAGAGCTGTTATCTCCGAGAACCATACTCTGTTCGGCCAATGCGGCGCCATCAGTAGGAGGCAAGACCCTTGTTGACAAACTCTTGCTAGAACTCCCGGGAGCAGAGAAACCAGAGTGAATGCATACAGGTGGATTTTGGGCCATGTATGTACCAATGCGTCCAGACCCAAGGGGGCTGGATGACTCAGAGAGAAGTAGATGGGACATTGTGGTGTCTGTTAGGAGGCAAAGAGGTCGACTTCTGCTTTGTAAAATCTTAGCTAGATTTGTTTCACTACCTCGGGGTGGAGTTTCCATTCTCCCATCTGTATTTTTGGCTGGACAATAAGTCCACTCCCACATTCAGGCATCCAGGGATATATACTGCTCTGAGTGACCCTGGGCCCAAAGGAGAATCTGCCGTGCCAGTCTCTTTAACTGGCATGACTGTAGACCTCCTTGATGGTTTATGTAAGAGACTGCCGCTGTGTTGTCCACTCGCACCAGGACATGGCAGCCTCTCAAATGCTGGAGTAAGTATTTCAGGGCCAGAAATACAGCCATCAACTTCGACACAGTTGATGTGCCAATCGAGCTGATGGACTTGCTGATTCCTCTTGAGCTGGACGACCACTTAAGACTGCTCCCCAGCCCGACAGGGAGGCGTCCGTCATTAGCAATCTGCGACGGCAAGACGCACCTATAGTGCGAGGAGCCGGGGTCTGAACCACATAGAAAGGGTACGTAGCTTGCAGCGCGTAACCCTTATCTGTCTTCAGGGATTGGCCCTTGGATGAAATCCCCTGGCTTTGAGCCACAACTGAAATGGTCTCATATGCAGACGGCCCATAGGAATCACAGAGGACACGCCATGAGACCTAAGTAAAAAAATTTGGCCTCGTCTGACTTTGCTCAGTGTATACTGAATGGTCTCGATTCTAGCTGGAGATAGCTGTGCCCGCATCATGACCGAATTCCATATGATCCCAAAATACGTCATTCTCTGGATAGGAGAAAATGCTGTTCTTGGTGTTGACTTTCAACACCCAAGCAACCAGGTGAGCTAAGACAATATTCCTGTGCTGTAATGCCAGTTCTCGTGACTGTGCTAGAATCAGCCAGTCATCTATATAATTCAAAATCGTAATGGAGCCAGTACTACATCCATGCACTTTGTGAATATGCGAGGTGATAAGGCTAAGCCGAATGGAAGCACCCGATATTGGAAAGCTTCACCCCCAAAAGCGAACCTCAGGAACTTCCTGTGCTGTGGAAAAATTAAAATGTGTCTATGAGATCGATCGTAACTAACCAATCGTGATGTTGTATTTATGACACGACCGTTCTGACAGTTAACATCTTGAACTTGAGTTCCTTGACCAAACAGTTCAAGCCTCGAAGATCTAAGATCAGAAGCTATCCCTCATCCTTCTTGGGAACCAGGAATTATCTACTGTAGTAACCTGACTCTCTCACTAGAAGGGGAACATGTTCTATGGCCCCTCTGACCTGAGGATATTGCAGTATAGCTCTTGTGACAGTAAATGTGTTTCAAGGTAGTGGGAACCACGCCATTGAAACGTGAAGGACAGCAAACGAATAGAATTCTTTAGCCTTTTCTACTGTCTTTAGGACCCATGTAGAAAAACTTGGCGGCAGCTTCCAAGCTGCCAGGTTATCTGAAATGGGTACTAATTTTTATGCTTCCCATTGAGAGAATGTCAGATGTTCCGCGTCACCCAACATTTAGCTGGAAACCTCTAGCTTCCGAAACACCGGAGGAGGCGGGAATAGAGAGTTTCCGTGGGGGTTTCGGGAAGGTGCGGGCAGATGTTTTGCGCACCGAGGGGTGGGGGCTACCCCCACAAGGCTGGGCGCAAGACCATCAGGACTTTTGCTTTTTAGAAATAACGGTCCTGAGGTCTTGCTTTGGAGGCTGCTGAGGGCGGCGAGCTGATCCCCACTCTTTGCGAGGGGGAGCGCGACTCGCCACACTCTGCTTTTGGACCTACCTTCTAGAAGGACCAGGGGGAAGGTGGGTGGCCGACAGCCCCTCCCTCTGAGTGCGGCGAGGAAGGAATTGCACAAAGGCTTCTTCGTCTCTTTTTACCTCCCGAAACCTGGTAATGACTGTATTCATAGAGTCACCGAACAGGCCAGAAGGTGAAATTGGGGCATTAAGGAGGAACACTCTGTCCTTATCCTTAATACCGGAGATGCCTCTCCGTGCTGACCAAAGCAGCCATTGAACGGCCAATAGCGCGAGCCGTCTGCTTGGTCACACGGAGAGATAAATCTGTGGCTGGACGAAGCTCTGAAAACGCTTCCTCGACGATAGTACTCCCCGCACTCAGTTCCTTCAATAGATCAGCCTGGTACCCTTGTAACACCGCCATGGTGTGTAGAGTGGCACCAGCCTGACCTGCAGCTTGATAAGCCTTCCCCATAAGCGTTGAGGTGGTCCTACATGGCTTTGTGGGGAGAGTTGGTCCTTTTAATGATGATGCTGTACCAGGCGAGAGATAGCCCGCAAGTGTCTCTTCTACCCGTGGCATCATCGTATACTCCGAGCCTTAGCACCGACGATAGTCGAATATGTCGACGTTGAGGGCACAAAGACACAGGAAATATAAGGTGTCTTCCATAAATGAGTCAACTCGTCATGGATATCATCAAAGAAGGGGAGAGACTGACTTTAAGTTCCCTCTCCCCGTCCACCAGACAGAAATCTATCCTCTAATTTTGATTGTTTGGGGGTCTTTTGTTCATGCGGCCAGTCTAACTGTAGTCCACCGAACGAGTAACTACCTCGAGCGATTCCTCAACCGCTTTATTATTACGCGAGGAATGCTCAGAGATCATCAGAGCAACTCAGAATCCGCGGTCCCAAGAGACTCATCGTCCCTCTCATGAACTGAAGAGGCGCTGTGGCCCGCTTCGAGATCATGCGAGGGACCGGTTGGATCTGGAGAGAGAGTGAGTGATAGGGATGAACCCGTCTCTCGCTCCTCAGCCAGATCCATACGTGAGCCCCACAATTAAATGGTGGGGGCTGGCTCTTGGAAATAAGCGAGACGAGTGCGCAACATCTTCACTGTGAACAGCTCACAATTCTCACACCTGCCTCGCTCTAGCGCAAGAGCAGCATGCTCTTCCCCAAACAAACAAAACAAAACTAGTGTGTATCTGATTCAGCCATATGGCATAAACAGGGAGACACACACCATTTGCTTTGTTTATCACTCATTTTCTCTTTGTCATGTGATAGAAGAAAGATTTCTGCAAACTGCCTGACAAATCTAACACCTAACAGAGGAAAATACTGAGTTTGAGAGGCTTGAGAAGCACAACACATCACAGAGTGGTCTGAAGACAAAAGACCTGACAATGCACCTTTGGCAAATCTATTTATAGCCCTGCTACTGGCGCATTTTGATGATGTCACCAACAGAGGCTATAAATTCTAGTCAATTTTATTGACGCTTTGCACACATATTCACAGCTGGTCACTCCTAAAAGACGTTCCCAAAGCGCTGAATCAGCGCAGCATTAAGTGGAGCTTTTGATAAGGGAACATACCATTTTCATTGCCAAATTCTACTCTATATCTGTTCTATTCTATTTTAATTTATTCTGTTCTATTGTTATATATTTTTGTTGTTCTGTTCTGAATCTGTTCAATTCTATTCTGTTGGATTAATCTGAACCTATTCTATTCTGTTATTCCACTCTAATTTATTTTGTTATTCTGAACCTCTTCAATTCTATTCTTTTTTGTTCTATTCTGTAGTTTTGTTCTGATCCTGTCTATTCTATTCTATTCTGTTCTGTTCTGTTAAATTATGCTGTACTGTTCTGACCGTGTTCAGTTCTATTCTGTTGTATCAATCTGAACCTATTCTATTACGTTATTCCACTAAAATGTATTGTGTTTTTCTGAACCTCTTCAATTATATTATTTTTGTTCTTTTCTGTTGTTTTGGTCTGAGCCTGTTCTATTCTATTTAATTCTATTATTTTTAGCTATATTATGTTCTGTTTTATCATGCTGCTTAATTCTGAACCTATTCTATTGTTCCATTCTAATTTATGTTGTTCTGAACCTCATTAATTATATAATGTGTTTGTTCTATTCTGCAGTTTTTTTCTGAGCCTGTTCTATTCTATGTAATTCTATCATTTTTAGTTATATTATATTATGTTCTGCTCTGAACCTGTAACATTTATTTGTTCTGTTCCATTCTGTTGTTTTGTTCTGAACCTATTCTATTACATTCTATTCTATTTTATTCTATAATATTCTAGTGTTTAGTTCTAAATCTGTTAAATCCTATTGTGTTCTATTCTATTCTGTTGTTATGATCTGAACTTATTCTATTCTATTGTTCTATCATGCTGTACAGTTCTAAACATGTTCAATTCCATTATTTCCTGCTGTATTCTATTCTTTTTAGTTCTATTCAGTTATATTCTATTGCTCTGTTCTAAATATTATGCTGTTCTCTTCCAAACCTTTTCAATTCTAATTTGTTCTGTTTTATTCTGTTGTTTTGTGTGGAACATATTCTATTCTATTCTATTTTATTCTGATCTGAACCTTTTCTGATCTATTCTATAATTCTTTGCTATTTTATCATATTGTTCTATTCTGGACCCATTCTGTTCTATATTATTATATTGTTCTGCTCTGAACCTGTTACATTTTATTTTGTTCTGTCATATCCTGTTGTTTTGTTCTGAACCTATTCTATTCAATTCTATTAGTCTACTGTATTCTATTCTATTTTTCATATTTTGCTGTTCTGTTCTCAACCTATTCAATCCTATTTTGTTCTGTTCTATTATGTTGTTATGTTCTGAACCTATTCTATTCTTTTGTCCATTCTATTTTATTGTTGTCTGATTTGAACCTGTTCAATTCTGTTCCATTTCATTGTTCTTTTTTATCAAATCTACTCTATTGTGTTCTATACTGAACTTATTCTATTGATTTATATTATAATGCTCTGTTCTATTTCATCATGCTGTACAGTTCTGAACCGGTTCAATTCCATTATTGCTTGTTGTATTCTATTATTTTAGTTCAGTTCAGTTCTATTCTATCGTTCTGCTCTACATATCGGCTGTTCTCTTCTGAACCTGTTCAATTCTATTTTGTTCTGTTCTATTCTATTGTTTTGTATGGAACAAATTCAGTTATATTATATTCTGTACGAATTTGTTTTGAATTCTATTTCAATGCCACCCAATGGTCAAAAAATATATTGCATGTCCAGCTTTTTATTATACTGTATACGGTTTCAGGCTGTTCTTTGGAAATGACCAATACTGTATTTTAAAAAGAAATCATGGAGCGAGAAAAATGTCAGTTTTGCCCCTTTTATAAAAAGGGTGGTAGACACCAATGTGTGAAGAATAGATGTAATTGCAGATTAGCACTTCATCTCTGGCACCCACAGGAGGGCTTTCTCTCTTTAAGGTCACTGTGACATTCCTGTGGCCTGTAACTGCCTCAGCATGTGAATGAATATAATGAAATAAAGGAAAATATAGCAGGATATGTGTGTGAGAGATAGAGGGCTTAGGGATTAGAGTGGTATTTTGTATCACAGCTCTAAATGTATGTCTGTGTATGACCCAACAGAGTCTCTAAGAGAGCAGCCTCACATATCTCTTTAAAAGCACAGAGGTGAAGAATCTACCTGATTTAAAATGCAGCCAAATAGTTTCTATTTCATAGACTTGAGATTTTATTTTGTATATAGACTTGACTTGCATTATACAGTTTATAAGTCATAAAGGAATGAACTGGGTTCAGTAAAATTTAAACCACAGATGCTGTAAGAAAATGATTTTGTCCCTCAGTTTGTGAATACAAACCAAAATCATGTGTAAACATTACATGTGTTGGCATGACACTAACAGAATTGGTTAAAACTGGCATTTTTGTAGCGCTAAACAGCCATTGTGAACATGCTTCTCTCATAACGCAACAGATATCAAGATTTTTACTGAAAATGTACTTTCAAGTAAAGATTACCAGTTGTTTGTCACCAAAACCATATCATATGCCTTCAGAAGACTTGGAATATGATGCACGAGTTGCATGGGCAACTTTTGTGACACTTTTGGGTCTTTTTTAAGCTTTAAAATGAGGCACTGGATTAAACAGACAGAATGTAATATTCATTAAAACATTGCCTTTTGTTGTTCTTGAATGAAAGAATGTAATTTGGGTTTAAAACCACATGAGGGTGAACACCTGTATCCCTTTAACTTGGATTGAACCTGAAATATTCTGAAACAAATGTATATTTTCTTTGCATTTCACACATAAACAGTTCTACAACATAGCTTCATTTATTGCACACATGTATCCTTTTGCAAACAGGTCTTCACAGTAACAATGCCTAAGAGAAAAAAGAAAACATTTGTATTTTTGCTCCAAAAACAGCCTCCAGGATCAACATACCGTATTTATAGATATTTACACAGACACACTGAGAGATTGGGAACATTTTTGAATCTGTTTGGCTAATAGAAGCCTTGACGATCCCATAATTCCTTATTGGCCACAGGAAAAAAAAAACCCTGAAGTCCAGGCCATGGGGTACGGAAAGGTCATTTTGTAAATAATCCCAAAACATTCAAGTTTCTCGAGCATTGCACAGGCACTGGGGTTAAACACACAACACACATGTGGCCCCTTTCAGAGATTCAGCCATATATTCACACTTTACACAGTGCAGTCAGACTATCACATCATCTATACGATGTGTGCGAGGAACTGGGACTTCATTTAAGCTAAAATAAAATAAAAAAACTCAAATGAAAAAATAAACAAATGAACTCTTTCTTAATAAATAGCAATGTAAGCTTTCAACACAGATTGTTGACTATTTTGAAGATGTTCAATTTAGGACAAAAAACAACTTATATTTCTTTTAAAACATTATAGATGGCTTTGATTGAAGGGACGATTGGTGCTTTTAGTGAAAGGTGTAAATGCACTCCATTGCCTTTTTGGCCTTGGTTCACACAATACAGAATATGTGAGAGTTCAAAACATTGTTATATGGTGCAATGTGACAGTAACTACAGCAGCCGATCTTTCATGTTTAAAGGAACAGTTCATTTAAAAAAAAGTAAATAACAATAAAAAAAATAATAATGTCATCACCCTCATGTTGTCTCAAACCAAAACCCATATGGATTTTTATTTTTTGTAGAATGTTCATCTCAGTCACCATTTACTTTCATTGTATGGAAAAAAAAGAGTCATGAATGGTGAATAGTTATTGGAATCTTAGGGAATTTATTGATTCCTCAAAATTATTCCTGTTCCTTAAAAGTTCAATTAATGATTCTTTTATACACAGCTACACTGGTCATGCTGTATGTTTCGCGCTGTAGTTTCAAATGAACTGGCTCATAAGAGTCATTCATTCAGGAATCAGGCTACACTGGTCATGCTGAATGTTTTGTGCTGTAGATTCAAATGAACTGGTTCATAAGAGTCATTCGTTCAGGAATTGGACTACACTGGTCATGCTGAATGTTTTGAACTGTAGATTCAAAAGAACCGGCTCATAAGAGTCATTTGTTCAGGAATTGGACTACACTGGTCACACTGAATGTTTTGAACTGTAGATTCAAATGAACCGGTTCATAAGAGTCATTCGTTCAGGAATTGGATTACAGTGGTCATGCTGAATGTTTTGAACTGTAGATTCAAAAGAACCGGCTCATAAGAGTCATTTGTTCAGGAATTGGACTACACTACTCACACTGAATGTTTTGAACTGTAGATTCAAATGAACCGGTTCATAAGAGTCATTCGTTCAGGAATTGGACTACACTAGTCACGCTGTATGTTTTGCACTGTAGATTCAAATTAACCAGATCATGAGAGTCATTGTTTCGGGAATCAGACTACACTGGTTGAGCTGAATGTTTCGTGCTGTAGATTCAAATGAACCGGTTCATAAGAGTCATTCGTTCAGGAATTGGACTACACTGGTCGCGCTGTACATTTTGCACTGTAGATTCAAATTAACCAGATCATGAGAGTCATTGTTTCGGGAATCAGACTACACTGGTTGTGCTGAATGTTTCGTGCTGTAGATTTAAATGAACCAGTTCATAAGAGTCATTCGTTCAGGAATTGGACTACACTAGTCACGCTGTATGTTTTGCACTGTAAATTCAAATTAACCAGATCATGAGAGTCATTGTTTCGGGAATCAGACTACACTGGTTGAGCTGAATGTTTCGCGCTGTAGATTCAAATGAACCGGTTCATAAGAGTCATTCGTTCAGGAATTGGACTACACTGGTCGCGCTGCATGTTTTGCACTGTAGATTCAAATTAACCAGATCATGAGAGTCATTGTTTTCGGGAATCAGACTACACTGGTTGAGCTGAATGTTTCATGCTGTAGATTCAAATGAATCGGTTCATAAGAGTAATTCGTTCAGGAATTTGACTACACTGGTCGTGCTGCATGTTTTGCGCTGTAGATTCAAATGAGCCAGCTCATAAGAGTCATTTGATTGTGAATGGGACTACAATGGTTGCGCTATCTGTTTCACACTGTAGATTCAAATGAACTGGTTCATAAGAGTCATTCGTTCAGGAATTGGACTACACTTGTTGATCTATGTGTTTAGTGCTGTAGATTCAAATGAACCGGTTCATAATTCATTCATTCATGAATCAGACTACAAGAACCTTTAGAGGAACCGAAAGTCATGAAAATAATTTGACTTCGGTATTTTTTTTAAAAATAGAACCAGTTCTGAATAAGAACCGGTTCTCGGTACCCATATCAGATAGTGAATGAGGCTAACATTTTATCTACTGTATCATTTATTTTTGTGTTCCACAGAAGAAGGAAGGAAAAGGAAAGTTTGGAACAACATGAGGGTGACTGATGACAGAATTATTTTTGGCTGAACTGTTCCTCTAATGCCGCATTAAATTCCAAACACTTGGAAAAGATGTATTATTTATTGTTTTATTGCATAACACCTACTGTTATTTCCACTAAAAGTCCAATTCATTGTTTAATTCCCTGAAGCCTGTGCTCAATCACAAAACCTTTTGATGAGACTGAAGACACGTGCATTGTCAAATACCACAAACAACATTATTAACTTTCACCAGCAGTGCATCAGATCATCCTTTAGATTCTTATTAAGAGAGAGCAGGTGTATTTACTATAGGGCCTGAGATGGGAAACCCTGCAGGCACGGGATGCCCGAACAACCAATCAGCTTTATTCTCTCATTCTCCACAGAGTCCATATTACACGGGCGCTTCACTACTGAATAACCTTAAATGAAGGGTGCACCTCTGAATTACCCTCAATGAAACACATGTGCAGGATCTGACACAATGATTGAAGGATTGATTGCACAATATGCATTTTAGACGATGGCTCTTAAATGTTGTTAGTTTGGATGGTAGGAAGTGCCATTAAACTGTGAATGTGTTTAACTGTCCTCGCACATAAGCACAGTACTGCAGTACTGTGATTAAAGCTTTTATGTACCTTTATATCAAAGACCTAATTGAGCACATTAAATAAAATGTGTACAGTAAACTGTAGATAAACAGATTATTGACTTTATTCTATTTCTCTATTTCCTTCTAACTTTGGTCCCTCTATAAAGTTACTTTCCGCTGACTCTTAGGGATAAATATGCAAAAATGTAATCAATTATTTCAGCAAACCTGTCAAACAAATCAGGGTACAACTAAAAACGATGTACTGCAGCTCCGAGCACAGCTCAAACACAAGCTTTGGCAAACACTGCAAACACCAAACACTGGATTTATGCCTTGTTTCCCAGGAAAAAAATATCCTTAAGATTTAAATAAGAAGCAAAATTGCATATTAAAAATATATCTTGAAATCTGTTTATTTTACTTAACCCATTGTCAAATAGGTTCTATTTGTTTTGAACATAAATCTAATAAAATTGACTATTAAAACAGAAAAAAACAAAACATACCGGTCACACTGAATTTGGCGACAGGAGGTTGAAAGTTCTGTCTGTGCTTACCGAAATTTGAAATCACTGCCCCCAGTGGCAGAAGCTGGAAGTGTTGTTCATGTGAAAATCCACAGGGTGGCGCCAAAAGTGAGTTGCATTTTTTTTGTTGAAAATCGAATACAGTCAACAAGAATGCATATTTTATTAACCACACTCCCTAACCCAAACCCCAACCCTAAACCTAACCGGCAGCAGAGTAAAAATGTAGTTTTAGAGCAAAAATTCAACCTCTGAACGCACCACAGGGCAATGTGAACATATTTGTACTCATGCGAAAATGTCTGATGGGGGATTGTGCTTGTCAGTAATTCTGCAGTATGGGGTTGATTTTAGTGTACATGAGCATTCGGAAGCAGCATGTTGAAAAAAGAACTATTTGCAAATGGAGTAAGAATAATTACAGTAGAACAACAATGTAATTAATTCAAGAGTTATTCTCTAAAAACAGGTCTTTAATATCTTAATTTTGCTTCTCATGAAAATGTAAGGATTAGGGCCTATATACCCTTCTTTATCGGTCTTTATTTGCATCTTAAAGTTTAAATTTATTGGATTGCTATCCATCTCTAATGCATCTTGGAGGGCATTTACACATGGTATTTTCATAATCAGATAACTATCCGATAACGCATGTGATTGTTTTTATGGGAAAAGAAAACAAATATGAATTTTTGCAGTGCATCAAAAGACAATCAAATAAAATAACCAGCTTCATTGTCCCAGCTGTCCTCTGATGTCAGACAGCAAGATGTGTCTCTGCACGTCCATATAGCACATCTACAGGAAGGGAGGCTCCTCAGAGGCATTGGTGGCTAGTCTTGGAATTCACTGAATTCAATGCTTGTCTCAAGCACAAGCCTCAGTGGGGTTGGAGGCTCATGTTGGGGGTTTGACCAGTGAGGGCCGAGGTTCAGGCCTCACTACCTCCCTCTGTGTGCCTGGTGGTGGTGTAAGGAGGGCTGTGCATCCAGATCGTTCTCCACCACAGATGAGAAGCCTTCTTTCTCCACACAGTCGGCCAGCACATTGAGCACCAGACGCAGGCGGCGGTCCATGGCATGTAGGTGGGGCTGGATGAGGATGGGGGTCAGCTGGTCCTGCAGCAGAGATTCCGCCATCAGGGAGCTCAGCAGGTACTCTTCTTTAGCCAACAGCTGCAGCCGCAGGTACGTCGACCTCTTCACTCTGAGACAGAGAGAATGAAAGTACGGCAATTGGCAAAACTCTACCATATACAAGATTAACATTAAAGACCCCATGAAATAGTTTTATGAGTGCAGTTTTCTGTCCGGCTGTGATGTATTTCCTATTTAAACACAAAGTTGGGGCGGGACATACCGAAAGGCTCGTACCTTTTGTTTAAATAGCCAAATGTAGTTACTTTACAGCTATGAACCTCCTTGATAGTTGGTTGCAAGTAGTATTAGGGGGAGGGATATTCTCATTCTAGTAAGCATTTGATTGGACAAAAATCTGTGTAGTGCATTTTTTTTGTCAGTATTCCCAGAAGAGAACTTTACTTTAAAAAACTTTAAATGTATATATATGCTAAAAGTGAATTTTGTAAACTTCCAGGGAGTAACATAATTCATGCCACATTGAAATGCAATCATATAAGAGGAAAAATGTTATATGCAATACAATCATGCCACTGATTTTCAGAAACAACTTGTAATCACTATCCAATCAAAGCCCTGAACTACGGAAGCCCTGATCCGCAAGGTGAAGAAAAAAAATTACTAGGAAAAAAAAAATATTTTTTTGCCTTTCTGAGCCGATGTCCAACAATAAAAAAAAATTCTGCTATTGATATTGTGCTTTTTGGAAATTTTGGGCCTGTATACATGCACTAGATGGACATCTTTGACTGTTGTGAGGCCACTTGGTGTGTTTTTATAGTTAAGTGCTATGATGAACTCTTGATTAATATGACGACGAATGTCATATGAAACATATGTAACCTGAGGTTCATTTAATGGTGGGATTTCATGTATTATAAGACTTAATCAAGAACTTCTTGATTAAGTTTTGAAAAACTTTTTTTGTTATCGTATTATACAGTACTATAACTATAAATCTATAAATCAACAGATAACATATCACAGACATTTTGTCACTATGTAAGCATAATATTTCATACTTACTTATAGTGACACCTGGTGGCCTAGGTTGGTACCACATGCTAATTGTTAGCTAAAAAATTTTTTTTTTCTTTTTCTCTCATGTGTTGCCTCTAGAAGAGAAAAACAATTAAGAGGAAGAAAAAATTAAGAGAAAAAAAATACTTTCAGGGAGAAAAAAACAAATCAGAAAAAAAATCAAGAGAGAGAGAGAGAGAGAGAGAGAGAGAGAGAGAGAGAGAAAATTGCTTAAAAAAACAAAAATTTGTAGGACAGATGCTCAGGAAGGCACCAAGACACCAAAAACGAAATATTTTCACCTAGACATTTTTTCCCCCCTTGCGGTTCAGGGCTTCCATACTGGACAGTGATGTGGGTGTGGCCAAGGAAACAAGCTTTGCACAGAGACTGCTAATCAATCACTGATTACAGTGATGTATATTTTACTTATTATTTTTGTCTGCTATAAGTGGCATTATTAAAATGCAGCGACGTGTTTAACATGTAACTTGCAAAGTGTATAGCATCACACAGTTGAATGCAATATAGCAGCGCAGATTACACTTCAAGGTGTGAATGTTTTTCATTATGGCACGAATTCAGCATATTATTCTTAAAAAAATCCACATGCATTGTTTTTCAATGGACAGATAAGCAGCATACAAAATAAGGAATGATAGTTTTACTTTTCATTGTGGCACAATTTCCACAGATTGATCATGAAAAGCAATGTCATGAGTTTATTGTTTTGACCTTGTTCCTTTGTTTTACTGCAACTGCATTTCATTTAATAATTGCCATTAATAATTCCATGCAACTATTCTCCTTTTTATATTTGTAGCTAAAAATGCTGGACAATTGCAAGGCACAATGCTAAAAAAGCTTCACCCCTACAATTCATCATAGTATGCTCTAATACTGGTTTATATATTTTAAACATGGTACCATTTTAAATCCATGTATTTTTGGGCATGTATCATAGTAATACAATCACATTCCATGAAATACTTTGGAGAAGCAGGCAAATGCTATGGTACATGAATAAGATAATCATTTAGATCCATGGATAAAAAAAATCTACATATGCAAATAAGTACATACACAACACATAATTAAGGATATAGTAAACAAACAAAGCTTAACTATCACTCTGCATTTGGGCACAGCAGAAAGCAGGATGTGGCTGTGCCAATGCTTTACTGAATTACTGCACTGCGGTGACTCTCTCAGTTGGAAGGTTATTGCCTCGATTCAAGAGACATTTCAGTGTGTGAAGAACACAGTCTTACCTGCAGCACTGAGTCAAAGGAACCAAGATGGACATTTCATCATGAGAATGTTTTCCATATCTGAGGGGTTAGAAAGAAACAGAGATGAAATATCTGATTCTCTTAGTTCATATGAACACATGATTGTAAGGAAATTAAACGTGGACATGATGTTAAAACCATCAAATAAGCCATCTATCTATCTTTCTATCTATCTATCTATCTATCTATCTATCTATCTATCTATCTATCTATCTATCTATCTATCTATCTATCTATCTATCTATCTATCTATCTATCTATCTATCTGTCTGCCTGTCTGTCTATCAAACCATCCTCCTATCCATTCATCCATCCATCCATCCATCCATTTGTCCGTCCGTCCATCCATCCATCCATCCATCCATCCATCCATCCATCCATCTATATATCTATCTATCAGTCCGTCCATCCATCCATCCATCCATCCATCCATCCATCCATTTGTCTGTCCATCCATCCGTCCGTCCTTCCATCCATCCATCCATCCATTTGTCTGTTTATGCATCCATCTGCCTGTCTGTGCATCCATCCATCCATCCATCCATTTGTCCATCCATCCATCCATCCATCCATCCATCCATCCATCCATCCATCCATCCATCATATCTATCTATCTATCAGTCCGTCCATCCATCCATCCATCCATTTGTCTGTCCATCCATCCGTCCGTCCGTCCGTCCTTCCATCCATCCATCCATCCATTTGTCTGTTTATGCATCCATCTGCCTGTCTGTCCATCCATCCATCCATCCATTTGTCCATCCATTCATCCATCTATATATCTATCTATCCATCCGATCCATCCATCCATCCATTTGTCTGTCCATCCATCCATCCATCCATCCATCCATCCATCCATCCATCCATCCATCCATCCATCCATCCGTCCGTCCTTCCATCCATCCGTCTGTTTATGCATACATCTGCCTGTCCATCCATCCATCCATCCATCCATCCATCCATCCATCCATCCATCCATCCATCCATCCATTTGTCTGTCCATTCATCCATCCATCCATCCATCCATCCATCCGTCCGTCTGTCCGATCCATCCATCCATCCATCCATCCATCCATCCATCCATCCATCCATCCATCCATTTGTCTGTCTATCCCTCCATCTATCTGTCCATCCAACCAACCATCCATCCATCCATCCATCCATCCATCCATCCATCCATCCATCCATCTATTTGTCAGTCCGTCCATCCATCCAGCCATTTGTCTGTCTGTCCATCCATCCATCCATCCATCTATTTGTCAGTCCGTCCATCCATCCATCCATCCATCCATCCATCCATCCATCCATCCATCCATCCATCCATCCATCCATTTGTCTGTCTGTCTGTCCGTCCATCCATCCATCCATCCATCCATCCATCCATCCATCCATCCATCCATTTGTCTGTCTGTCCATCCATCCATCCATTTGTCTGTCCATCCATCCATCCATCCATCCATCCATCCATCCGGACAATACATTTAAACATTTTTGTTTCAAATTACCATGATTAATTACAATTGTATCATATATTAAGCAGAACAGTAAATGTAACCATATTTCTGAAAAATAAAACGTAGTTCTTAATTTCTTCATTACAGGATATATGTAATGTCTTACATCCACCACTGCAATATAAAGAAGAGTATGCATTGAAACTCCACCGGAGATTAAATTGTATATAAAATACAAGAAAATAATTGTACATGTTAGTCATGGTTTCAATTTATTTAACTTTGAGAATCTCTGCATTGAATTTCTACAGGACTACACAGTAGCCTACTTCAGCAACGACTGAACAGAATTAAATAACTGCCACTTCAGTCAGAAGAATTTCTGTTTAATCAAAATCCTTTATCAGTACAAATGTTACTTCTTCCCTAACCTGAAACTGCACACATATTAAACTCTGAAACATGAATACTATGAATCTGAACGTCATCTCCCCATCTACATATTCATGCCTGTTAATACTGAAACAGTCAGTTTCCATGGTTTCTGTTTAAAAATGAAGTGCCTGTGGAGTCATATGGAGCTTTGAGGAGCAAGGTGTGAAGGGCAGAGAGAAACATTCAGTATGTTAATGAAAATGGTTTACCCTCTGCCATTATCCAAATGAATAATGAATGTCTCATTTCCAAACTTCTCAAAAGTCTCGTAATGGTGACGATCCATATTTCCTGTTAAAGTAAAAAATGAAAGAGATGGAAAGAGTGAAAAGAGCTTTTATAAGGTCTTAATATAAAGTTAATAAAGTGAATAAATTCATAATGTCTTAAAACGTGCACTAAGTAAGTTTTGGTTTTGTTTCACACACCAGGAAGACTGTGGTCTTGAGTTAGAGCTACAAACTATCGGCATGTGTGCAAAACAAACATTTTCAGTTATTGAGGTCATTGTAGAAATACCCTATACACAGCATACTGTACACTGTAAAAATGTCTGCAATTTTGACGGTTAAATACAGTAAAAAAACAACAATTGGTTAACGAATAGTTACCATAAAATATACGTTAAAAACATTTAACATATTTAAAAAGATAATACGTGTCTTTTTACGATAACTAATTTTTTAGATGTAAAAAGTATGATTATCCACCATCAGACATTTATGCATAAATTCAATGGTGTTCAACTTTCCAGGTCATGCAACTGATAGTGAGTTTGTGAGCAATTTCTGAGTCAAGGGTTCTAGTCCCATGGAATCCCAGAAGTAACCGCGTTTAAAATAAAATGGTGGGCACAAATCGACGGTTGCATTTTTTCTCTGAAATGACAATTTTACGTACTGATGGTCAGGTTTAGGATTGGGGTTTGGGTTAGGCTGCAGGATTAATAAAATATGCATCTCAGTTGACTGTGTTACATCATTTACAACTAAAAATACAACTCGCTTTTGTTGCCCCCTGTGGACATTGCATTCAGCCACAGACTGATTTCAGCATCTGAGGTTTCGACCTCCTGTATCCGAATTCAGTGTACTCAGTCGGGACCAGCCCCATGTCAAATACAAAACCTTTTTCTAGACCACATATAATTGTCTTCATCTAATGTGAGTGTGCATCATTTTAAACATATTCATCAGAAGTACTGTTCATCTCTTTAGGCGTAAAACTTTTTTACATTGGAAAAAGTTACTTAATGTTTAACAATACTTCAGGGGACTTCTTTTTAAATTTTTTGTTGGCAATGTTGAAAGGGTGACTTCTTTTAAGAAGCATTTTGATTTGCATGTGTGTATCACCAAACATGCATCAGTTTTTTGACAAAAATATAATTTATGGAAATACAAACATGTATTGTAACACTATACCTCAGATCACAAATGACCCTAAATACTTTTGGGAATGAAGCATTTTTTTAAATTGCTACGCTACAGTACTCATAAGACAAAAGTTGAGGAATCGTAGAAAGGTGAGTGTATAACTCCAACAAATGGATGAGGTAAAGGGGGTGAACTGAGGTTCTGGGTCACCAAAGACCCACGGTATAGTACATAATTCCCATACTTAATACTGCTTTATTTTTATTCTAAAATGTGGAAAATAGTACTAAAAAGAATAGTGATGAACTTTTCCTTGGCAGAGCAAATCATCAAAAGAAAAGTAAAAAAATACAAATATTTTAAACAATGTCAATGCTTACCCATTAGAAAGTCAAAAATAGTCATGTCCATGATGTCCAGAAGGCGTGTGCCCCGGTCATATGGTGGAGTCTGTTTGACTTCATCACAATAATCTGGATCCACTTCCCACCTGAACGCACCAAAGAGAAACACCAGAACACTTGTTTTACCTTTAAATATAGCTGTATTGTTCCCCTTTTCTATATAACCCTTCTGGGGACCATTGGATTGCAATTGCCATCTGAAACAGGACGGCACATTGTTTTACTGCACAGATAGGGTTTCTTTGGGAGTAAGTGAAACCTGCAGTGGTGTTTTTTGCTGATAAAGGCAGTCTGTAGTTTAATGAAGATATGGGGTGGTGCGTGGAGACCTGAGATAAAGCGGAGAAAAATAGCTTACTCAGCTTTCTTGCGTTTGTGGTAGGAACGGCGCCAGGGGTTCCTCCAGGTCTTGCGCTTTGCTAGTGCCAAGTCGGGGAGAAATGCAGCCAGGGAGCCTTCGATCTGGTCAGGTTTTCCACAAAGGGCATGTTCTGTGGAGCAGTAGTACGAGCACTCGCCGTAGAAGCAAATGTTGTTGGCTGGAGGGGGAAAAAGGAAATGTGAGGTCTTTAACTGTATTTACACCTGGAATTAACATCCGTTTTGGGTAATCTCAAGTGGTCAGTGCTAAATTAAGGAGTAAAGGGGGTCCAAAAGGGTTTAGGATCGGATCACTTAAACCACAATTGGAGGGAGCTGAAAAAGCATGTGAACATTGCATCTGTAGTGTACACTACAATCGATATAATGGGTTGTAAACTAATTGATCCTGATGCTTTTCTCACAGCAGGCAATTTGAAGTCTTGAAATGTAGCATTAAATGTAGTGAATATGTGAAAAAAAAGATGTTGTGCTTTAAAGGGGATGCCTTTAGAGACACTGCTTATGGGAGAGGAAGCACAACATGTTAGTTGCGTTTGAATTTGCATACTTTACTGCATTTGGTAACCCTAACCCTAACCTTAACTCTCATCTCTTAAAAAAGTATGTTCTTTAGGGTATGAAGGTGAGTAGTATATTCCCAAACATACTTCATCTTGGAACATGGGCATTGTTTCTTGATGACGTTGGAACAACAACTGCAAAAAATTATCTTCTCTTGTTTTATTAAAGAAGTACAATTTAAGCACAAGGAACAACTTTCTTGGTGTATCTAGCACATATGATGTGTATACAGTACAGACTGCATACGCAAAAAAAATGTTTTTTTTCAGTGCCCATGTTAACAGATTAAAGCATTCATGCCGCACACGGGTTCAGTCTATTTTTGCTGAATTAAAGTGATTGTTCATGCTCAAAATGAACATGGATTTACACGGAAATGTAGCAGTTTCACTGTAAATGCATATATTTACAGTCTACTGTGTTTCACAGTCTCCATATGACTTTCAGCCCTGGGTAAAGCAAAGAAAACAAAAACAAACTATTACCAGGAGTTGCAAAAATAACAAATGCGATCAGAATCTAAAGATTTTCTTTCATGTGAAATATACTACACAGCATGTTATATGGAGTGTGGGGGAGGGGGACACTTGCATCTCTGCGGAAAGCGGCAATCACGTGACAGGCAGGTGGTCAGAGAACTACACCTTACCGCACATTTGGATGACACCTGTCTCATCGTGGAGGTGGAAAAACACAAAATTGACACTCGGGATTTCTTGTACAAAGATTTGTTTGCAAAAGTAGAGGCATGGGAGGCAGTTTCCTTGGCTGATGGTGTGGATGGTAAGTTTTAATTTAAAAAGTACCATGTTTAAATATATTGCCACTTACTTGAGCAACTTAATATATAAATCTAGAAGTAATGAATGGAATATTACGTTGTTTATATTTATTGTGTTTAAACGGGAATACGTCTATCAAAGATTTTATTACTGTACTGCGTGCCCAGGAATTTCAAAGGGCCAAGGTGGTAACCATAGTTGACCATCCTGACCCATCTGTAATTGAATGACACATTTCTTCCATTGCACAGAATACACTCACACCACCACCATCACTGATGGTAAACACATATGAAAGCAACTTCATTGTTTTTAAAGTGTTAATACTGTCTGTGAAGCATGTTTTTATATTAAGTGACTCCTCCAGATGTGCCTTTTTGTGATGATGGATGTCAGGGAACTAAAAAGTGCCAATTCACCACAGGCTAATTAAACGCTGCTGTTTAGCCAATGATGAATCATTGTGTATAACACATTTTTCAAATGTTTCCTGACACGACTCCCCGGGGGAAGAGGAAAAAACATGATTGCAATGAAAAGTGGAGGCAGAATGCTAATGATAGCCCTGCAGAGAAAGAATATGGCCAATCTGTGTGCTTTATTCCAACACTTACATCATCTAAATGTGGGTAATTTAGTTGCCAAACTTTCTGCATGTGTGTTATTGCATGCTTGCTACTCCCCAATTAAAGACTCTAATTAGCTTAGCAGCTTCAATGGGTGTAGTGCGCTAGTCTATGGCTGCATTCCAGTTTGCATACTATTTATGCAATCCATCCAAAATAGTATGCAAACTAATGATTTGTGTGTCCAAAATAAGAGTATTTTGAAAGTGCATCCATGCCTGCTTTTGGCTTATACTGCCCAGCCCACAATTGTTATCGTGTTTGTGATGATTCTCTCCCTCCCTCCCTCCCTCTCTTTTTTTTGATCTTTTTTCCATTTGTCAAAAAATTGACAAATGCATTTAATTGACAATTCAATGTATGAAAATAAACGTTAAAGGTAAAGTGTGTCATTTCTACACCACTAGCGTTACCAATGGGAATTGCAAATAATGACACTCCCCAACTTGTTCCATTGGTAAAAAACAAACAAACAAACAAACAAAATAACAGACAGTTACGTCCAAACTCATGCCATTGGTTCAATGTTGCTATGCCAGGCCGGTCTGTTCTTATAGCGCTAAAGTCTTTACACTTTTCAAATAAACCTAGGAATGGCTCACTTATAGTTGACTCCTATATGACACTTCATCTTTAAGGAATAAAGAAATTTGGGTTTAAGCTTGCGCATCAGCAAAACATCATCTGTAGCCTGAAACTGAGCTTTGGTCGGATTTGAGGAGTTAATGCACTTAGCTGCATATAAAGCTACAGGATTGTACAGCAACTCCCTTGCTCCTTATTTAGTGAATGACTCAACCTCCAGTGTGCTGTCTGTCTGCACTAGTCTCAGAACAGCTTGAAATGCACACTATTTTCATCCTAACTCAATATAAAGCCTCTGAAAGCAACATTTTCCAGTGTTTGGATGCATCCATTGATGATCAATGTGATAATGCACAGTAAATATAGGATATTTGAACTAAAACCGAGCATTCAATCCACGAATGTGGTAATTGTGTTTAACAGCGTGCCGTGTGTGTGGCATCAACGTCGAATATGGAATCACATTTTTGACATATTAGTATGGCACAGTATTGCCACACCATCTTAATTCATGCTCAAAAGTTTGCATTTTTCCTTCAGAAGTGAAGTAGCCTACTTAGCAAATTGGGATGCAGCCTATACCTGAACTCTATATGCGTGAGAAACCGCTAGCTAGTAGGAGGGGAAAGCAAGGCCTGATGGGATAGAAGAAAAGGGCATGCAGAAGGGACTCATACCTGGGGATATGAAGAATGTCCGCCAGAGCTTTTTGTCACGGGTCATGTCCCTGATCTCCCGTGTCATGTTCACCAACCTGCCGGCCACTGGGGGAACTCTCCGGAAATCCAAGATTCTGTGCGCAATATACAAACAACAGCGTCAATCTTTTATCTGACTGTAAGGCATTATCTGACATTATCAGATGCCATTTGTGTCCATTAATCACAAGTGTAAAACATTAACAATGAACAGCTGATGCCAAACTCAACTTTTATCACTTTATCACAAGGCTATAACTTTTATCTTGTGCTTTATACGTTTGTCAGTAGGGGATGATCTTAAAATGTAAACCCTGTAACCATGATATAGTAAATAAGTTGTGACAACAAAGTGGATATACTGTATCCACAGTATTCCTGAGCAACCACTGGGCGGCACCATGATGATTCTCATTGCTTGTTTTGTATTTCTGGTCTCAAGACACCAAGTAAGAAATGCCAAAACGAGCGATCCAGAGGAGAACAACAACTATTTAAGTGTTACTTGGAGTAAAAATGTATTTCAGGCTGTCAGTGGCATCCAGCTATGACTCCCGAAGCTGCTCAAAATTCTGTAGAGTAACGGAGTGTCACTCACATAGTCTTCCATTAAATTTGGCCTAAATTGTTATTGAGTGACATATCATTTACTTTAGCTAAGGCTAGAACATACATGCATATCTATCAGTCATAAAGCATACACAATGTATTTTCAGTTACAATCATTTTTTTACGTTTTTATATGATTTGACAGCTTGAATGAAGCCCATTCAAGAGAACTTATAGAGACATTGCATAATAAACACTGTAATTTCTACTCATTCAGGTGCACAGTTACAGCAGTTTCTTACACTAACCTGCAAACTCATCAACATCACTTTGTTCATTCTTGAAGAAATGCAAAAACCTTTTTGTCTGTATGGTGAGTACAGCTTTGGACTGCCACATGCACCGCATCAGTGCGTCCTATGTGCGATAACTGTGCCTTGTCCTACCCACGACGTGAAGCTTCTTGACCGGCTTTATAGTCAATAATATAACATCAATGTAATAATTTCGCTTGATATGGCATAATGCAATTGATTAATGTTTAAAATCTTTAAAATATACATTGCAAACAGGAAAAGACACGTTTCATAAAACAATTCTGTCAATGTCTTCACTGTTCACTGGTTGCTTTATGAGAACAGTGTCACCAAACATTCAATCTTCTGCTGCATACAATAAAGAGGAAGCCAACAATAAAGAGTGCTGGAAATCTATCAAATAAATCACAATTTTTTACAAGGATCCAGAAAATGATTTTTCCTTTGAGGTGCTACTGCAAAGCACCTGAGCCCACTCTTTACTCTTTGGCTTTATGAAACCTCCATTATATGGAAGCCCAGGAGTGCCATTTAAAAAAGAATGGAGGAATAAATTATCAATCTATTCATTTGAAAATAAAAATGTGAATAAATAAACCAATTTATAAATGGTCAATTAAATGGACCCATTTAAATGTGTGTATTTATGTGTAAAATGTACTTATATTTAGCAATAAAACAGCACAATACTGAGTCATTTTTAAATTCACCTTTTAAATTGCGTTTCAAAAAGCATTTGGCAATTTCTTTTCTTTATTGTTTGACTTTTCCTTTCTTTTTACATTTGTTAATCCATGATCCATGCTGAAGCCCAGGGGTGCCAATAAAAAGAAATGAAGGAATAATTCATCAATCTATTAATTAGAAAATAAAAACTTTAATAAATATGTAAATATATAAATGGACAAATAAAAAAACACATTTAAATGTGTTTATGTAATTCATATTTAAAATGGTCATTATATTTAACAATACAATTGTGCATTAATAAATCACATTTATTACATGTTTAAAATGTCATTTAAATGTAGCAATAAATGAGTACTATAATAAGCCTTTTAAATGCACTTTTTGGGCTTCCATACCATTAGGCTTTTTAAATACTACTACTGACATTTTAGCACACACCACCGGATATAAATGCCCTCTCCTCCACCCTCACTTTCTTGTGTACTTCCTCTCAGTCATGTTCATGTCTTTGTCTATGTGTGCAGTGGGCTGTCTCGGTGAAAAGCCCACGTCGTGTGGTGCAAGCTCTTTCAACATTAAACCTCCAGAGACCCGTCGGCTCCTCGCCCCTGAGAGACAGAAACCCAAGCCTTTCAGATGAAACCACTCAGGGGCCACAAACTGCACAGTCACATTGGACGTAGGTGACAAAGGGCCCAGTGTGGAAACTGTGCATTCTAGGATCATTCTGTCAACCGCGTGTGGAATAAAGATATAACACAGTTACAACATAGTTCTAAATAATTTGAATGTTATTTTCAACATTAGTTTTTTTTTACATTTTAGTTTAGTATTAGTTCATTTTAGCAATGGCTCTATAACACTAAGTGCTTTTCAGGCCGTCGTCCAAAAGTCTTGAGTGACATTTGCAGAGCAGCGAGAATACAATCAGAGTTGCTTTGGCTTTCTGACATCGCAATGGCGTGAGTGCTCTCGTGCGTAAACCTGTGGAAGGCTATGGTTTCTTTTCCCAATGTCTGGGCTCGACAGGTGTTCTCAGTCAAATAACTGGGGGAAAGCCAAGAAGGTCTCTGTAGGGTGAATTTCTTCTCAATGGCTACTGGAGTGGGTGAACGGGTTTGGAGTATGCTTTCAGGGAACCTTAAATATGGCAGGGCTCTACAGTGCGAGTATTTCACTTGCATTTGCCCCTAAAAATAGATGTGTGCGAACTGAATAAATTATTTACGAGCACAGTGTGCGATTAAAGATTACAAACGTAACTCCCCCTTTTTAAGATATTTGTTTAAAAATGACAAAACCCACATTCCACAAGCGGAGTTTTCTGTGATGACGCGTTCCAGTCAGAGAGAAAAAGGTGAACAAGGGAAAAAAGTAGCGGTATAGGCGACATCACATTTTAATTTAAGCGAAAAAGAGATGAGGAGAAAGAGGAATTTGGCGAGGGGGATTCGCAAGGTTCAACTAATGAAGTCTCTTCACAAGGTTTACCGGAGAAGGCTAACGTTAGGGATGCTGAGAGCAAAGCTACCGTGACCACAACTGTCACTTCAATGTCCACTGTAGCCGGTGGAGGGAGAACATATAGATTCAATGCAAATTGGCTCAAAATGTTCCCATGGCTAGAGTTCGAAAACAACGTCATGTTCTGCAAATATTGTAGAGGGCAGAAACAGGTGGGCATTTGAAATAGTGATGGGTCATTTGCGAACGAGACGGCTGTTGTAGATGAACGTTAGGAGCTGGCTCGCATATCAGAATCTATTTATACAAATATAAAAAAACAAATTAAGATACGAATAATAAAAAGATTGAAAAATAACGAAAAAAAATAATATAGGCCTAAATGCTCAAGCGCACACATTAGTTCTGACTGTCCGCTCAGAATAAAAGCCTCACCTGTTGTTCCTGTCAATCAGACACGCAGTGTCAACCAATGAACCAAAGATGCGTGAGGGAGGGCGGAGCCAACTTATGTTGTTCAGATTGTATTTGAATTGTTACATTTATATGCACTTTGTTTATATACATTGAAAAGTTATACTTTAAATGCACACGTGAAATAACATCCTTCTTTTTTACATTTATTTCGATTTGTGGGATGCTGCAGTTTTGAAAATTATTTATTTTTCTTTGATATGGTGCATTATTCTATTATCAGTACCGCCGCTACCTACATGAATACTACGCAGTTTGCGTAGGGCATCAACTCCCTAGGGGGGCACCATCTTACCCTAGGATGGCACCAGAAAGTCCACCGGCTGCCCTTACTCGTTCGCTAAACGTTATTCAAGGACCAGAAAGCAGTTGCGGAACACAGACAATCGCTTCACGCTCATATCATGCGTAGGGCATCAATTTGGCCAGCGGTGGCACTGTCTATTATGCTGTTCAGACTGTATTCGTTTTGAATGGTTAGATTTATATGCACTTTGTTTATATACGATAAGTTATACTTTAAATGCAAATGTTTAATAGTATTATTTTTCTAAACAAATCAATGCATTTTTAAATAAATTGTGGTTAAGGTAGAGTGTAATTACATTTAATAATTTAATTTGAATTGTTTTAACACCAATTATGAAAAGAGCCGGAATGCCCATTGCTAATCTGAAAAGAGATAGTGTAGTGAAACATCTCACAGCGGAGAAACCATCAAGCTCGGTGTCAGCAGCCTTGAGGAGGCAAGTGCTGCAGTCTGAGGAGGAGAAGAGGAAGCAGCTGAAAATAAAGATAAACATTGCATACTTCATTGTGAAAGAAGAAGAACCGTCAAACTTGGGTTATCACAAAACACCACAAAAACGGAGTTTACATTAATCCCACATACGACAATGTGCGGAGATGATCGGTCAAATTGCTGACATAATGAGAGATCGCTGGCTGACCTCTAAGTATGCCAGACGGTCAACATACAAAAGCAGCTGGACAACTGATATACTGATATATGATTTTAGTAGGCATGGGTTCAATGTGTGATTTGGGTGGTATGTGCTGTTCCACAGATGTGTGTCCCTTAGTACACGCACACACACTCATACACGCAGTATAAATATGTATGTAATAAATTGTTTGTTAATAAACTCTGTATTTAATTTTCACTGTGCTCCTAAATTTCTTTGTGTGCTCCTAAATGTTTTCATTTAGGAGCGCATGTACTCCTTGGGAAAAAAGTTAGCATAGAGCCCTGTATGGGCGCAGGCTATTAGATTGTAAATAAAATAGCTAGATATTTACATTTTCCTATGTGCTTGATATGGCATTTTAGGTGGATGCGAGATGGTTGCAGGCCCATTTTGCTTCATTTTAAGTCTATGAGACATAATCTATACTCTATTTTCTCCCATTTTTTCATCCACCAGGTGAAAAATATCAAAAGTGCTCTGAAAAGTCATAGCACACCTCTATAATGTAAAATTTTAAGTATAATTCACAAGCAGTATGGAACAAGGTGGTTTCACACCAAAGTTTAGATCTTAGTTTTTGTTCAAATCCCTAACCCCAAGTATGATTAATATCCCTACTAGCGATTTAAAACTACAGTAAAATGGATGTCGATGACATTGCCACATTCAATGGCAATACGTTGTGTCTCCTTCAGCCTTATCTATAATGTATAAAATCTTTAATTCAAACTCCAAGATGCATCACCTCATAAACACCTCCAAACTGCTCTGCCAAACAAAGATAAAGACCAAGAAAACACCAAGTAAACAGTAGGAACCTATGAATAGAATCCTGGCATAAAGTCATATGATCTTACATTTTTCTGATTACATTTGATCTTAGTTATTGGGGATAAGTGGAAATCATTTGAGCAAGTCAGTCATGTAGGTCCAAAATAATAATATGTCTTCTCTAAGTGAGAAAGGCTTACTTAAGCTGGTCTAGGCACTGGTATTGCAAACAGGGTGCATTGATTCAGAGCAGGACAGGTGGCAATCCAAAGTGGTGAATCTAGTCACCATACACACAAAAGTTAAACAGATTTGTGTACTTATTCAAGAATGAACAAATTGATGTTGATGAGTTCACACATTAGTGTATGAAGCTGGTGCAACTGCGCAAATTGAACGATTAGAAATGGCCACGTTTAATATGCAATTTCGGTATTGAATAGGATTCATTCAAACTGTCAAACCACAAAAAGACAAACTTGTAACTAAAATACATTGTACAGGCTATATGAAAGATACATGTACACAATGTATCATCCACTAATGGCTAGAGTAAATAATCTACGTCCTATAATGATCAGAGTCGATACTGGGCGCTCGTGTGCATACATTCCTGAAAAACAATCATTTAGAATTTTAGCAGTGTCATCCGCCATGTCCGGTGTGTGACCCCCTATAAGCTCACTTCATTTTCTATACAGCTGTGGTAGGCTTACCTATCTAGATGAAATGCAGCAATCTCTGCATTGTGTCGCTCAAAGTCGGAGAAGTAGAAGAAGTCTGGGGGCGTTTCCTGCTCTCTGGTTTGTCTAGAGGACAGAAGAGAAAGAAACAAGATGGATGTTAGTTTATCGCAATAAACTACAGCCAGTATCACAGGCACAGTTAGCACATAAAGCTCAGCAGAAGTATTTGTGATCCACTTTACAACTGTTATGGGAGAGTTGAACAGTTTATAATGGAATACATTTGCGTACTTACAAATATTTTCCCAGAACTCTAAATATGTCTCAACTTTTGGCAGATGGCTTGACAAAGCCAACATACTACTATTCTACAGACTTGGGTTAGGGTTTTCCAAAATGCCTAAACCAGGGCCAGAATTTCTGACTGCAACTCATCTTAGAGCTTAGTTACATCCACCAAGCTTGGCACTGACCTTCAGACTGTTCTGACTCAGGTTGTTATATCAACCAACCAACCAACCATCCAAACATCCAACCAACCAACTAAGCAACCAATCAACCAACCAACCAACCAACCAACCAACCATCCAACCAACCAACCAACCAACCAACCAACCAACCAACCAACCAACCATCCATCCATCCATCCATCCATCCATCCATCAATCAATCAAGCTTGTTATTTTCTTTCAATTTGATTGTATTACATTAGTATTTCCAACACACTCTCATGGATTTTGCTATGAGTTTTGAAACTTGGTGTCCTTTTAAAACATGACAATTACTTTCTTCCGTCATACAAAACATACTCTTTACTCTTCAAATCAACCTTATAGACTCTACTATATGGTTAGGTTTAGATATGTGCTTCATTCCACATTACACATTCGGGTATTTGCATGTCTAGAATTCATACGAATTCATACAAAAAACTTGTAAGATTTCATACGATTTATAAAACTTGTACAAATTTGTACAACATCTCATGAGATCAGGTTGGTATTTCTTTACATATTTTGATATTTTGTACTGTTTTCTACATTGCATTGTCTTTATTGTACATAGCTGAGCTGCAATACAAATATGACATTATCTGCCATGCCATATCTAAACCACTACAATTGAAACAAAAGGAAAGAACATTTTGCAGTGGTTTTAGGCCTGATGTGGCAAAACTGACAGTGGAACATGTGTAGAGACTGTTTATTGTGTGTAGTAGTACTATACACAGTACTAGGTACGTAATTTCTTCAGTTGTCTGAACTGTCTGGATCGCCAGCATAAAGTATTCCTGACACTAGCAGTCAGAAAGACAGACAACATTCTGACGAGTGTGCCATGTAGCTGTATCAGCAACTAAAGAGAAGTGTGTGTACGCACAGAGCAGGTTTTGGCAGGAAACAACATGCAGGTACGTGTTCTCGCCAGGTACCTGTGCATTCAGACAGACAGATTACAAGACTGAGACAGACAGGTAATGGAAAAAAGGGCAGTCAGAGAGACACTAAAGCACAGATCTTAACTGTCAACCACCCACAGTGATATGACTCTCTGCAGCTGGATAAATCTTACATTGTGTTTCTCTGAAACATCCGTAAGATCTTTCCTGGAATCATTACGGCTTGATCCCAGAAAATGGGAAGCAAAGCCAACTATGCAAGTATAATCTTAAATACACAGCATAACAGAAGTGCGTATCACACTAGCAAACCCAGAGGACAGTTGTATTGCTAAAAGGTGGCTCATAATTGAGAATGGAGTTTCAATTAAGTATCACATTTTTCAAAAATGTATTCTAAAATGGGGTGTTTGTGTAAAGCTTTTGGAGAATGCTATGAGACATAAAAGTGACCAAATTGGTGTGTTCTACCATCTGTATCAGTGTCCAACAGCTAAAGGAATATTCTGGATTCCTTACAAGTTAAGTTCAATCGACAGCATTTGTGGCATAATGTTGATTACCACAAAATAATATTTTGACTCACATCTCCTTTACTTAAAAAAAAAAATTGAGGTTACAATGAGGCATGTACAATGGATTTGAATGAGGCCAATTTTTTGAGGGTTTAAAGGCAGAACTGTGAAGATTTTAATTTGACAAAAGCACTTACATTCATTCTTCTGTTAAAACTTCTGTATTATTTAAGTTGTAAGGTTGTTTAAATAGTCATTTCTATGGTCGTTTAAGGGTCATGGCAAGAATTTTGTAAATCTGGATATAACTTTACACATTTCTATTTATAGGACAAGTGAGAGAGAACAAGAAAGTTGATGGAGAGAGGGATCAGGAAACAACCCAGGCCGGACTCAAACCTCTTTTCTGTGACAAGAACATGCACCACAGCTCTAACACACAATAATATAATGTTTGTCTAACAAACAATAAATAATCAACTTTTAAATCATACTTTTGATCATATTTATGGCATTTTTGCTAATTTTACTGACAGTGATACTCATGAGAATATAGATATTTAGTTAAAAAAATAGAATTTATGAATTTAACTTTAATAAAACGTTATAGACCTAACATATTTAAGAATTAAGAATAGAATTAATAAATACATGTATAATAAAATAGAATATACAGTAGATATAATATATTTAAGAAATGAATATAGAATTTGTACAATACATTTATAATAAAAGATAGTACATACTGAAGAAATTAATATAGAATTTAATATAGAATAAAAGAGAATACAGACAGAAAATAATGAAGAAATAAAGAATTTATAAATAAGTATATAATAAGAGAATATTGCTTGAACATATTAAAGAAATAAATATAAAATGTATAATATATTATGTATATATATACTGTGTATATATATATATATATATATATATATATACTGTATATATAATAAACACAGAGAATGTGCGCTAAAATGACTTTATCGTGTTTAAGGTGTGTTGTTTAATGGTGGCAATAGCAATATGATGACTCCAAGGTTCAGTACTGTAAATAAAGGTTAAGAGTGTCATTTCTGTGGCACTAACAGCACCAAACAGAACTGCAAAATACTGACAAGCAGACAGCAATTCCATTTAGTTCCACTAGTGGTAAAATTACACACAACCCTTTTTGTACTAATACTAAGTACTAATAATTGGAATAAACTATTCTTTTGCCAGGTAATGTTAATTAGCCTAACTTTAGGCTGTTACAGTAACATTGCCATGTCACAGATGTACAGACACAGTGTGTATATCGTCTGTTTTACGACAGCTTTGAATTTAAGGGCTTCAGAACTTGGAGCAGAAAATAAAAATGGTATTATTTAAATTTGTAAATGACTTTATTTTGGCTAACTTTATTAGCAGCTACAATCAAGAGAGTACAGGTCAGGATTGGAAGCTGCATTTGAACTTCACAGCACGTGCCGGTTTATATACGCTATCGATAAGGTCACGGCTTTGACAGAATATAGACGACATTGTAAAGTACATTAAGTGTTTATAAGTACATTGCTAATACAGCAGATGTTAATATAATAAAAAGTGACTAAAGTTCATATCTAACATTCAATAAACAGGAAAAATATGTTTTTTGTTTCTTATTGTTTGTGCTGCAAGGTCCATATATCCACCATAACAAAACCAAAGGACAGTCGCTTAAACGGTCTTGACATCATGTCTCCGTCACCTCAAAAGTGCTCAGAACCCTTTTCGGGATGAGCTGTTGCCTCGTTCTGGGCTGTGATTGGCAGGATGCTTGCCACAGTCACCCTGACCCTGTGTGCAGCCTCCAGTCTATGATCTGCCCGTTTGACATGTGACAGTGTCAGAGATCAGTCAAGTTCATTGCAGTCCACCACTCAAAGATCACTCTCCCCAGAATTCTAAATCACAAACACCTGGTCATCACTTATCACCTCATCAGCCAACTCATAAAAACACTCACCTTGTATCCAGTCTTTGTCAAGCCTCCAACAGGAACAGACCATTTCTCCCTGAGTCCTGATATCTCCGTCGATCCTGAAAACCTGAGTATTCCGTTTTCTTACCTGATTCATACTAACCCTATGCACTGTTGTTCTGCCATCTCCAGATCACTTATCCGATTCCTGAACCTTTGTCTGAGATCTGATCAAACCGCCCGATTGCTCCTAGAAAAGAGAAGGAGTTAACGAACTGATACAGAGTGAATGTTCTACGATCCAAGTCATTTGGATTTCCAGTTGTTCTCCGTGCAACGAACTATCTTCACTAAACCAGCACCTGAAAAGTCACCTGATACTTACCTTTCACCTTCTATACTTGAATAAAACTATATTTGAATCACTTACCTCCGATCTCCTGGTCTCTACCCTGACAGAAGGCTTGGCCGAAAAAAGGGAAGAAGAACAGCCGATGGAATCTGTTTGTAATATTGATAACCCTGCACAACCGACAGCCGCCGCTGTTAATCCCAGTCAGCCAGCTTCCAGCACTTCCGTAAACCCTGCTCCTTCTCTGGTTTGCTTCAGCCAATCCAACTTCCCGTCCAGCGCCATTCTCCGCCGGGCGGAGGATTGCAACGGTTTCCTGTTACAGTGTTCGCCGCTCTAGAACAACAAATCCAGTTATACCCCACTGAAAAGTCGAGGGTTGCTTTTATTATTCAACAGTTATCAGGAGCTGCATTAAGATGGGCTGAAACTTTGTGGCTGCAGGAATCTACTGTTACTTCCTCTGTACAAGAATTTATAAACCATTTCAAAGAAGTTTTCAGGCCCAGTAGATGATTCATCCATCAGTGACAAGCTATTGCAATTACACCAAGGCAAGAAGTCAGTTGCTGAATATTCACTGGAATTCCGCGACTCTAGCCGCCAGTGGGTGGAACTAAAAGCGCTCATTTCCATCTACCGACGTGGTTTGAATCCTGCACTCGCCTTCAACTTGCGATTTATGATGATAGCCTGGGGGTCGAGAAATTCATACAGCAAGCTCTCCGTGTGCACCAAAGATCTCAAGGCTGCTATCGCGAAGCCCAGCAACCCACCTTTTCACCACCAGTACCCCGATAAACGACCTTCCGAAGTCACTGTCGAGAAGATGCAGGTGGATAACTATCGACTGTCCCAAGCTGAACGTTCTCGCCGTCGAGAGTTAAAACTGTGTCTATATTGTGGAATGGGAGGACATTTTCTTCGCTCATGCCCTACACCCACCTCCTAGAATGCTTGTGAGTTCTGTCTGCACGTCCCGCCTCTGTATCAGCTCCGCTAATCTATATCTGTGTTTCTGACATCTACACGTTTCCATGTCTCTGCTACAGCCATTGTGGATTCCGGGTCAGCAGGAGACTTCATCTCCGGGCAGCTCTGTCAGAAACTCCAACTTCAACAATCCGCCACCTCCAAGCCATACGCCATCCATGCAGTGATGGGTGAAACCATTAATCAGGGGTATGTCACGCCTCGAATTAAACCTATTCTACTCTGTATTGAAGACACCCACCATGAACTGTTTGAACCTTTTGTACTTGAGAATAGCCAGACTGATATTATCCTTGGCCGCCCATGGCTTATACTGACATCAACCTAACATTGACTGGAAATCGGGTAAGATTTTGAAATGGGGTTGCCTGTGCTCGTCCATGAGTTTTGAACACCCCAGTACGCCCATTGCCAACTTGCCCGACACCATCCCGATGAATTCAACCTCCATTGAAAGCCCCATAGACAACTTGTCGGTATCCATTCCTTCATGCTACTCTCAATATTCAGATGTATTCAACCCCGTCAAGGCTGCCAAGTTACCACCCCATCGAGCATGGGATTGTGCCATCGATCTGATTCCCGGAGAATCCATCCCCAAGGGGCTGAATCTACTCTCTGGCTATTCCTGAGCAAGAAGCCATGAAACAGTATATTGAAGAAGCATTAAAACAAGGCTATATTCGGGCCTCTACTTCACCTGCTGCCGCCAGTTTCTTCTTTGTCCCTGAGAAAGATGGAGGTTTACGTCCGTGTATAGATTATAGAGCTTTAAACAAGATAACCGCCAAGTTCAGTTACCCACTCCCATTGGTTCCCTCTTCACTTGAACAACTTCGAGAAGCCAAGATATTCACCAAGCTGGATTTGAGAAGTGCATACAATCTCATTCGAATCCGAAAGGGCTGACTGAGTGGAAGACTGCATTCATCACTCCAGCAGGACACTACTGAATATCTCGTCATGCCGTATGGTCTGGTCAACGCCCTTCAGTTTTCCAAAGTTTCATGGATGAAGTTTTCCGAGACTACCTGAATCAATTTGTCATTATCTACATAGACGATATCCTAATCTACTCCAGAAACTTGGTGGAGCATCAGCAACATGTCTCTCAGGTACTCCAACGGCTACGTGAATTCTCCCTGTTCCTGAAAGCAGAGAAGTCCTCCTTCCATCAAACCTCAGTTGAATTTCTCGGTTACCACCTCAGTGAAAGAGGAGTAGAGATGGATGATCGTAAAACCAAAGCCATTACTTCCTGGACCACTCCACAGTCTGTCAAAGAGTTACAACGATTTCTTGGATTTGCGAATTTCTATCGAAGATTTATTTATCAATACAGCCTGCTTACAGCTCCTCTGACCTCTCTACTCAAAGGAAAACCGAAAACACTGCTCTGGACCACTGAGGCTGAACATGCCTTTCAATCTCTCAAAACCGCATTCACCACAGCCCCTTACTCCAACACCCGAACCCTGAAAAGATGTTCATTGTGGAAGTAGATGCTTCTACAACAGGAGTAGGAGCGGTGTTGTCACAAGACTCTGCTTCCTCACCTAAACCCATGCCCTGTGCATTCTTCTCCCACAAGCTATCTCCTGCAGAAGTGAACTATGATATTGGTAATCGAGAACTCCTGGCCGTTAAACTTGCGCTAGAAGAGTGGAGACACTGGTTAGAAGGAGCCAAACATCCATTCCTAGTTCTCACAGACCACAAGAATCTGCAGTACTTGAAAGAGGCAAGGAGACTTAACCCACGCCAGGCCAGATGGGCAATCTTCTTTACTCGCTTCCATTTCCAGATCTCCTATCGTCCGGGTTCGAAGAATGTCCGAGCAGACGCCTTGTCCTGTCTCCATGCCCCCGAAATTTCCCACGAAGAACCTGAGAGTATACTCCCTAAAAAATGTTTGTCAATCCCATTCAGTGGGACCTAAATGAACAACTGCTTGAAATGTCTCAACACCAACCCAGTCCTCCAGAATGTCCTATCGGAAAGATATACGCACTCGAAGAATTTCGTACCTCTCTAATCTCCTCCGCAGACACTCGCCTGTCGGCACAGGTCATCCTGGAGTTAATAAGACCTATTCCACTCTTCAAACTCGATACTGGTGGTCCAACATGTTACAGGATATCAAGACTTTCATCCAAGGATGCATTCTCTGTGCCATGAACAAGAACCCTCGCCACTTACCCACTGGAAAACTCATGCCTCTGCCAGTCCCAAGAATCGACCTTGGTCGCACATTGGAGTTGACTTCATCACTGACCTTCCTCCCTCAGACGAGAATACATGTATCCTGGTAACTATTGATCGCTTTTCCAAAGCCTGCAAATTAATTCCCTCAAGAACTTACCCACAGCCTTCGACTGCAGAGCTATTGATGGAACACGCCTTCCGAATTTTGGCATCCCGGAGGATATTGTGTCAGATAGAGGGCCACAATTTATCTCCAAGGTGTGGCGAGCCTTCTTTGCACTAATGAATGTTACAGTGAGTTTAACATCAGGGTACCACCCACAAGCAAATGGTCAAGCGGAGCTGAAAAATACAAGATGTCAGTCGCTTCCTTCAGTACTTTCTGCCATTCGAATCAACATCTCTGGAGCCGATATCTCAGTATGGGCAGAGTATGCTCAAAACTCCCTTCGACAAACCTCCACGAATCTAACACCATTTCAGTGTGTACTGGGTTATCAACCACCATTGTTTCCATGGTCCGGTGAGTCATCTGAAGTCCCCACGAGTTAACACTTGGTTCCAAAACAGTGAGAGGGTATGGAACCAAACTCATCATCATCTCCAACAAGCCTTGAACCGTCAACAACACTTCGCAGACATTCACCGCAGTAACACTCCCGAATATCAGCCTGGGCAACTGGTCTGGCTTTCGACCAGAGACATCCGTCTAAGACTCCCTTGTCGTAAACTAAGTCCGAGATACATTGGTCCATTCCCCGTTGTAAGACAACTTAACCCAGTCACCTACCAGCTCCGTTTACCAGCCCAATATCGCATCCACCCCTAATTCCACGTCTCACTCTTGAAACCCCATCATCCACTTGTTCCTGTTCCCTCCACAGACCTAGTGCACGATGACAGCCCCCCAGTACGTCCCATTGAAGCCGACCCCATCTATACTGTTAGAGATCCTGGACTCCCGACGTCGTAGGGGTCTACTCGAATATCTGGTAGACTGGGAAGACTATGGCCCAGAAGAGAGGTGTTGGGTACCTCGAAGGGACATCCTCGACCCCATGTTACTCACAGAATTCCACGAACTTCATCCTGAAAGGCCTGCTCCGCGACCCCGAGGTAGACCCCCACAACGTCAAGGTACTAGGTCCGCTGGCGCAGACTCTGGAGGGGGGGGTAATGTCAGAGATCAGTCAAGTTCATTGCAGTCCACCACTCAAAGATCACTCTCCCCAGAATTCTAAATCACAAACACCTGGTCATCACTTATCACCTCATCAGCCAACTCATAAAAACACTCACCTTGTATCCAGTCTTTGTCAAGCCTCCAACAGGAACAGACCATTTCTCCCTGAGTCCTGATATCTCCGTCGATCCTGAAAACCTGAGTATTCCGTTTTCTTACCTGATTCATACTAACCCTATGCACTGTTGTTCTGCCACCTCCAGATCACTTATCTGATTCCTGAACCCTTGTCTGAGATCTGATCAAACCGGCCCGATTGCTCCTAGAAAAGAGAAGGAGTTAACGAACTGATACAGAGAGTTGATGTTCATTTGTTAAAAACAAATGTGTAGACAAAAGACTTCTTGATCTGACAGACAGCTCTGATGAGCTCATTATGCCAGCCACCTGAAACTGTCGATTTTCCAAAGCACGATGAGAACATCATCTACAAAGTAATCATGTTAAGAGTTTACTGGATGTGTGCCAGCTAACACAAACATGTGTCATGTTCCATCAAATTGGCAAAGGAATTGACTGGCACATTTCTTTCCAAGTGTATCTAAAACGGTATTACTATTTAATTTGCCTGCTTTTTTTAACCCTGTTTTCTCCAAAGACTCTTTAAGACGTATTTCACCCAAAAATAATCTGCTTGGAATGTTTGTTTTCAAATGATGTGGGTGAGTAATTTATGACAGTTCAATTGGCTAGTTGCATAAGACGCCAAGTTTGATTTCCTGTTTAGGGAGTGTGGGCATAGCGACTTCCGGTTTCCCTGGGCGCTCTGCCCACAGTCTAAGTATATTTACATTTACATTTATGCATTTGGCAGACATAAAAGCGACTTACAGAGCCCTTATTACAGGGACAATCCCCCCGGAACAACCTGGAGTTAAGTGCCTTGCTCAAGGACAAAATGGTGGTGGCTATGGGGCTCGAACCAGCAACCTTCTGATTACCAGTTATGTGCTTTAGTCCACTACGCCACCACCAATCCGTATATATTTAATTTCTTAATTTAATTTAATTTCTTAAAAGGGACAATACATATTAATGAACATTTTCACAAATGTAAATATGTCAGATTATAGCCTTAGGCTAATTTCCATCTGCAGACCCTCTGCATGATATATATATACAGTATATGATATGTATAACAAACTAACAATTATTTTTTTTTACAGCATTAATCTAGGTTAATTTTTCATTTAAATATATTATTGTTCAATGTTAATTACTGTTTGTTCATAATATATTGCCTAGTGTTAATGTATATAACATATACAATGTAAAAAAAGATTAGTATGCATAGAAACGAACATTAACCTAGATTAACAGATTAATGTCGCGGTTTGTGGTTTTGCGCGAACCGCCGCAACGCAACACGCTGTGGTCTGGAGATAAGATCGCCAGAGATCTGGAACATTGAGGAGCAAAACTTAAGTGATTCAGTCGTGCTTCACTCTATATCGCGGTGGCCCGCAGAGACCACAAAACTTATGTGACCTATATGAATTCTACAGAGAACATTCTAGTATAAAACTCTATATGGAAGAAGTCAAACCTCTCAAACTGCTAGACAGCCCCTACATTATAAAAACAAAGAGGTAAAGAGAAGACAAAGACCCCGTTTCCACCTGGTATTACGATGTGTTTCGGGTGATCTGATCACATGTGGTCAGGTGAGACACATTGCTGTTTACACCTGGTCACTTAAATGCATCTCCTGTGACCAGTTGTGTTCAGATTTGGAGGGGAGGGTCTCATGACGACATACATCAATAACTGTGTCAGTGTGTTGTATGATAATGATAATGCATGATAATCAAGCACAACAAAGTCAGAAAAGACAAAGAAAGCATGGTAGAAAGTTAATCTAAGCACAAACGCAACATGTCAAGCAGAATGACACATTATTTGAGTTGATTACCTGTATTAGTATGCGTTGATATCAGACACACTGAAGAAGATCAAGTTTTTGTTTACTGCTAACACTAACTGATAACATTGATAACTTATAGATTCATATTAAATCTATTAAATACTTTTTTTTATAATATTTTGTAATATTTTTATTACAACTGTGCAAGTTAACAAATACTGTAGTTTATTTGTTAGAAAAGACTACATTAGTCTACATTATCTTAACAAAAGTAATGTGGAGTCATCAGTGGTCTTACCTGTGGTTATGGCCTTATTATTACGAATGACACAATGGTAAACAATGGAATAACAATGGTAAACTTTCATATAGGCAAGAACAATAAAGAGGTTAAACTTCATTGAACTATGGACATTATTTTCCTCCTGTTCTCTCCGATTCATGTTCTGGCCATGTTTGAAATCAGATATTCAAAGAGATTACTTAAATCATCAGACCTGTGTCCTGCTAAACTAACCATTCTCGTTCAAATAAAATATCCAAATAAATGCATGCAATTACAGTCTCTAGTTACCTTTATCACTTTGTGTGGGGTGGGGGATTTTGGTTAGTAAAACTACTGAGTAGCTTGAGACCTTGGAAAACGACTAGCCACAGTGATGAGCCAAAAAGTTCATTTCAAACCCTGCATACTCTATATAACCATATCAATTTTTTTTATATAAAAATATATGTTAGCATTGACAGTAAGGTTCAAGCTGTAAATTAACAAATGTATGAATAAAATTTTTGGCTTTCGGACAGTACTGCATGCAATATCTGAATAGCACCACATCAGCAAAGAGCCTGATCTCACATAAAAATTGGCAAGTATGTGCCGATTTTTCTTTAGCCAAAATCGGTATACGTTGACCGAATTTGAAAAAACTGCCTCCAGAGATTTCAGAGCCTATAAACAAGCGCGAAAACCAATTATATCCAGGAGAGGTCAGCAGAAGCCAGTTGTAAAAATTATTGTTTTCGGTGAACAGGGTGTAAAACAGTGAAGAGAAATGCTTATTTTACTTAATCTACCCCACAACCAAAACCCATATCTAACCTTAACAATCAGTCCCAAAAAAAATGATTACTTCCTCATTTGATTGGGGATTGAACAGTGGTCTCCCATTTTCCTGATGCAACACGCTACCAGTTGTGCCATGGGGGCAAGTAATTGCTGTTGAGCCGTCCGATGGAATATTGGCCATGTCAGTGAGTCGGCATACTGTTGCCGATCCTAGGGTAACAGAACTTTTGGAAACAGCATGCTGACTTCCTGTGTGATAATGTTGCAAAGAGATTTATTACTTATTCTGTATTCAGAGTGAAAATCTCATCCCCTTCTCCTCGAAATCTTTCTTTAATTAAACTGATTCATTTTTCAAATCAGATTTATCACCTTGGAGGAGAAAATATTTTGGCATTAGATATTTGAAGATTATTTATTGATTTACTTTGATCACATTTATTTGGCTTGGCAATAGTCTGTTCCCAAATCCTTGCAAATGGATTGCATTACACAGATTTGTATAATTTGACAAATATTCTCTAAATTAAGTGAATAAACATTTTACATTGGAAATAATTGAAACTGTTCTTTTGAAGGTATTTACATCAGAGTAGATTAAAATGCAGTTTTTGATTGATCTTAAGGCACCTCAACTGAACGGAACCTCATAAATGGCTTACAAAACCTATGCAGTATGCAGTAGTTCTGTGCGCCACACAAATATCACAATTGTCTGAGCCCACTTTGTACTGTAGACTATGCTGGAGGCGACAGGTTAGCAATATATGACCAAAGCTAAAGTGTACTGTCTTTCTTTTTTGAGAAAAAGAGGGCTGGAGAGAAACTAGAAGAGAGGTATGAAGAAAAACATCAAGGAAATCAAGAGAATGACAGAAAAAGAGATGTAGATCAAGTGTGAGAAAAAGACAAGAACACAGAATAAGACTGGCTTTAGGGTTTAGACAGGGCTGTAATACAAAGATGAAGCCACAAAGTCCACAAGTACTTCATCCATCCTGTGAGAATATCAAACATTTCAGAAACAAAGACAGGAAAACCCCAAAAGCTTCCTATTTCAAGAGACCTGGAAAGTTGAGGAAACATTTGGTGCTTTTAAAGGCTTACAATGATCTTATATAAGCCAGCGCTTAGAATATTACACAGTTTGATTTGCTTATGAGCTTCTCAACCTGATTCAGACAAACAATATTTCACTCTTGATATGGTGTATAGCATTTTTCCCCTGTTTTCATGTGCCCATTTCTTTTACACAAAGACAAAATGATTTGTAATTCAACTGAGCCACATAAATTAATTAAAGCGATCCACATATGTAAATAATCTATTAATATTACATTTAAACTCTATTATAAATAATATATTAAATATTATTATATTTCATATATAGTTATATATAAAATAAAGGATGTCATAAAATATCGACATATCGATTATTGGTCGGCACGTTTTCTTATCTATATATTTTTGAGGCATCGATTATCATTAGCGGACATTATTTTAAGGGTGCAAGCATTATGCACAACGCAATGCCTTAAGTCATAATAGCATGTCCATAATTTTTTGGTATTTTCGTACAAGCATGCGCTAAGTCCAGGCAAATTTGCGAAATCGCCCGCACAAATGCCACTTAATTCTGAGTTTCTTCTCCGGTTATTCAACGTCTGCGTCTTATTATATAGTCCATTTCCTCAAGCACCAACCATTTAAACAAAGACAGCACATTCATAGGAAGTTGGTAGTGTAAAAGGACTGTATGCAAGGAATTAGAAGAATTTAAAATGAATGTCAGGCATATTTCTATGACAGCGACACGCTCCTTTTATACGTGTTAACAGTGATTGTATCAGTATCATTTATTGAAGCACAAAAAAATGTGACCAAATATGTATTAACACTTTATTACAACCTTCTGGTGAAACTGCCAAACAGCAAATGCTGGAACTGCATTTTGGGCTGGCAGGAAATTTGCACTTAGAATTAGCGCTCTCACGAAAATTGGATAAGATGTTGCACACGGTCATAGGTTGCGCAACGTCGCAAAATTAAAGGCCCTAATTTGCGTGCTTTCTAATTCACTCAAATTGGTCTCCTGTTAAATAGTGTTGCGTAATAGCGTTGGGAGACCATAAGGGGGTGATATAACATTTACCGAAGCCGGGTCGCAGGTAAGAAAAGCAACGGTATCACACATAAGGACAAGCTGATGCAGAGAAGCAGAAGGCAGTCCAAAATTAAGAAGGTTTTTGTGCTTCAAGAGTGAACAAGTTGATTAGTTTGCAGATTAGTGTTTGAAACTGTTGTAACTGCGCAAAGTGAACGATAAGAAATAGCGACATTTATGCAATTTCTCTGTGTGTAGCCTTGAACAGGTCTTTCATTCAAGCTGTCAAACCACAAAAAGCACATACTTGTAACTGAAAATACATTGTGTAGGCTATTTAATAGATACATATAAACAATATATCATCCAGTGATGGATAGAGTATATAATCGATGTCCTTTGATAATGATTTGTGTTGAATTAAATGGAAAACGTTGAGCTCCGTGGCAGCGCAAAATTTGGACGGTAATCGTTATATATTGATAATCAGTGGCATAGATTTGGCTAGAACATTGGGGTTGGCACATACCTGTCAACACTCACGTTTTTCTCGGAAGTTTCCCGTATTTCAAACCCATCTACCACTCTGATATTTCTCCCGGGAAATTCCCGTAATTTGTATGGCCCAAACCTTGTTATATAATAATCACATCAATATATTATTCCGAGGTTGTCCAGTTGCCAGATCTTGTATGAAACGCATCCTACTCACACAATTGACACAATTGACACATCATAAACATTTCAACCCATTTGTGACCTCAACCTGGCAACCTACAACCCAGTTGTGCTGTTGATATCTGCGCAGGTAGTAGACGCGGGAAGTTGAATCAAGCATCACTGATAGATGGGTTTGGATTTAGGTTTGGGTTTAGATGGGAGAAGAAGACTCAGAATGTACATGTTGACAACAACTGAATGGAAGAATTTAATTTCATATCTCGAAGCCATATTGACAATACCCACGCCTTTTGCAAAGTGTGTCACACTAATTTTAATATCGGACATGGTGGGAAAAATAAAGTTACACAGCATATTAAATCACAACGGCACAATTTGTATGTATTTAGACTTCCTTTGCCATCCAGCACCCCCCCCCCCCATTCCTGCACAGAGGTCTCCTGGAGTTTGGTACCCAAATGTTGACAGGTATGGGTGGGGGTTGAAGTATGAGGCATATACATGTTTCCATTGGTCATGGTATAAATAATGTGTGTGTGTGTGTGTGTGTGGGGGGGTTACCTTTCCCCCTCATCCCTTGATTCAATACCCCTGTTGATAATCATCAGGACAATCTTACGATTATCAATGCATGAAAAAGGTCTCGATCCCAAGCCTATATAAAATATATTATTGAATGAATTTTCATAAATATGATTTTTGGAGCCAATTAAAGCTAGGCATCCTTGTCATCCTTAGTACTAATTGCTGTGGAGAACATTTACATATTGAGCTTAATACATACAGTGGACATTACATATGTAGAAACATCGCTGAAGTCTTTCATGTTCTTTTATGTCCAAATATGTTTGAAAAGATGCCTACCATATGTTTGGATATCTGGATTGGATAGGTTTAAAAGTCAATGAAACTTGACTTGAAGCTTAATAAGCTTTGTAATTAATGCAGCAATAATTTTGGGGTCTAATTTAACTTTGAAATGCAATTAAGTTTTGGAAGCTTATACCAGACAGCTTCCAACCTAAAGTGAGCAATTGATCTTTGATTAATAACAGGTGATGATGACAGAATTAAATGGATCCTGAAACATCTGGTGTCAGTGAGGGCGAATACTTCTCCTGCCATTTTTCTCACAACCACTTTACTTTTTGACTTCCACATACATTAAGACACGTGAGATAATTAGAACCAGTGCAAATTACTGTAGTAATTATATTCCAGGCTTAAGAGAATTAAGGGTCATTGTGATTTATAATTAGAATTGCCCTAGGGCGGCCTAGGAAGATTACAGTACATTGATTTAATTTGTCTCTCTCTCTTACCGTGCCGAACCTTTCTCTCTCAGAATATAATAGACATTTTCCCCAGGCTGTGAGTTCCTGATGGGGTGGAGACTAAAGCATCTGTCTGTGTTTACTGCACGTCACTGTTCCTACCCAGCACGCCTTGAGCTGTTCCAACAAGTGTGTGCCTATGACAAACTGCCCTATCATAATGACTTCCACTTTCCTGACACATTTCCTGCTACTGTCATATTTGGACCCACCAATGAGTGCATTTACATGCTATGTAAACACCTTAAATAAGGGAAAGGCCATACACTGTTTACTGCTGCCATACACAGAAAGATTTGTTCCTATTACCCCAATTTCACTCTGCATGTAAACATCTTTATCTGGTGTTCCTACAGCCCTTATCTACTTGAATGGAGAAAGACCGAAATCTCCAGAATGTTGGTCAAGATTACGATCAAAGAACACATTTCAAATCAACAGTAAAATATGACAACAATATTCTCATAATGTTTGCTTATTTAGCTCGGATCATGCTTCGTCCAGCAGGTCCAGCTAATGCACATGCACGTTACCGAGTGTCTAACAGGTGATTGGCACTTTTACTAGTAAAGCAGGACTTCCTTTTCTACATCCGCCATTTTGGGCGTTCCAATTTCTCCTATACATTTTAATAAGTGCTCCATCTTGGGGTAAATAGTCTCTGGCTAAGTCTACGTCATGGTTATTGTTATTACGAGATGACATTATACATACCCTTACAAAAAATCTAGAGTCCTGCAAACAAGCCACAAACTTGCCACACATTTGCCGCAAATTTGCCACTCTTTATTTTTACATGCAAATGAGCTTGTGAATTGCCGCAAATGTTTGCCAGATGTTTCCAGCACTTCACTGGTAGTGGTGAACATGCAGCAAACCTTTGGCAACAAAGGACAATTTGCCATGAACTTTCAATTTTTGTAATGTTTATTTATATAACCTTTATTGCTTTTTGAGTGAATTGGATTTTGATAGACGTGTCCCTAGAGAAAAGGGAAAAAAGTCTGTTTAAATAAAACCAGATGTGATGAGGAGGGCGTGGCCGGGCCGTAAGGATGGACTGGCGCTGAATTACCCCAATCAGCCGGGAGAGGGATAAAGAAGAGCTGGAGACACCAGTTAGGGAGAGAGAGAGTGATAGAGTGAGAGAGAGAGATGCATGCGGCCGACCAACATGTGTGCCAGCAAAAAAGCAGTTTTATATTGTGTCCAAGTGAAACTGAGTCTAATTAAAGTCTTCTGTGAACAGTTCACACTTCCTCCTTCATAGGGAATCTGCCACACCAGACCAGTGCATGCATTGTTTTCCTTATCTATTTGAATGAGCATTTCAATATAAGTGTCCAGAGTATTTTTCGGTCTTGTTCAAGGTTAAAAGTCCAGGATTTCATTCAGTTTGAACTGTTATAGCCTCTATGTCTGTTAAAGTCACAGTAAGGAAAGACTGAAAATGTTCTTAGAAAGAACACTTATTTAAATAAATCCATTTGAAATGCTTTCCCCACCACCTTAGATATCGAGATCAGCAAAATCCAATATCAGCCAACCTCTATTTTTAAATATAATATCCTTTTTCAGAGCAGCATTTATCTGCAAGAAAAACTATGATTTGAAGAGTATTTGAATCATACCGATAAGGATATTTCAGGAGAGCACGACTGGGTGAAAAGCTGCATGGACAATATACCATTACAAAAAACAGCAATGACATGGTTTATCAAACTACATCACTGCTCGTTGGAAAATTTAGCTTTTTACTGGACAAGCTATTCTGTTTTGATTACTGTCAAGCTACTGAGACATTTAGTTAGTAGCTGGTAGCATCGCTACTAGATCCATGCTAACACTGGATCTCACGGCAGAGGACTCTGTGTGTCAGTGCAAACAAATCATTTGAAGTACCGGATGCACTGCTTTAAGTTGGAATGACCCCAGACATCCCAGCATCCTTTCTGAGACCTGTGTCTGTCAGAGCGGATTAGGACAACTTGACATACTGTATGTCAGTACGCTCTTTGTCTGCTAGTGTGCTACTGTGAGAGCACAAATGAGCATGACATGCCTTTCAAGGTCTCTTTAATTAACAACGGTAAGTGTAAATACTAGCTGTGAATCAGTTGGACAAAATCACCAAACTGAAAGAGGTGACGGAACCAGACTCCTGCTCAGCACTCGAGACCCCTGAGGCTTCCCACAGACAGGCCTTGATAACCCACAAACAACATACTGACCACATTCTACAGTGTTGTAGCATTAGTAGTCTAGTTAAAGGAAGAGTTCAACCAAAAAATGAAAATTCTCTTATTATTTACTGACTTTCATGACCTTCAAAAACCATATGATGTTTTTCAGAGGAACACAAAGGAGACATTTTTCAAGAATCATTATCCAGCTCTTGTTGCACACTGATTCATAATGGCCAGGGGCTATCAAACTTAGCACAAAGGTTTGAAATGACATGGAGGTGAGTAAAATAATTTTTTGGCGAATTGTCTCTTTAACACAGGGGGTGTCAAACTCATTTGGGTATAATATTGTAGCATGGAGGAGGGCGGGGCTGGGCCGGAATGACGCATGCCTGGACCCCAATCAACCTGATGAGGCAAGCGAGGGATAAAGGCTATCGGAGACGGCAATTCGGGAGAGAGAGAGAGAGCTATGGGCAGCTGCCCTGTATGTGTTTATGTGTTTTTGTTTATGTTTATCATTAAACTTTAATTATATTGTCAAGCCGGGTTCGGTGGGCCATTTGTTTGACACCCCTGCTTTAACATAATGTTAGTTTCTTGCACCAAAAACAGTCAGAATTTAGTTTGACAAGAAACTTGTAATTCTCTAAATGACCAATAGAATTAAGGGCAAATTGGACCCAATTTTGCTTACTCTGAAATGACCTTTTTGGATGATGTCACCAAGCCTGCTAAAGTTTCAACTAATGCTGGGAGCAAAAATGCCAATAAATGTGAAAAAACAAACAAATAAAAAAAGGCCACTTTAGTGTCCCTACATTTGAAATATTTCATAATATTCTTTTCTAGGCCTATCAAGTTCTGACTTTAGAGACAGTGGTTACCATTTCAATTGAAATATTTGACATAAAAGAGCAAAACACTGTTAGAACAAATATGCCATCTTATAGTGAAAAGAATGCCCTTGAAAATGTAGGAATGTAAGCAAAATTAGTATTTCTCACATTGGTTTGAATCAATGTGTACCATCATTGTTTGGTAGTCCTCCACAATTGACAGCAAACCCAAATTCAAGTCTGACTCCATTCTGGTATGAAACGCCCACTTTTCATGATATACCCTTTAACATTGTATACCTTAATAACTAACTTATGCATTGTGAAAATGGTCAACACGTATTTCTAAGGTAAATATTATAAATGGTGCACTTGTTAACAGGAAACCCATTTTACTTCAATAATGTGACATACAGTAGTTGCGAATGAAACAAAATATGCAACGGCAAAAGATGTAGGGTGGAATTAATTGCATTTTTAAAAAAGTGTTCTCTATATGACATGTGGTTGGATTGGGTGGATTTGAACAATAAGATGGCTTGATGTCAGGGAAAAAGAAATGTCATTTCAGAGGCAGAGTAAAGATGTTCCTCCCTGCTACACTAGACTCTCTTCGATTCTCGGGGAAATACTGCATGCCATAGCTTCTGCTCTGACTTTTGTATAATTCATAATCCTCACCTTGAAATGGATTTCTGGAAAGACAATGGTGACAGATTCTTTCTTCGTTTTGCTGGAAGTGCATAGAGCAAAGAGCGGAAGCTAAGGTTGGAATGCTGAAAATACGAGTATTACAAACACAAACAATTTCATTGCATACAATCGGAGAGGGGGCAATTTAGAGTTTGTTTCGTTAAATTTTATGAATGCCAAGGTTAGCACCAACCTTGAGCTTTGCTGTCGAACACAGTGTGGTTTGTCAGCCACATGCTTAACAAGACTTCTGGGTCTGTTGGGCTGAAATAGTCCAATTTACCTACTACTTACTGGCAGCGTGACAACTGCCATTGATAAAAATGGGAAAGGTAACGCATCATTTTCTCCAGATATTATACTCCTCCTTGATCTAAAATAGCAAAACAATGAGAGAACTCGGAAAGTACCAGATTTTACAAATATAAATAATCAGAAATATTTGCCCAAACTTCCCCTAAAACATTTGCAATACAGCCAACAATGCAACCCTAAATCCAAGTGCTTACATAATAACTACATCTTTTTAATGCCGTATGTCTGTTGTCGCATTACACTCCAAAAATAAAGCCGCACACTGAACTGAACGGCACAGCAAAGAAATAACAAAAGCTTCTGGAAAGTTAATGGATGTGTACTTTCAGCCGTGGAGGGAACCATTGAAGGGACACAGAAGCGGCCCATTACAGCCAGAACAGATAATGAAACCATAATCAAGGTTTTAGAGTGCCACAGGCTGGTTATTCCTCCTCGTTTTCTAAGCTCTGCTCTTTTTGCACAAAGCCCAGATTTATGGGAATAATGGGCAACTGAGATCTTGAAAAATAGCTTTTCTGAGAACGCCAGTCAAAGGCCAAAATCCTTTACGGCTTCAGAGAGAATACAAGGATGGATGAGGTGTTGGATAAAGAGGGGGGATGATGATTTAATGATGCTTCCTGGCAGCATTTGGAGTAACTGATGAAAAGTAGAGATGCTACTACATGACCTAACTAAAACTATACAGTAAGTAACGTGAAATCAACAAGTTGTTATTGAGTATTCCAGTACTCTGAAATCGAACCCGTTCTGCCAAATAATTGACAGGCGCCAGCTCAGATTAGACATTTTTGCATCAATTCAAATATGTTTACCTTTTCCGACTGATTGCGTGTGCAGTCTCAGACACATCTGGTTCCATGACCAGGAAGTAATCATAAACAATACAATAAACAAAACAACACTTTCAGCTTTGGCCACTGGGGGCAGTAAATTCAGACTAATTTCAGCTGAAAATAAAAATAAATAAATAGCTTAATAAACAACTTAATTGCAGCCTATGGCTTGCTGATAGTAGCTGTTTTAGCCAGTCAGCCATCTGGTCTCCAGGCCTGACCAGCTGACAAGTGTGCAAAACCTTCTAAAAACCATAAAAATAGACAAGCCCAACTAACTTGGTCATGTTAATTATCAATTAGGTTAAAGCTTCATTTTTTAGCAGGGTTGTATACAGGGCTGGACTGGGAAGAGAAATCGGCCCTGGATTTTATGTAGCAATTTTAAGGGTCACTGTCCTTTTCTGCACATCACGGCATCGTCTTGTGGTCCATTCTGCATAACATGGCGACTCATTTTAGCTTATCAAGGCCCGACCCAATGGATCCCTCAGTTCTCCCGATGGCCAGTCCTCCCCTGATCGGCCCCAAAGTGCGTCTGCCCACCGGGAAAATGCCCGGTATGCCAGATTAGCAGTCCAGCCCTGGTTGTATTGTAGCTAACTCTACTTCAGAAGAGTACCTGTACATTGACTGTAGCTGAACTACCTTAAATTATGGGTAGCTTGTTATTTCAGTGGCATTCCCATTCAGTAGCATCCCCATTTGGGCTAACAGCCAGCTTTGGTATTAAAATATAAGTGTGTCTTCCTGCCCAACAAAAGCCGAAAGCGGCAGAGAGCAGTGATCAGGAGCATTAATGATGACTAGCCCAGCCATTCCAGCATCTTAAATCTGATAGGCATCTTAAGCACTTTTCCTGTGTCTTTCCCAGCACACAAAATCAATGGGTGTTTATCAAGCTCCTATCCGTCCATGTTTATCGAGCTGTGGTCTTTTAGCATGCACCATGCACAGGTACAGGGACTGATGGCAAACCGAGTTGCAGAGCCTTGTGAAATGGCAGGATCTGCAAGAGGCTCATCAGAGTTTGACAGCTGCTGAGAATGAGTACAAAATACACCCTGTTCTACCACCTGAGGGCTGACTTTACATTCAGATTTTTTTGTTAAATGAGAAAACACCACAGACAAAAAGGAGCCACTCTTCCAATTTATAGGTGTATGTTGCAGAGAGCATGCAATTATCAGTGGCTGATGGAACAACTAAAAATACATGCCTCAATCTGTCTTGCTGTAACTGCTGCTGAGTATATTATGACTGTACACATACACTATACTGTAGAAATGACTGCCGGGTTCATTGGGATAGATTGAAATTGTTATGAACAGAGAAACAGAAAAGAGAGCTGAAAATGACCATGACAATGATTAAAGACAATGTGAAGTTAAAATTGACTCAATTTAATTTATTAATACATTTCCCTGGTCTTAAAGGGATAGTTCACCCAAAAATGAAAATTCCCTCAACGACTCACTCAACTATTCTTTTTAGAAGATTATCTCAGCTCTGTAGGTCCATACAATGCAAGTGAATGGTGTCCTGAAATGTGAAGGTCCAAAAAGCACATAAAGGCATCATAAACGTAATCCATAAACCTCCAGTGGTTTAATCTGTGTCTTCTGAAGCGATCCAATTGGTTTTGGGGAAGAACAGACCAAAATGTAAAACATTTTTCACAAAAATGAGCATTACACTTCCAAGTGTAATCTAGCGCTGTACGTTATCTAGCGCTGTACACATGAATTAAGCACTAGGACATGTAATCGAGATTAAAATCATGATCTTACCAAGAGACTGTATCGCTGTATTGCAAAATGTATGTTACCCACAATCGAGAAGAAAAAGAGCAATTTATGCATCTGTCTTCAAGCCTTTACCTCTCGGAGGTCTCTCCGCCGCTGAAAAGCATCGTCGATGTTGACACTCGACGCGCTTTACATATTATTGAGGGATTCTCTTCAACCACAACCAGTGTGGAGCATCCACCTGGATGATGCAACAGCAGCGATAGTGCGCCAGTACGCTCAATACACACCAGCTATTGGTGGAGATGAGAGAATAGAGTTATAGTGCCAATTAATGGATGGGGATTATTAGGAGGACATGATTGAGAAGGGCCTATGGGAGAAATTTTGGCCAGGACACCGGGGTTACAATCCTACTCTTTACGAGAAGTGGGATTTTTAATGACCACAGACAGTCAGGACCTCGGTTTAAAATCTCATCCGAAAGACGGGTAAAACAATCATACAGGTTTCGGACAGGTAAGTTAATGAAGACAACTATTTACAGTACCTTTTAGTACCTAAGGCTGAAGATTAAATGCTAAAATCTCACATGCATTTCAGGTTTAGGGTTAGGGTTTTTGGTTAATTAAATATGCATTCCTGTTGACTGTATTATGTTGATTGTCATTTACAACTAAAAATGTAACTCGTTGTTGGTGCCACCCTATGGACATTTCACCTCAACCACACTTCCAGCTTCTGCCACTGGGGGCAGTGGTTCAGATTTCAGTACAAACTGATTTCTGATGAAGATATTTTCACCTATTGTCAGGGCCAAGATAACCCAATGGGCAACATAGGCTGCAGCCCCGGGCCCAGCCACTGATAAAATATGAATTTTAATATGAATTGTGTAATTTCGGCACGACAAGTGCCACCAAACTCATTAAAAAAACATTATTTCGCAATAGTTTTTCTAAATACTATTGCCACACTTAGTCTGCTATTGTTTGCAAAAACTAGTATATTCACAGCTGAACAGCGTATTACAGGTACTCCCGCACCAAAGTCACGCAACTGGTTGAGCCAGAAGTTGCACTCAAACTAAGGGAATACATTTTTGAAAGCACTACAGAGCCAGTATTTACATTCTTTGGGGGAAGTCAACCTACAAACTGTAAGCTATAATCGTCTCTGCAATAAGAGACATTATTTTAACATCAGAAAAAAATGGATGAGGATGTTGGTTCACAATATAGAAATATGTATGTATATGCATTGACCAGTCTGAACTGGCTCCATACTTTTAGCGCTTATAATTGAATTCACCCTTAAACCAGAGAGTGTTTGTTTTTGGAGATCAGCCTACTCAAAATCAGCTGAGGACGTTAGTGAATTGTAACAGACTGAAATGTACGATGACAATGTAAACAGAGCATGATGATCTCGTGCACCTTTTGGGTTTCAAAGACTTATTTGAGGGCTTGCTTTCAAGAACACCATGAAGAGGGCACTTTAGTTGGTTTGATGATAGACATATGTGTCATTGGTGAGTCTTCTCTGATCAAATAGGCCTACTGTATGTTGGTAGTTTGTGACACTATGGGTCATAAGTGTATGTTTAGGTGCGTGGCTCATGAATATTAATTAGTTTAATATGACGATGGTTAACTTGTGTAGAGCTGTAGATCACGTGTCCCAATTCATATTCATGAGCTAGCTCAGGGCCCCGGGGAGGTTTAACCCAGCCCTGCCAATTGTTGCCAAATTCACAGTGTGATCAGTCTGGAAACTACATGCTTTTTTTCATTGTTGTGATGATGAGAATATTAATTCACAAATGTTAAGCTCAGTGGTTTTGATGAGTTCAGTGGTTTTATTGACTAGTGTCTGAAGTTTCTCTCTCAAACTCCAGTTAAGATCTGACTAATGACACTCATCAGAATTGTTCTCTCCATTCATGCGGAGTGCAGAAGGCGTTTGGAGACCTTGCTGTTTTCCTGCCACAGAAGAGTGAAAAGACATAGGATGATGTGGAAAACAAGCCTTGAGTTTCTAGCAGTGGGATTCTGGCAGCTGCTGGGCTCTGATCAACCAATATAGCCAGAAACAGAGAGAGACACAGAGAGACAGGAAAAAGGAAGAGAGAGAGTGAGAGAAAGCTATATGGAGAGAGCATATTCTGTCAACTTTCCATCTGCATTTACTTAAACTGGATGAGCAGCAGCATCATCCAAAATAACAGTGTGGCTTTTCACAGCTTTCAATTTTGGGCTCAACAACAACAACAACCTAAGAATACATCGCACCACCTCCCATCCCGGCAGCTATCACTCTCTTAATTAAAACAGCCTGATGCTCATTCATATGTAATTTACCACTGGCACATGACTCGTAATAGAATTGCAGTTGATTTAGTATTGCTGTCTAATGAATGTGTTTACAATGTTTATCAGAAATAAATACTTTTTTTGTGAAAACGTTTGTCTCTTTAAAAGCTTTAAAAGCTATGTGGTCAATTTCTGCTTTTCTAAATGTGCCTGTCAATTACATCTGCTAGATCAGTGGTTCTCAACTGATGGATCTTGATACAAAGGTGGTATAAACAATGCTTGAATAATAAAATGCAACTAACCATAGAATCATACATATGTTTTATATATATATGCCACAGTTAGTTCTGGTCCTCGAATCTGATTGGACGAGAGACATTCCATGAGCACTGATGGTCTGACACCATCAGCACTCGGACGCTTCACTGTGTGTGTATCACTCCGCATGTGTTCATGCTGTTCTAAACGTAATATGAGCCAGTTGGTGACGTAAAGTGAATCCGTTATTGTTTACATAAAACAGTGCTCCATGATTGCTCGTATTACTTACACATTACCAAAGCTAGGAAATAGCTTTAAACAGCTTTAAATGGACAATTTCGGGATTAAGGCTCATCACAGCTGAGAGACACAACAGACTGATTTATTACAGAACTCAAGGTTACCTTTTATCTGATATTCTGATCAGTTGCGTAAGAAAGTAGTTCCATGCACAAATACGTTTTTATGACCGTACTCGGTTTTTCCTATTTTATTGAAATGTACTTGTTCATTTGACTGTTGTATATAAGCAATATCACTTTACAAAATGCTTTGTAACGTACACATCTGAAATGATGTGATTGTATTGTTGTGTATTTGTTTATATAATCTCACTGTTTATTTTGAACTGGTTTAACTGCTGTTAGATCATCGGGTCAACCAGACCTTCCTTATCATTTGTAATCATTCAAATATTTCTCTGTTAGCACATATGTCATTGAACATCTTCAAATAAAGCCTTAAAAGATTTCAGTTCTAAATGACCTATATTTACTAAACTAGTCATCAAACATGCCTCTACAAGCGATAAAACATGTCCGTTGGCACGGAAACTCGCATCTGTGCAAATTTGCGCTTTTCAGTTTTAACTGGATCTGAGTGACTCAACTAACCCACAAAAACACAGGATGGGTTGCAACAACAAGGATGAATCTTAAATGAAGATTAAATCAAGGTTAATCTGATAATTCTGTCACACCAAACTTTAAGCCTTGTTTAAAAATAATCAGGGTTACATTTGAACCATCGATTTGATCCTGATTGAAATTTTACAGTAAATCTGAATTAACTTTAATCCTGTTGCTCCAATACTTTAAACTCAGTTAGAGATTAACTGTAAACTTGCAGCTGAGGTGGTTAAAATATACAACGGACCTACAATTAAACATGAAAGTCTATGTAACAAACAGTGAATGTGCCATCAGCCCTCTGAGAGACATGTATCATATCATTTATGTTTCTTATGACCCAAAAAGTTGGTCCGTTGGCCACAATGTGTGCTTTCAAATTTGGTGTAGTCTCGGTGGCGGCTCGATTACCCGCTTCCCCGTCCTTTACATGCAGAGACACCGGCCAGAGACGGGTTTCTCGAGAAGCGAGAGTGGTTACAGGGGGACATGTGATCGTTATTGCTCCCCTCCTCTCTTATACTCGTTTCAGTCAGCAGCATGGGCTGTTACTTTCTGACAACAATAGTGGCGCTCATGAGGGGAGGCGGTCGATCCGAGTCCAATGTGGTCCTTTATTCTTAAATTATGATGCCATATTTTAAAGCTTGTGACATTGTACACACTGCGACATTATCTTAACCTCCTTGATCGGCCCTGTGTACTAACGATCTACAGCTAAATTCAGAATCCATCATGGCGGACAAAATAAATCGCAAGTAACCGTTTTAATCACGTATTAAAAGTTTGATCTCTGATTTGTTAAACCATATTTAAAATTAAGTGGTGCAACAAAACTCAACAAACCCTGGATTAGCTCCTCATTGGTGCATCCCTCCCACAATCTTTTCAACTTTAAAGTTTTTTTTTCGAGTCATTTATGGCAACAATGAAAACATGGACTGGAGCAGGAAAATATTAGGCTAATTTGTTTATTAAGTGCCGTTTTTCACTTGTCTCCACAGAACGGTTATACTTTAGATTTGATACATTAATCCATCCTTCTTCAACCGAAGTCGGGTCGCAGGGGCAGCTGCTCCAGCAGGGGGCCCCAAACTTCCCTATCCCGAGCCACATTAAGCAGCTCTGACTGGAGGACCCCGAGGCGTTCCCAGGCCAGTGTGGAGATCTCTCCACCTAATCCTGGGTCTTCCCCGAGGCCTCCTCCCAGCTGGACATGCCTGAAACACCTCCCTAGGGAGGCGGCCAGGGGGCAGCCTTACCAGATGCCCAAACCACCTCAACTGACTCCTTTCGACGCAAAGGAGCAGCAGCTCTACTCCGAGCTCCTCACGGGTGACTGAGCTCCTCACCCTATCTCTAAGGGAGAAGCCCGCCACCCTTCTGAGGAAGCCCATTTCGGCCGCTTGTACTCGCGACCTAGTTCTTTCGGTCATAACACAGCCTTCATGACCATAGGTGAGGGTAGGAACAAAAATTGACCGGTAGATCGAGAGCTTTGCCTTCCGGCTCAGCTCTCTTTTCGTGACAACGGTGTGATAGAGCGAGTGCAATACCGCCCACGCTGCCCCAATTCTCCGGCCAACCTCCCGCTCCATTGTCCCCTCACTCGTGAACAAGACCCGAGGTACTTGAACTCCTTCACTTGGGGCAATACCTCCTTCCCTACCTGGAGTACGCACTCCATCGGTTTCCTGTTTAATTTAAGAAACCTTAATAGGTTTCTAGGCAAGGCAAGGCAAGGCAAGGCAAGTTTATTTATATAGCACATTTCATACACAATGGTAATTCAAAGTGCTTTACATAGAAGAGATTAAAATAAGAATAAAAATTAAGAATAATTGAAACAGTTTAGAATAAAATAAAATACAGTACAAACAGTCGGACACACAGTGGCACAGTGCTCATTCAGTAAATGCACAGCTAAACAGATGTGTTTTGAGTCTGGATTTGAATGTGACTACTGAAGGAGCACATCTGATCTCTTCTGGAAGCTGGTTCCAGCTGCGGCTGGCATAAAAGCTAAAAGTAGACTCTCCTTGCTTAGAGTGAACCCTTGGTATTTCTAGCTGATGTGATCCTAATGATCTGAGTGATCTGTTGGGTTTATATTCAGTGAGCATATCTGCAATATATTGAGGTCCTAGCCCATTGAGTGATTTATATACCAGTAATAATACTTTAAAATCAATCCTAAATGTAACTGGGAGCCAGTGTAAAGACCTGAGGACTGGTGTGATATGTTCATATTTTCTGGTTCTGCTTAGAATCCTGGCAGCAGCGTTCTGTATGAGCTGCAACTGTCTTATGGTCTTTTGGGAAGGCCAGTGAGGAGTCCATTACAATAATCCACCCTGCTGGTGATGAAAGCATGCACAAGTTTCTCTAGGTCTTGACTGGAAACAAAGCATCTAATTCTTGCAATATTTTTCAGATGATAGTATGCTGATTTAGTTATTGCTTTGACATGACTACTGAAACTAAGGTCTGACTGTAGAGACACACCAAGATTCCTGACTTGATTTTTAGTTGTTTGACCCCTAGCGTCAAGGTATGCATTCACCTTGAGAACGTCATCTTTGTTTCCAAACACAATGACTTCAGTTTTGTCTTTGTTTAACTGAAGAAAGTTTTGGCACATCCAACTGTTAACTTCATCAATGCATTGGCACAGGGAGTCAATGGGGCTGTAATCGTTAGGTGATAGGGCCAAGTAGATCTGTGTGTCGTCTGCATAGCTGTGGTAAGCAATTTGGTTCTTTCTCATTATTTGGTTCATTGGGAGCATATACAGGTTGAACAGGAGTGGCGCAAGAATTGAGCCTTGAGGGACTCCGCATGTCATGGACGTCCACTCAGACTTATGGTCTCCTATACTCACATAATAACCTCTCCCTTCTAAGTATGACCTGAACCATTTTAGGACCATCCCAGAAAGCCCCACCCAGTTTTCCAGCCTGTCAAGAAGTATGCTGTGATCAACAGTGTCAAATGCAGCACTGAGGTCGAGTAGTACCAGTACTGATAATTTGCCTGTATCAGTATTTAAGCTGAATATCGTTTATTATCTTTATGAGCTGTCTCTGTGCTGTGATGCGATCGGAAACCAGATTGAAAATTGTCAAAGTATCCATTTGAGTTCAAGAATTTGTTCAGCTGATTGAAGACAACTTTTTCAATGATCTTGCCTATGAAAGGAAGATTTGAGATCGGTCTATAATTGCTTAATATGGTCTTAAGAGGGGCTTGACAACTGCAGTTTTCAGGGAGTTTGGAAAACTCCCAGAGAGAAGTGAAGAGTTTATCACTTCTAGGAGATCTGCTTCTAAACAGTTGAACACACTTTTGAAAAAAGATGTGGGAAGTGCATCAAGGGCGCAGGTTGATGTTTTAAGGTGCTGTGCGGTTTCTTCCAAAATTTTGCCATCAATTTCTTTGAAATCAGACATAGTAACTACTTTCTCAGGTTGTGGTTTTTGTTTGTCTGACCCCAGCACAACTCAAGGATGTGCTGATCACCTTTCTGATATTATTGATTTTTTCAGAGAAGAAAGAAGCAAACTCATTGCACTTGCTGTCTGAGAGCAATTCACTGGGAATCTGGCTTAGGGGGTTTGTCAGTCTCTCTACAGTTGCAAAAAGAGTGCGTGTGTTGTTTAAGTTGCTGTTTATAATATTCGAGAAGAAAGTCTGTCTAGCTTTGCCTAGTTCCATATTAAAAGCATGGATGATGTCTTTGTAGATGTTATAATGGACTACAAGTTTTGTCTTGGGAAGACAAAACTTATAAAGACGGGTAATTCCCAAATGATATTTGCTTACATTGATAGACATCTTTAAAAAGAGCAGCTAAACCCCCACCTCTCCTACCTTCTCTGCAGACACTCAAATAAGTAAAGTTAGGAGGGGATGTTTCATTAAGGACTGTTGCACTACAGCTGTCTTCTAGCCAAGTTTCATTTAGAAACATAAAATCCAGGTTGTATGTGATAATTAAGTCATTGACTAGAAGTGATTTATTTTTAAGTGAGCGGATGTTTAAAAGTGCTAACTTAACAGTTTTTGTCCCCACAGCAATCTTAGTTTGGCGTGTAATAGGCACCAGATTAGATGGGTTTGCTGTACGGCTTTTGAAGGCCTTAGACTTTCTATGATGTAATCGAACAGCAATAGAGATTGATACAGGCACACTGGGTTCCCGCTTGTTTTGTAAACATTTGAGAAAGTTACTGTTATCATAGCGGGGACCCAACACATATCACTGAGAGCTGGTATCAGTTGTTTTTGGTTCACCTCGAGCAGATGGAGGAGGGTGTGAGCCCTGGCGTTGTGGCAGAGGTCGAAGAGCTCTCACAGGAGGAGGGGGAGGGCGAGCTGGGCCCGCAGGTGCTTGAGGGGCCTGACGTTTTTTGCTTGATATCTGGGGGCTTGCAGCAAAAGAGTGGGATAGTTTGGTTCCAGCATACACCAGTTCTTCCATTTTCTCTGAGAAACACAGATGTGGAGATGCTGGAGAGAGGGGCTGTTGCTTTGGTGTTATCGGAGGCTGTAATATGCTGTCCTGGTTTCCCTGGATGTTTTCCAGAAAGTCGTCCTTGGGTGCTGAATCTTGGAGCAGTTCTAATATGTCACAGTCTGTCTGTGGTGAACTTTGTGGGCAGGGCTCAGATGAGATTGTGTCCATGAGCAGAAATTGTTGTGGCTGAGTGGTGTTATCATTGTCCTTGTGTGATTTGTCAACTGCATGTCCATTCAGGTGCTGAAGTGAAGTCCTGTGGTCATTCATACTGTGTCCAGGTGTGTGTGTGCCATTCAGATTGAGTGGATTGGCACACACTGCAGAAGGATGATTGAGGGAGAAGTAGATATTGTCCTAAGCACTCTTGAACCAAGTTTGTTTGGGTGGTGGCCATCCTGTCGAAACAGTTGCCTCTGACTCCAGAAAAGATTGAAGTTGTCAATGAAGTTCACTCCTTTTATATTGCAGGTTTTTGCAGCCATGTATTAAGCCCAAGCAACCGTGAAAACCTGTTTGTTCCTCTTGCTGGAAGTGGTCCACTGATGAATGTTTGAACTTTCAGTCTTTTAAGTGTTTCAAAAAGTTCATTGAAATCCTTTTTAAGGAGTTCTGACTGCTCTTTATGAATATCATTCTTCCCCACATGAATGATGAGTCGATTTGCAGTCTTATGTTTCATCAGAATGTTCTGAAGTTCCCTGTTTACATCCGAGGTTGTTGCTTGTGGAAGGCAGCATGTAGTTGTATCCCTGCTGCTAATGTTTCTGATTATGGAGTGACCCACTATCAGAGTCCTGGGCCCGGCTGCGCTCTGAGCTGAATGCCGCTGTCTGCTCAACCTTGAGCGCCAGTTCACATCAGTGTTAGCTACTGGCTGATTCGGTCTGTGTTCGATCACATTCATCACATTTGGAGATTCCTCATTCATTAATACTTCAAATCTGTTCTCAAGATGTATAGGCGGTGGTAGGAAACCAGTGTTTGCATTCCTTGTCAGAGCCGTATCTGGGGTAGAGGATGCTACTGCGGCAATATGAGATGCTCGTGACAATCTGATGTCTCGAGTGCCTTTTGGTCTCGCTCCCTGTTTTTGCCATCGATTTGTAAGTCGATCGGTTTGTTTCTCTACACTCAGTATGGCCTGTCGAGGAGCACTAGATTCATGGGACTCACCGGCTGTATGCTGAGGGCGTCCATGACGAAGCTCTGTTGTGTGTTCCGTCTGGTTTGGTGGTCCTGTAAATAACTTTGTTTCAAGAACTGCAATCCTTTGTAAAAGTCTGTGGCAGTTAGTGCAGCAAGCAGATTCCAGAAGAGGCATTTTCTCTTATCCTTTTGAATGTAGGCAGTTGTGTTTTCCCTTCCCTGGAATGAAAACTTTCAGTGGGAGGCTGGTCGGATAAAAGAATTCTGCCTTTTTTTTTTTTTTTGTAGTAGTAATCCAAGCTTTTGAGCACTGTGCTGATTTGTTTAAGTTAAAATTAGTTGATAAAAGGAGATAAAATATGAAAATATAAAAGCGATAGAGCAAAATTAATTCTAATTTAATGCTATCAGATTTTGGGTCTGTAAATTAAAATGAGCAATTTCTCATCGTAATTTTGGGCTCAGTTTTAGAGTGTATTAAGAGTTATCCAGAAATGAGCAGTGAATGTTTTTATCAGTTTTGTTGCTTTATTAATATTCCCTTCAATTTTATATGTACAAATCAAATGCCATGTGAAGGACTGAGGTTATTTATATAATAACATTATATTAGTAGATACCATGTGTATCTATGCGAGAGCGGAAATCTTTACTAATCAAATGATCAGTTGTACAGTGAAGGCATGAAAGCAGAATGCTGCGCCTGCAAATTAGGACACACTGATCCGCAAGATCAAACATGTTTATTAGTTTTGATGCAGGAATTTTGTATGTGTGTTCATCGGGATTCAAGGAAATATGCTTTGCCAAAATACATATTCGACAGACTGACTAGACTTCCAGACTACCAACAGACTACCATGTTCGCGTAAAACATCCCCGTTCTCTTCGGCAATGTGACACAAAAATTCCAAAGGGAATCTTTGCTAACTCTCACAGTCTCTCCACTCCCTCTTGATTTCTTCTCCTTCCTCATTCTTACCTTTGATTTGAACTTTGCATTTATGTATAAGGTTTGAAACTTCATCAAAACAACGTTTGAACTCCATAACCTCAAGCCTATTGCTTATTTTGCAGATTCCCAATCCAGCATATCACAAAGCGCGTTCTGGGTTGAGCGGCCTCTCGCTCCACTCACATGCTCTGATATGTACAGGTTTATTATTGTATAAAGCCTTTTTAGAGAGGACTAAATGCTTCCCATATCTTCTGTTTTTGACGTCAAAGGCCGCATATCCAGTCAGTCATCACAGTATTTTGTTGCAAATTAATCTTTCTTTGCAAAGTAATATTTTGGCCCAGAGTTTGTTCCATATATTACGATGGCAAATCCAACTTGGTCTCATAGAGTCACGTTACTATACCTACTCATTCACAAACTGATTTTTATTTGGCTCGTTGAATGTATTGCAACAGTTTTCTGGTTAAATGAACACTAGAAGCACTTAAACAACATTCCCAGCTTATTCCCATTTTTCACAAATAACGAGGAAAACAACACGTTATCAGCTAATAAACACTTTTCGTCCAGTTCCTCAAAAACCACTATCTTATCAATATCTAAACACTTTTACTAGTGCATGGATTGTAAGGCGATGCATTTTAGCATGTGCATTACATAAGCGTGATCAAGTTGTTTAGTAGCTCAACTGATAAATCGTTGCAAAGGAGCGGGATATGAGTCCTGAAGAAAAAACAAGACACAGAAGTGTCATAGAAGCACCACAAAATAATGTGGTTGCTTCTGCTTTTATGGCACTACTGGTAAGGTTTAGGGTATTGATTTAAAACTCGATAGAGCATTAATCTTAGGCCACACCCACACTAATACATTTTAATTTGAAAACGCATCAATTTCTCAATGCTTTGGCCGTCCGTCCACACTGTGACTGTGTTTTGTCGAGCTAAACTGCTTTTCGAAAACGCTCTTACATACATTTGAGAATGTTTTTTTCGCGTTGTAATGTGGACTGTGAAAACGGAGATATCTAAAATAGATTACATATTTGTGGTCGTGTGACGCTGTTATGTGATCCATTCAACCCAAAACAATCAAGATGGTGGCCATGTTGTAGCGGTGTTGTTGTGCCTGCTATCCACTTTGATAGCGTTGTTAAAGATAAATGTTACTTTTGTACAACCATCACTATTAATTCTTTCAAAGGTGATGGGAAGATTACTTGGAATTGCTGTCCAGCGACGAAACAGGTGGACAATCGTGTTTCATACCGCACATGGAATGGCGATTTTTCACATCCGCAAAAAGGGGATTTAAGCAGTTTCATTCAATTTAGTGTGGATGAGCAACTTGTGGAAAACACTTGAAAACGGCAGTGTAAATGTATCAGGATTAATGTGGACGTAGCTTAAAAAAGCCAATCTGTTTGGGAGAACATTTAACAAGCTTTTACTGTCACACAGTGGACATTTCATCTCGAAGCTGCCGCATTGCATATAATGAACCACGTAATATAATCACCACAGTCACGTAATTTCCACTGGAAATCCAAATTCTGCTATTGTTTATGGACAAAAGTATCGATTTTCATGGTACTAATGACACTGTTGGGTCTATGCAGTTAGGACATTTTAATTGACTTTTGCACAGTAAATTCTGGTACTGTGTTGGCTTGCCAGCAATGTAAAATCTGGGTCCTGAAGCAAAAACCACTGCTTTAAGGCATAAACAGGAAGGTACAATTCAGCCTGAGATGTTAAAAAACATTTTATGATTTGAAACTCTTGAGGACTCCTGCTCTTTTTCTTTCCTGTGGTACGATCGAACCTTTTATCATCTCTGTAACCACCTTCTAAAATCGTATTAGCTTCATAAATAGAACCAATGCATAAACAGCACTTAGTCGATTGTGGTCTTGCAGACCAGAAGGCATTTATAAAAAGACAACTTGTTTTTCCTTTCGTATAACGTGAACTGTTCCCCGCTAGAAGTGAATCTGGAGCCAGAGGGATCTTTTCAGGCAGGTCCGAAGGGGTCAAGGTTTGGTTGGTTTGCATGGGCAGTTTTTCCTTGCTGCTGTATGCCGTAACTACACCATTCTACAAAAGTAGCCATGTATTCAAGCAACACGATGAGATAAAAAGCTTGACATGAAGTCCCAGTAGCACTCTCAGTGCTCTCAATGGTGTTTGCTTGATGATGGCAAAACATTCTCCTTCAGTTCATGAAAAAGACACCGCGTCCTTAAAGACGTATCTGTCTGCAGTTGTGTGTGAGTACTGAAACACTCCTTAAAAAAGGCATTTCGTCAAAATTGCCGAGGGCCTTTAGCACCATTACAACACATCATTGTGTTCCACTTCAAACTCTGAGCTTAGTCAGAAAGTGCATCCTTGTCCATGTCTGTTCAGCTGTGTCATGCACCTCATGACAATGACAATAGCTACATGTAGAGAAAAAGTTGCAGCTCAAAGCTTCCTCTGTTTAAAGTGCTGCAGAAGCCAATGAAGGCAGGGTTAAAGGGCCAAGTCGTGAGATCACATTGCCGCAGCACTGATACATGACCTAATAATCAGAGAACCTCCTACATCCTGGTTAATTTGAGCTAAAAGAGGGTTTTTGTAGAGATAATGATTGCTACACTCCTTCATGCTTGAAGAAAGCACACAATTAGGACATAGTTGTGGCATAATCCAATGTTGGATAACTCTGAGAAGTCTTGCCCTATCTTTTGTTCTCTACATCTTTCATTATGACATTGCTGAATTATTCCTGTTATGCATGACCTTTTCAACTCTGTAACTTCTAAAAAAAATTTAAAAAACAGGACGGAAGGTTTTAGAATAAGACATCTTAAATTGCCAGATTTTCATTTTAGAAGTGAAACATCCACTCAAACCAAAGTAGTGAAATTATTTAAAAGTGTACTCATCATTCTTTTTATTTTTGTTTGCTAATTTCCAAAACTTTAAACAGAAATAAATAGTAAAATATATTAAAAAAAATAATCATTTTCTGAATGAACCTTTTCAAATTGTGATGAAACGAATTAACATGATTTCTATCTTTATAACTTGTGTTTGATATTTTTCTACTATATAAGAAATATGGGAACAAAATATACTGCATAGTATGAATGATCCATGCATACCTGCAAGACTGTATTCCTTCATTTATTTAAGCTGTACTTGATCATTTTGAAGATGGATTTAAACCACCGGAGTCATATGGATTACTTTTATGCTGTCTTTATGTGCTTTTTGGAGCTTCAAAGTTCTGGCCACCATTCACTTGCATTGTATGGACCTACAGAGCTGAAATATTCTTCTAAAAATCTTCATTGTGTTCAGCAGATAAAAGAAAATCATACACATCTGGGATGGCATGAGGGTGAGTAAATGAAAGAACTTTCAGTTTTGGGTGAAATTAAAACTAACTTAATGGCATTGATTTAATGATCTTAAAGAGAGGGAGACAGGTGAAGAATGAGAGTGAGGGGGGTATGTAAAGATGGAGCGAGAGACAGAGACAGAGAGACAGGTCAAGAAGAAGGGAGAGAGAGACAGGTGTGTAAAGATGGAGCGAGAGAGGGAGACAGGTCAAGAAGGAGGGAGAGAGAGACAGGTGTGTAAAGATGGAGCGAGAGACAGAGACAGAGAGACAGGTCAAGAAGGAGGGAGAGAGAGACAGGTATGTAAAGATGGATAGAGTGACAGTTAGAGAGGGAGACAGATCAAGAATGAGAGAGAGTGCAGCAGGTATTTAGAGATTGGAGAGAGAGACAGGTAGAGAAGGAGACAGATCAAGAAGAAGGGAGAGAGCAGCAGGTATGTAGAGAATGGAGAGAGAGAGAGACAGGTATAGAGGGAGACAGGTCAAGAAGGAGGGAGAGTGAGACAGGAATGTAAAAATGGATAGAGTGACAGTTAGAGAGGGAGACAGGTCAAGAAGGAGAGAGAGAGTGAGACAGGTATGTAAAGATGGAGCGAGAGACAGAGATAGAGACAGTTCAAGAAGGAGGGAGAGAGCAGCAGGTTTTTAGAGATTGGAGAGAGAGACAGGTAGAGAGGGAGACAGGTCAAGAAGGAGGGAGAGTACAGCAGGTATTTAGAGATTGGAGAGAGAGACGGGTAGAGAGGGAGACAGGTCAAGAATGAGAGTGAGGGGGTATGTAAAGATGGAGCGAGAGACAGAGAGGGAGACAGGTCAAGAAGGAGGGAGAGTGAGACAGGAATGTAAAGATGGATAGAGTGACAGTTAGAGAGGGAGACAGGTCAAGAAGGAGGGAGAGTGAGACAGGAATGTAAAGATGGATAGAGTGACAGTTAGAGAGGGAGACAGATCAAGAAGGAGGGAGAGAGCAGCAGGTATTAAGAGATTGGAGCGAGAGACAGGTAGAGAGGGAGACAGGTCAAGAATGAGAGTGAGGGGGTATGTAAAGATGGAGCGAGAGACAGAGAGGGAGACAGGTCAAGAAGGAGGGAGAGAGCAGCAGGTAGTGCAGGAATGAATCCATTCTTTGCTCAATGTGCTGAAATGTTCTTTGACTAATTTAAATGTATTCATCCATAACAGTTAGCATAATTAGTAAGCCACATGTCTAAAAGGACATACCAATAGGGCAAGCTGAAACTTTGAAGCTTTAAATTGTTTTGCACCTATGCTCAACTAATTGCAAAAGCACGGGTGGTGCATTCATAGACATTACATGTCCATGTACGATTAGGCGACAGTTAGTGTTTGAAATGTTCTTTTCATAAAAGCATGTACAGCACAACATGAAGCGTCTTAATCTGACTGGGTTTTAAAGGAATACTTCACTAAAAATGAAAATTCTGTCTTCTTTTACTCACCCTACAAACCTAAATGACTTTCTCTCTTCCATGGAACGCATACTATAAGGTGTTCCATAATCACTCTTTTTTATTGAATATCAACTTAAGTTAAGCTTAAAGCAGTATCGTATGTCATCAGAAGACTTGGAATATTACGCATTATTTGTGTACTTTTATAATACATTTATAGAGATTTTGGTCATTTTGGAGATTGACAGCCTCAGTCCCCATTCACTTTCAATGTATGGCAAATCGTTTTTATTTAAAATGATCATCTTCTGTGTTCCATGTAGGTTTGGAACAAAATAAAGGTGAGTAAATGATGACAAACTTTTCATTTTTAGGTGATCTATCCCTGTAAATATGTTCTGTCTCTTCTGAGAGTCTTAATTGGCAACACAACGTTGCACTTTGCAAATTTTTTCTTCAGAGTTTTACTCTTGAAGCTGAACGTATAGGTTATCGCACATTTCTGCAAATCCCAGATTACCGGGACCTGAAGTGCTGTCGTGGCAGCAGTGGAGGGAAGTTGCATCTGCTCTCTCCATTAACATGAGAGGATTAATGAGCTTGTCAAGAGATAATCTTACACTCAAAGCCAAGAGATCACAGAATTTTCACGTGGGCCATTAAAATACAATCCATTCTTTTCTCATTCAGTTTCCATTTAAAATACATCAAGTATTATAACTTAAATTCAATTCAATATGATCTTAGAAAAAGTATTTTGACCCACAGTCCAATTCATGAAGAAGCAGCTTGCCAGACACTTACAGTAAATTAATACTCCAATGTAAATACAAGTTAAAAACCTAAAAATGAAAATTCTGTCATCATTTACTCACCCTCATAGTGTTCCAAACCCGCATGACTTTCTGTCTTCCTTGGAATACAAATGAGAAATTTGAAGAATGTTGACAGTACGCTGGTCTTTTCCGTACAAGCATGATGGGATACAGTTACTCTGGATCAAAATGTGTATTAGTATTTTTATCCACTGATCATCTTCCCATCCACAATAGCTTTTAAACCTTATTTGCATTTCTGCATAATCAAGCTTGCCATGAACCACTTGGTGAGAAACGTAAGTTTGGGCAGATGATAAAATAATTTTCATTTTTGTTGGAACTTTTCTTTTAAACCTGCCCAATATACTTCCACTGTAAATGCATTTCTGTCAACACTTTAAATAAATAAATATCTCCAAATCTATTCCAGGTCCCATGCCAGAGATGATACTGGTCGACCTTTACAATTATTTGCACGTAACCCAGAATATACTTTGAAAGGGCCAACAGAGGCCACAGTGGCAAAAACACTAGTAAATAAAGGAATCACACATAAATGGCAGTGGCAAATCTTTGAAATACAAACAATGAATCTATTTAGAAGGTGATAGGGGCGTTGTACATATGGAGATGGAACACTAGACAAGGTGACAATAGACTTTTTGTTTTTGATGGTATAAACTGAAAAAGAAGAATATGGAATGGAATTCCAATTAAGAAATATTTTGTTAGCACAAGATGATTAGAAATGCACATTTGACTGGATACTGTTGTGATGTGATAAGATGGACAGATCATTCTTAACTCAGGCATAATTTACAATGGACCATCTGCTTTCTCAAGCATCATTTATAATGGGCTACAGATGGCACTAAGTGCCTGCTTTAGTGATATGATAAATATGCTCTTCAAATCTTCAAAACCCTCTTTATTACAGTATGCTTTGTAAACATTGTAAAAATATTTAAGACTGAGGACACAGTTCTTAACATGCCCTTCAAACTCTGCTGTGCTGTTTTAATGCTTCAGTAGTTACACTCGCCTTATTGTCTGCAGGGGTGAGATTGCTGAGGCTTGTATTGCTCGCGTCAACTGATTAATTCTGACACACATTTCCCTTCGTCACATCAAATTCAGCACTTCTGAGAGCAGAAAAGTGGGGCGGCAAGTGAAGAGATGAGAGACAGAAAATAGAGCAGGAGAGAGAGACTGGGAAAGAAATAGAAAGAGAGGGAGATATGGAAACAAGAATTTAAAGATAAAGAGAGAGAGACAGGTAGAGAAGAAAATAGGTCAAGAACAAGGGAGAGAGAGAGACAGGTATGTAAAGATGGATAGAGAGATGGTTAGAGAGGGAGACAGGTCAAGGTGGAGGAAGCGACAGACAGATGGGTATGTAAAGATGGAGCAAGAGACAGGTCAAAAAGGAGGGAGAGTGAGACAGCTATGTAAAGATGGATAGAGTGACAGTTAGAGAGGGATACAGATCAAGAAGGAGGGAGAGAGCAGCAGGTATTTAGAGATTGGAGCGAGAGACAGAAAGGGAGACCGGTCAAGAATGAGAGAGCGTATAGCAGGTATGTAGAGATTGGAGAGAGAGACAGGTAGAGAGGGAGACAGGTCAAGAATGAGAGAGAGTACAGCAGGTATGTAGAGATTGGAGAGAGAGACAGGTCAAGAATGAGAGTGAGGGGGTATATAAAGATGGAGCGAGTGACAAAGAGGGAGACAGGTCAAGAAGGAGGGAGAATGAGACAGGTGTGTAAAGATGGATAGAGTGACAGTTAGAGAGGGAGACAGGTCAAGAAGGAGGGAGAGTACAGCATGTATGTAGAGATTGGAGAGAGAGACAAGTAGAGAGGGAGACAGGTCAAGAATGAGAGAGAGTACAGCAGGTATGTAGAGATTGGAGAGAGAGACAGGTCAAGAATGAGAGTGAGGGGGTATATAAAGATGGCGTGAGAGACAAAGAGGGAGACAGGTCAAGAAGGACTGAGAGTGAGACAGGTGTGTAAAGATGGATAGAGTGACAGTTAGAGAGGGAGACAGGTCAAGAAGGAGGGAGAGAGCAGCAGGTTTTAAAGATTGGAGCGAGAGACAGAAAGGGAGACAGGTCAAGAATGAGAGAGCGTACAGCATGTATGTAGAGATTGGAGAGAGAGACAAGTAGAGAGGGAGACAGGTCAAGAATGAGAGTGAGGGGGTACATAAAGATGGAGCAAGAGACAAAGAGGGAGACAGGTCAAGAATGAGAGAGAGTACAGCATGTATGTAGAGATTGGATAGAGTGACAGTTAGAGAGGGAGACAGGTCAAGAAGGAGGGAGAGTGAGACAGGTATGTAAAGATGGATTGAGTGACAGGTGGAGAGGGAAACAGGTCAAGAATGAGGGAGTGAGCAGCAGTTATGTTGAGACTGGTAGAGAGACAAGTCAAGAAGGAGAGAGACAGGTTTGTAGAGATGAGAGAGAGACGGGTAAATAGGGAAACAGGTTTCTCTCCCTCCTTGACAGGTATGTAAACATGGAGAGAGAGACAGGTAAGGTAGGGAGGGAGACAGGTAGAGATAGATAGGTAGAAGCAGGAGTAAGAATGCAACAGATGGGCAGAAAATGAGAGAGAGGTAAATGTGAGAGCAACTGGTAGAGAGGGAAAGGGACAATTGGAGAGGTAGTGAAAGAGGGAGAGACAGGTAATCAGGGGCAGTGACAGGTCGAGAGTAAGGGAGTGAGAGAGAGAGAGAGAGAGAGAGAGGAACGGAGAGAAAGACATGTTGGCAGGGACAAAGACAGGTAGAGGGAGAATGAGAGAGAGAGAGGGATGGAGAGAGGGGTGAGAGGGTAACAGGAACTGAAGGGACAGCCATGCATAGTCAGGGAGCGTATGCTTACTGGAGAGAAAGAAAGAGAGGCTGTCTGAGCATGTTTTGACTTGCTGCCATCTAACAGATGGAATCACAAAAAAGGGAATGAGAGATGATAGGGACTGTGGGTCATGTTAACTGAGCACTCCAAAACTGAAACCAAATTTTTACAGTATCTCAGGCCCCATTTACACCTTGCATTAACATGCATTTTCGGTGATCGGATCGCTATCGGATAGCATTTGACTGCATTTAATGCCAGATGTAAATGCTCCCATGACACATTGTGATTGGATAACTGAATCCACATTCTGAGGTCGTCAGAGACATAGGACGCTAGTGTCCTATTTTACTTACATGAAACCAGGCTTCACTCGGCTGTTTCAGATGAGAATCATATGTAGAACTTACACAGTGTCGAACGCGAGATTAATATCATTAAATAAGCTTCAGTGACCGATGTGTTTCAGGTGATATGATCACATGTGGTCACTTAAATGCATCTCCTGTGACCACTTGTGTTCATTTGGAGGAGGAGGTCTCTGTTTCATGACGACATACGTCAATCACTGTGTCAGTGTGTTACTGCTTGATAATAAAGTGCAACAACTCACAAAAGATGCCGCACTGTTTCTCCCAGATGCAGTTATTAATTAATCCAAGCACAAACACGAAATGTCAAGCAAAATTAGCCATTATTTTAGTGTATTACCTATATTTAAGGAGCTTCAGGTGTTTTCTTGTCTGATTTGATAACAGACAAACTAAAGGAGATCTGTGAAGTTCTCATAACTGTGCATATACCAGACTTTTAAACTCATGTTTCATCACAGGACAAATTAGTGTTTACAACTCACATTTGTTTTTACCACATTTGTATGTGGTTTTTGTGATCTGATCACAAACTGTTTTAGACCCCGTTTAGACCTGTATTTAGGGCTGACCATCGGGTCGGATCACCCGAAATGCATATTAATAGCAGGTGGATACAGGGCCTACGGTGTAAATGCAATCTAGCTAAAGAATATCCAGATATGAAACGGATGTTAATGCAAGGTGTAAATGGGGCCATAGTGAGTGTGTTGTGAGATGTTATGAGCAGTTCACTTAAACTAATGTTTTAGGTGTTTAATCAGCATTCTAAGCGTGTAAAACCCTGTAACAGGATGCCATTACTTTTCAGTGAAAGCACAGTGACTTCCGGCGATTCTAGTGACAGAGAACGTTGGCGACAGGATGTAGGTATTGCGAGCGACACGTCAAAGTTGAGAAAGGTTTAACTTTATGAACATGACAAGCGACATTTAGGAGCGACTACCAATGATAAGGGAATCACACATTGTATTATATTATAAAAACTTTTCACATTACCATTTGAGTTTTTACTTTTTTTTTTAAGAAACTGATGCTTCTCTTCACCTCAAATGTATTTTAAAATGACAGTTTAACTGTTATGTCAAACCCCCATTTTCAGCAGTTGTTACTCCAGTCTACTGAGAAAATAATCTAATAAATTATTTTAATTTATATATTTTTAGCAATTATTATTCTAATTTAGTACTCAAGAAACATTAATAAAGAAATTGCAATTGCGCTGCTTAATGAAGTATGTACTTCACAATACAATGTCTGTTTTCAGTTGCTGAAGTATTGAGTACACTTGCATTTCATGAAAGTCACATTTTGGTTTAAAAAATGGCCAAAAGAAACAAAATCTCTCTAGAAATGAATCGGTCAGTTGTTCTTTTGAGAGATGATGGATATTCCATGCACTGCTGTCTTGAAAGAAGAAATCAAACTGAATCTAAACAGGATAGAGAGGGAAGTGGATGGCCCCGATGCACAACAACAAGAAGATGAGTACATCAGAGTCTCGAGTTTGAGAAACAGACCTATCATAGGACCTATACTGGCAGCTTTAATGACCAGCATGCCAAACACCTTTCACCTGCAAAGTGAAGAGAAGGCACTGCGATGTTGAGACTTAAAAGACTGAGTGGTAAATTATTAGAATATATATTAGTATATATAAATATTAGTATTACGGATGCATGAATCCAAGTTTGAGGTTTGTTGTTAGAAAAGCTAGGATGGACATTTTTGAGAAGTGCCCTACAAGCCCATTACATCTTTGGGAAGTGCTGCACAAAGCATGAAGAAAACTTCTGCATCTAGAAAGATCTAGAAAAAGCTGAATGACTGGACATTTCTTACTGAATGCATTTTGTGTTGTCTTAAAAAATGGTGTGGGAGGGGGTGGAGGAATCAGCCAAAAATAAAAGACAACATGTTCTCAAAATGCTAAAAATCCAAACCAACCAGAATGAAGAAAATCATAACACCTCATCTGAACACACCACAGCAAGAGCTGGTTTCACATACAGATGGAGAAGACACATGACACATTTCCAGTAAAAGTCAGTATTATGAATTAACACTGTCACACAACATCCAGGAGGAAGGAATTCAGAAAGTAATCTGCCACCTCCCCTCCCCTCGTATTCTCTGCCAGACACTTGGCTCCAAGCAAGTAGATGAACATCAATTCCAGCTGATTCTCAAGCAGAATTTCAATAAGTTTATGTGCCTCTCAGATCAGCACCAAAACCATAAGAACAAACCAATTGATATCTGATATCATTGCCTGTTTCTGAATATGTATACAGAACTTCCCTGCTGAAGGTACCAAGATAGTTGTTCCTCATGGTTAAATTGTGCTTCTCGTTTTAGAACGGTATATCTATCCAGGAATGTATTCATACTACAAACCTGCATACCCTTGGAACCTACTTCATGGAATTCAGTACATCCTCTGAAAGTATGGAAAATCAGATGCCGCCAGGATGAGCAGGCTAGTTTCCTGCCAGTGAGACAAAGCTGTGTCTACAACTGTCTAACAAGAGAATCGTCTGTGAAATCTGACTCTATGCTGTTTGATAGCAGAGCTCCAGTTGGCTGGCTCCCTGGTGCATAACAACACACTATCGGAGGAATTGTCCTGTGCTTGTTCTCGGGATAAGTGAGGTGGAACTGAGAGAACAGAGGCTTACAAAGTGTCTCAGAATTCTGATCTAAGATCAGATTTCCCTTCGTCATTGCCAATCTGACTCACAACACTATACAGCGTGACAGTGGCCATCCAAAGGCCTTGGTTCCGGAAACATTTTCCCCAATCATTTTCTTCATAGGGATTAAAAGAAATTCTAAAATTAGGCCTTGAACCAAACCAACCAGCTCTGAAATGAATGACAACATTATTATATGAAAATCGAACGAGAAGACAAAGATAATAGACATTAAAAGTGATAATAGATAATAAAAGTGTGATTGAGCGCAATGTAGTTCCATGGTTGGACCCTACACCCTACCCAAACCACTAACCCTACCTTTCAAAAATTAACCATGGTTTTACTACAGTAACCATAATATCACCATGGTATTTTTCTAGTAACCACAGAATTAAACATGGTTACTATTAACTAATATATATATATTTTTTCTCTCCCAAATTTGGCATGTCTAAGCCCTCATGGTGGTGTAGTGACGAATCTCAGTTGCCTCCGTGTCTGAGACGTCAATCTGTGCATCATATCACATGGCTTGTTGAGCACGTTAACGTGGAGACCTAGCGCATCTGGAGGCTCACGCTATTCCCTGCGGCATCCACGAACAACTCACCACACCCACAATATTATAGCGACCAGAGGAAGTTAACCCAACGTGACTCTACCCACCTTAGCAACCGGGCCAGTTGGTTGCTTAAGCAGCCTGTGTTTTCACCAGACTATTTGAACGCAAATAGTCACTTAGTTATCCAATCTCTAAATTTACAAAATGTCAAACCCGTTAAACAGTTTAATGTCTCTGCCCTACCGTGAAAAATTAAAATATGCCTTCATTTGATCAGCAGTTGACCCCAAATAAATCTGTTGTGGCTGTCTTGAGTTTGGTCTGAGCAGTCGTGGGCGGAGTTAATGTAAATGCCTTTTGCCAACAGGATGGGCTATTTGCACTTAGTCTGGCAAATCTGGGGTGGGGGTTTGCAGTGTGAATAATTTACATATTTTCATTGATCATGGTAATAATGGGGGAATGATGGGGGGGGGGGGCATGGAATACAATATTTACAGTAATTGCCTCATTAAGAGATAAGCTAAATGTTTTCATTCTCTATTGATCTGAAGCAGTTTTAGGCACCGTTGAGTGTGTGCTGGTGCCTTTTATACCACCTATAACTTTGTGCATGGACAATGCATGCACAAAAGAGGTGGCAGAATCACAAAAAGGTGATGAAAAATGTCTGAAGATATTAGATGTAACCAAAGCATTCTTTACTGATACACATACTGTATATTAAAAACAGCTGCAAATGTAATTTTTTATTAGAAAAGTGAGTGCGATTCTGTTTTTGTGTGGGAGAGGGGGTTGACCTTGGTGCCCCCTTCTATAAAAAATAAAATAGAATTACAACACCCCTGGTTGTATCGATTACATTTACTGTGGTTATATAGTGTCATATGGATTTGTAGGGACAATATAATGGTGACAGTAAATAATCACAGAATTATTTTTTTTGGGTTAACAATTCCTTTCAGATCTCAGTTTAAAACACACACAAATGCAAACACATTTCAAGTACTCATTCATCAGACCACAAACAACAGGCATCTCTCTGTGCACAGACTCTGGATCAGTGCAGAAGCCGTGCAGCTGTGCAAGACAGCTGTCAGGAATAAGGCAGACAATGCGCTTTGACATGTTGATTCACTGCTCGCTGGCTACGAGCAGGCTGCATGGCTTGAGTTTTCTTCCATCCTCCTCGGGGAATCCAACATAAATTATTTCTGTTTGGAATACTCAGAAAACAGACATAAACATTGTAAAAATGGGAGAAGGAAGAAGCTAAATCACAATCAATTTGTCATCTTTAAACAGATAATATAAAATAATATAAAATAAAAAGGTAACAGGTCTTGTGGTCAGCAGAAAGCCATTATATTCACAACAAAAATGTAGTTTGGAAAGTGTACTGTTCTCTATAGACACTGGTATTCAGAGCTGGACTGGGAAGAGAAATCGGCCCGGGATTTTACATGGCAACTGGCCCAAAACTGGTTGAACTTTTTGGTCCATTCTGCGTAACGCGACGGCTCATTTTAGCTTATCGCGGCTCATTCAGCACATTTCACGGCCAACCCACCAGCACGCTCGGTTCTCCCGATGGCCATTCCGTCCCTGATCAGCCCCAAAGTGCGGCAGCCCACTGGGAAAAAGCCTAGTATGCCAGATTACCAGTCCAGCCCTGCTGGATTTTTCACAAAACACGTTTACCCACATTGCAAGTGAACCCATTTTTAATGTAGTCTGGATGATATACAGTATATATATATATATATATATATATATATATATATATATATATATATATATATATATATGTAGTTTTCAAAGATCAAGGTAAATCAACATCCTGTCCATGTTGGCATCAGTCTAATTTGTCTACTTTCTACCAAACGCTGAATAAATTTGTGCCAAAACACAATAGTGTTTGATTGGATGCACAAGGCTTAACATAAAAAAACGAACAAACAAAAGATGTGTCAGAATGATCTCCTCCCTTGTAAAGTTGATAATACGATTTATTTTGCTATTCTAACTATATTGATAATTATATGGTTAGTTAGTTTTATTATTTGCATTGTTTTACTCTGCTGCCCATGACCCTATCAGAATAGATGCGATCCATTTAGTATGCATTATGTAAAGATTTTGCACTTTCCCCCTCAGGATTTACCAGCATTTCTGTGTTATCTCAATTTGGTTGCATCATAAACAATCTCTTGTAGTCAGATTTGACATCCTGAGCATTGCATTTTTCAGTCAGGCCCCAGTTCACCGTCTGCCACTCTTGAACAGTCCAACCCTTCTTCATACACAGTGAAATGCATTCAGTTCAGCTCAACTTCCTGTCATGGCTGTGAGCTTAGACAGCTTTGGCGTGTGAACTACCATGACAGGATTTGAACCTACCATATTCTTAGCCTCTTTCATTTTATAAGAAGCTTTCAATATGAGATCCATTATAGTGCGACAATTACTGTTTGTCATTTCTTTTTAAATGTGCTTATCTGCTGACCATACAGCATTTTTATAATGCATATTTTCTCATTCATACTCACACTTTTATTCAGCAAATTCTCTTGTTTTTTTAGAGCTGTCAAAAGTAACCTATTTAATTACAAATGTTCAGCATGTACGTATGTACATTTTTCTTAATCGCATTTAACACATTTACCAATTTTCACCTTCTGACATTTATTCAACTCCATATGAGTTCTAGTGTGTGCGGGGTCATTATTGCATTGACGTACACACCACAAACAAACACACAATTGCGATTCAGTGTTAATGATCAAGTGATGAAGAAAGGACTTCTTACAAAACAAACCCAAATGGCACTTAAGTGGCAAAAATCAAGTATTTTGCAGCCTAGGCGGCACGTCAAGTTTGAACTGTAACCTAAAAGGAAATGCTGTGGTAGGCTAGATTGTTGGAGTTCTCCCAGTTCAAATAATGTCCACTTTGAATTATAAGCATTTGCTAAAAATGACCAGACAATTCGAATGAAATATCATTATGTGGAGAGTGCCAGTGCTAAAAGCTGTACAAGATGTTGGTTGTTTTTGATATGGCATACTACCATACTACTCTTAGAATTTGTGTTATAAATAGATATGACAGAAGCAGTAAGGGTAGTATGGATAGTATGCCTTCCAGATACAGCCACTATCTGCAGAGCTTTTCAAATTAGGTTTAAAAGTGGCGCTTGATGCCCTGATGCTAATTATTTGCATTCCGTATCCAAAGTGGAAAGCCACAGCCTGCCGACAGATTATTATTGTGGAGGATGAGGGTTTAAGAGATTTAATGGGCATTGCAATGAATACACAACCTATGGGGACTAGTTCTTTTATTTAGTCAACCTCCCACTTCCAACCAACACTTTGGAAAACATTTAATGTTATTTGAATTGGTAATATTTTAGTGCATTTCTATCTTTATACTGTGGAAGGCTTAAGGAAAATTACAAAAGCATTGTTGTTACATATTGTTTTGTTTTCTTTCCTAGAAAGGAAATAAATACATTTTGCATAAATACATTTAGGTTTATAATTAAGGATGTCTCACATATGTTTTCTTCAGAACTCCATATGTGGAATATTCATCATATTAAGCCACCAAAATGAGAATGTGTGGAACAAAATCACTTTGTCGTTTGAAAATTTTGTAACAGGTGCAGTTTCTCCAAGAAATACAATGACCAGTGCTGTTTATCACAAATATACAAGGAAAAAACTACAGAATAATTCAGTTGTCATTTATATAAAATATATCAAAAATATATTTTTAAAGAAAATGAAGTGAAACTTCATTCGTAGCACTTGTGTGCAAGTGACCCTAGTTTGCATCTGGCTGTGGTCATTTCCCAATCCCTCAATACCCCAGTTCCAATTCCCATTTTCACTTATGTGTCAATAAAAATGGTAAAAAACCCAATCATAAAAATATCTGCATTAATAATAATAATGCCAATACAGTTTCTGGCTGCTAATAACTATTTATTGCCAGTATACATTTTCTCAATTCACCCGTCATTGGCAGGTGTGGCACATAGTTACATTTGGACACTACACGTACTGTAGCTCACAACAGAACACACACTGGATTCCATCTGTACCACTGAGAGAAAATGGCATTCAGAGAGAGAGAGAGAGAGAGAGAGAGAGAGAGAGAGAGAGAGAGAGAGAGATAGGGGTAAAGAGATAGTATGGGGTGATGGCATCTTACTGGGTGAGCTGCATGTAATATTGTACATTACAGGAACATATTTTACACCATAGCGATGAATGCACGACAGCTGTAGCTGCAAAAATGTTCTCTATTGCTGCTGAGAGGCTTCATATCAAAGCACTGCAGCAATTTAGAAACAAGAACGAGAGAAAAAACAAATTAACATCAAAGGAGAAGAAAAGTCAAACTTGGCTCTGCTCAGCTTAAAGATCCACAAGCTGTTTCTGCTCTGTGAGAGGTTTTGTTCTTTCCTTTCACTACTGAGACACATCTAGCCTGACGTACACCATAAAGAGCTACTGTCCAAACCTACAGCATGTAAGTAAAGTAAAGGAGAGCTAAGAGGGTCTGTATAACAGTGTTATATAGACACACACACACACACACACACACACACACACACACACACACACACACACACACACACACACACACACACACACACACACACTGCACAGGTAAAACAGATAACCTAGGTACCCATTTATCCACAATTTTTCCAAAACCCAGGGCAGACAAGGGAAAATGTTTGGTCAGCAACAAAAAAATGTAAGGTTACATTATTTTTTTATTTTTTTTGTAAAAAAAACGATTTTTGGGCAACTACTCTACTACAGACGGAGAATAATGATACAGACTACTTATTTGTGCATAACCGGATTAATATTCATGATCTGTCAAGGCATCACAAACAGCACGTCTGGTTATTCTGGTTCAGGAATGTTTCCTGTAGAGGACCACTTGTCTGTTTCTCCTTTCAATCACAACATTCAAATCAACCAATCATTGCCTTTTGATTTTCAACATGCTCATATGGGAAATAAACATGCTGCTCCTGAATCTTCATGCACACTGAAATCAATCCCATGCTGCAGCATTACTGACAAGCACAATAACTCATAGGACATTTTTGCTTCAATGGTTTTACCTTTCCATATGGTGCTTAAGTGTGTATTAGTGGCGTGCACAGATCTCAGCAGGGACAGGGGCGAAAGGATAAAAAAAGGGCACAGGTTTTTTATTTATTGATTGATTTTTTTTTCTAAGAGTAGCATTTATATATATTGAACTAATTATTCAATTTTTGAGTATTTAAGCATTTTTCTTGCATTATTTTTTTTTTACACTTTTTTTATAAACACTATCTTTGATAATCCCATGTTTTTGACATCTGTTATAGTAAAACCATTGCATTTTTTTTTAAGTATCTTTGAGCACTATGATAGTATCATGAAATATTCAGCCAATAATGCCATGGTATTTATCTGAACGCGATTAGTTTATTAGTTTAAACAAAAACCAAACTGGCTTTGTCTGAATCAGAAAGCTCCTTCAGTTAATGGCAGTATTCTATAAAAGACGTATTACATGAAAACAATGCGACCATTCCCATTATAATAAGCTGTCTACACTGCAGGTGTGCCATGTGATGTGGCAGCAATCTAGTATTAATCTGTTGATGAATTTACAACACAATAAATAGAGTGGAAATTTCATCTGACCTGTGTTGGTTTGCATATAGTTCTGCATCGATGTGTCTGTGTCGTTCTGTGAGTACACTGCCAAAATGCTAACTATATGTTTCATAAATAACCAAAAGCAAAGCAAGCTATGTCATTTTTGGATTTTAAATTATTTATTAAATTATTGTAGCATCAAAAATGGGTTCAAATTATTCAAAAATGTTTAGTTATATATTATTAATTATACATGTTGCCCGCATTGCGGTAATTTGCTGGTAATAAATAATGAAATTACTGTATACTTGTCCTTGACTCGCTTAAATAATAGTACATAAACATGTTATGGCAAACTTTTGACGTTCAGTGCTGATAAAGAAATCATCAAAATAATGAATAACTACTCCCCTCAATAACACAAAATTGGGGTCGTTTTAAAGACATTACATTGCATACTCCAGGTGCTACTTAATATTTAATTTAATTGTTTTAATTATATCCATTAAAGGGCACTGCTGTAGGAGGGGACGCCACTCAAAAGCTCGTTCCAAACGAAAATGAGAACATGAATGGGCCCTTCATGGCCCCCTTGGATGGGCCATGAAGGGCACATTCATACAGTAATACCGTGTTCCCTTCAGAGTACACATTTCAAGGGCTCTGCACTTTGGAGTGAGTAGGACTTGAGTCCCTGCTGCCCGCGTTCTGTGCAAATCACAGCGTGTAGTGCGAGCAATCTATGAGTCACAGGTTCTTGTCCCGTGCAAACCAGGAAGTAATCACATTCACATAAAAAATGACTAGGTTGCATTTTCACTTTAAAATGACATTTTGACTAAGGGTTGGGTTTGTGTTAGGGAGTACACTTAATAAAATATGCATTTCTGTTGACAGTATAACATCATGTATAACTAAAAATACAACTAGCTTTTTTGCCCCCCTGTGGACATTTCACCTCAACAACACTTGCAGCTTTGTCCACTGGGGGCAGTAGTTCGAATTTCGGTAAGCACAGACTGATTTCAGCAGAGGAACTTTCGAACTCCTGTCGCCAAATTCACAATGTAATCAGTCTGTGATTTTAGGGGTAGAGTTTGGTGTCATGCAGGAACAACATTCCTAAAAAACATAAACACCCTCTAATTTAGGATTAGGGTTAGCTATTATGGTTTTTACAAGAATACAAAATGTATATTTATCCAGGAGAAACATGTTCCACTTCTACTTCTCATTATGCACACACACATATAAACATATTTTGCACATTTAAATCATTGTGTCACGCTGCATTGTGCTGACAGGTCACTGGAAAGAATCTTTGTTGTCAAACCTGCTCCAAACAATCCTTTGTCACCCTCCCTCTTTCTTTATCTCTTATTCTATCTTTCTCTCCTTCCTCATTCTTTATCTGATTAGCAGCGTTCAGTGCTGTGTTGTGGCTTTCCTGCATACTACAGCTACTCCTTCCTTATTCTGATGGCATTAGTGCTTTCCGCCAACGTCTGTCCAACTGGAAGGCTTTTGAATGAACGTAAAGAAGGAAGAGTGAAAGGTTGCACAATGACTTATTTCTGCCTCTACACCCAGATCCCAGTCAGATAACTTATGCTCAGTAAACTCCTCACAAGCACCTTTACCACCAACAGAGTGCTGGTGCTGGAGTCAGTGTCCGTTTCTTGAACCATTCTGAACGTTTCCACTGCAGAAAAGGCCTAAAACCTGTTGGTCTTGGGTTTGATTTGGGAACTGGGGTGGTGGTACAGTTGTCAAATTTAAAATAGGCTCCAGTCACATTATTTTCCATGTCCTTCTGAAATTAAACATTAGGGGAGACTGGGGCTATTTGGTCACACGGTGAAGTTGTCACCAAGAATATATTGCAGTATAAAGATCATATCAATTCAGACAGTCAAATGTGTTTTAAATGTCAAAATGTATACAATATATTCAACCTAGTCTCACTGAATGAACGTTACAACAACAACATTTTTGCAAACTGACTTTTACGGGCTGCGTTCTATGTTTCACTACAGTTTCCTGGTGAAATTACCACCAGAAGTGCAACAACAACTGTACATTGTATTTACTTTCAAACAAATCATGACTACATCGGCTGTTATGGCTTTATAAACACTCATTTTTCACACTATTACACTCAAACTGCTATGTTATGATATCAAAACACTTTTACTATAATGCATCATTGAAAAACAACCCATTTTTATGCATGTATTACAGAATCACCTACATTTACACACTTATTCCAATGTGATTAACTTGTGCGGTAGCTCACCTGAAAGTGCATTGGACTTTGGACTTGGAAAACTGCGGTTCAAGCCCTGCCAAACATGCAAGCTGACACGTAAGCCAATAGTGTCATAGAAGTGAAGTGACATGGTTGTTTCAGAAAATGTCCTTTTCATATCTCATTTGCTTTTTCCACACGATCGGTTAGGTTTAGGTGTTGGTTTAGGGTAAGGATGTCTGCTTTGTGTCTACCTAACTCTTATTTGCTTTTACAACACTATTGGTTAGGTTTAGGTTAAAGTTTTAGGTTAGGGAGGAATGTTTAACTCATTAAAATCTCCATCTATTATTCACCTTACAAACCTCGTCTGATTACAACACAATTTCACTCGCTTTTAGCGCCCCTCACTGGACATTTCACTGGGAAACTGCAGCTAACCATGTAAATAAAACACAATGAACTATACAATAGTCTGTTTAATGTAGGCGTAGATTTAAAGAGAGGTGTAGATTTATTCTTGAACTGTTCCACGCATTTCCACAGCAGAAAAGGCCGTTCCGTGTCTGAAAACCTGGTTCCGCATCGGCTCCAAAAGTTTGCTGGTCTTGCTGCATGAACCGATTATTTCAAGGGCGGGATAATATTTCGTCACCAGGTAAAGTTTTCCTAAACAACAACAGTAGCTACCGTCTGCAGCAAGGAGTGCTTCTTCGCTCTATAATAACAATAAAAACCCCCTCAAAATGATCAGACATCAAAAGTATTCAGGCAATGTGGAAGAAACAAGCACTCTATTTGCGATATTGTATTTACGGAGATCCGAGAGAGATCGCAAAGGAAGAAATAGTCTACGAGAATGAAGATACAGCGTAAAAATGATGCACGATAGCTTCAGTCGGACAACAGACCAAATCATAAACAAATTGAAAAACACTTAAGGGAGTCCAGGGACCATAAGAAGGACCTAAGCAAAAGCGACAGTGGAGAGAGCAATGATATTTTGGACTCAGACACAAGACCAGCCAGCTAACTAACTGTGGCACTGAATTCAGCCAGTGACGCGCTCGTGATAAACATTCAATTGCTTGTGTCTTCTGCAGCTGATCTCAGTATGTTATTACATTTGCCAGCTTTGTTAGCTTTCCTAGCACTGTTGTCATCTTCTTTTGTGCAGTGTTATGTTCTGTAACTGGACCAGCTACTCACTAAGTTTGGAAGATCACGACTATCTGTTAAATAAACCTTTGGGATTCTCAATCAAGTCATTGGAAAAGTGCGGCTGGTTTATGATAGGCTCCATATTACCTGTGTGAACCAGAGTACCACAGGCTCGGTACGAGAACCATTGTACATTGTGGTGTAAAAAGGCTTAAAGCAGACCCCCCGGCAAGCACCATTTCATGGAAGGATGGTTACACATATACACATGCTAGCCCGCTTGGCTCTCTAGGCCAGCAGGAACCTGGAGCAGTTACCCTTCCATGTGCCTGCAGACAGATTAGCATCCAGCTCAAAGCAGAAGCACATCAAAAGAAGCTTTGATGCACAGTATGGCTGTACAGAGGGGCAGGTGAGGAAAAAGATGTCCCACGCGATCAACGAGGATTCAGGAGAAAAACTCTGAGCTTTTAGAGCTGGAGAAATCTACAGCTATGCATGTCAAGCCATCATATGATGAACAGACGATATGAAGCCATCTTCGGGCTAAGCACATGGTATTTGCTTTTTAATTGTGATAATTCACAGCACAAATCAAGAAAAGAATGCCAGGTTGTACACTTGCACAATATGTTGTTTACATTACACCTCCAAGGTGTAATTACTCAAAAGTGTGAAACGTAGCTAAATAAAACAGTCTGCTTGTTAGTCAGTCTAGTCTCTGTCTAGTCAGAGATTATTATGTTTAATTACTGCTTTTATTACATGCACTGCCAAACACTGCAGTGAAATATTGTTCCCTTTTATGGTCTCTTTTGGGAATAAGATGAAAGCTGGGATTTCACCTTGTCAGGCAACCTGTGATAAACAATGCACCTTTTCTGTGTCGTTCGCTCAGAGATTCTTTGCAGGTATGTGTATCAGGTAACCTTAAACCTTAAAAGAGGATTTCTTCAGGTAAATCATAATCCGAAGGTGATAACCTTTTCAGGCTTGGTCATGAACTTAATGTTTAAGAAACGTCAAGCTATAGCTCTGATGTGTTACTGTACTCTATGTGACATTATCGAATAAAATCTCTGAAATAACCTTTCAACTGTGCACAAATGTGTGAAAAGTCAGCAAACCATTGCCACTGTAATATAACCTGCACTGGCTCCCTTGTCAAAGCCTCTATTGTTGTTGAAACACACAGTTAAACCAGTTTGAGCCAACTAAGACCAGCAAACCATGTTTTGTTTTTTCAGAGATGATCCAAAAATTGCACAAGCCACCTCTTCAAGTCTGTAAACTGCACACCAACTAATGACACTGGTGTTGTGTAATAACAGTTTGTGCTTTTATGTTTCTGTACCCACCCAGAATGACTAAGACATCACAGATGGCAATAACATATGAAAGCGTAATCAAAGAAAAACAGCGAGGAAGCAATCAAGCATTCTCTAGCAATTATTTGATCACAAATGCATCAGGTAGCACTGGCAGTGTTGTTTCAACAGAGGGAATATGGCAGACACACTCAGCTGATCCGCTCTGTTTTATGTGCAGCAGTTAAAGCTTCTGCTGGCAAATATTCCCATAAGTGTTTGATAGTGTCTTGAAGTTTTTAATTATCACTTAAGCCTGGCAATGCTAATTAAAACCAGACTGATCATTACCACCAGGAAAGGTCATACAGATGCTCCTGTAGATGGCACTACAGAGACAAATTCAGAGGAAAATCTCAAGACCAAAATGTCGCCATACCGACTTTTGCCTGCATCATCAAAATGTCATTGTTATGCTGTTCTCATGACTTCCATCACAGGCTACGCATTCTTCAGATTTATTGCACATGTTTAATATAAGTTTAATTACATTATACAATCATAGTAATATTTTAGATTCCCTAACCCAACCCCGTCCATAAACCTAACCACTAATATATCAATAATAATAATAATATAGCTGCAAGCAGCCATTCCGGGGCCAAGCCCCCTAAATTGCCTATATGACCTACAGGACCTATAGGACCCTCAGAGTGGCTATGGTGTATTTTGCAAATGCACACTGGTATACAAGTCATTCTAAGCAGGGTTAGAATCTGTACCTTTCCATATTACAGCTCTGTGCACAATCCACTGAACCATGCTGCCTCATGGTTGGCAGCCACCAGAGTGTCATACCATACTGACACAGCCAAACTCAGCGGTTATCATGATCAACATATTCAAAATATTGAAGTAACTTTACAACAAAGATGAAAATCAAAATTCAATTAGCCCTGCTGAATTCAATCATTCAACAAGCACAGTATAAAGACTTCAGTAAAGGAGAAATTAAACCGGATGACCTGCTTAGGTAGGGATTTGAATCCATGACCTTTAGTATGATAGTCCAGAGCTTAACACACTGTGCCACTAAGTTGACATGCTAAATGAGTGGCAAAGAGACAAGCTGAGTTTAGAGTCAGCACACAAGTGTGGGTTTTCTTTTTAACTATACATGGGTGTGCTGTCTTCAAACAGCTCAGGTATCCTCAGAACTTAATGTCGAATACGCATCCCAATTTTCAATTCGACAAAGCATTCAAAAGATACAATGTTTTCCAATCAAAACAGTCCAGATACGATGTTCATTGCAACTTCTAAATTGTTTTCAACTTGCCCAGAGCTGGGTTTGAACTGGCACCCTTTCGATCTCCACACCACACAAGTATGTCACAGAGACCACTATCCTAAGCTGAGAGACAGAAGTTTTTAAATAATAATAAAAAATTAAAAATAAATACATTTAGAAATATCTCTGTGCATTTTCTGAAAACTTAGAATAAGGACACAAAAATACAACAAAATTGTAGCTAAAATTGAATAAGATTTGTACACTATGTTGTGCTGTCTCCAAACTGCTCTGGTATCCTCAGGACATGATGTTGATGAAGCATACCAATTTTCTTTCAAATCCGATGATGCATTAAAAAAATATAAAAAAGTTGGGACAAAAATGGTTTCATTGAAATCCTCATGACCCAAGGAGACACCAACTTCTTGATTTTAGGACATAGGGTTCTAAAGACAAGGGCAAAAACAAAAACAAATCACATTTCTTGACCTTTAGGTGGCGCCGTCTCCAAACTCGGCATGTACTGATCATGGTCCTGATGAAGCATACCAAGTTTCGTTTTGATAGGACAAAGTGTTGCTCAGATTTAGACTTAAATCCTATTTCACATCGACCTCATTAACTTCAAGATGCTGTAACTTTTCAGCAATTTCGGCTCCATCTGGAGATTATTTTGAGCCATTGATTGGGAAATCAATCAAGTTTAAAGGATGTGAAAGGTTTAAACTGTAAACACCATAATCCAAGATGGCGGCCATTGTAGAGGTTTAATGTAAGGGCTCCATTGAAATCATCAGGAGAGTCATCAGACAAAAAAAAAAAAAAATAGAATTATGTCCCAGAATTATGTCTCAAGGACAAAGGGTTCAAAAGATATGCCCAAAAGTGGTGGCGCTATAGAGAATGTCCTAGAGACCCCAAATTTGGTATGGGGGCTATTCATGACCACCCCTATCAGTGTGTAAAATTTCATCATTTTCCTATGTATAGTCCTATATAGACAGAATAATAATAACACAGAAAACAAACGGATGCAATAGGGGCTACAGACTCTTCGAGGCATGGCCCCTAATAACCAACCAATGATGGTGGTATGGTAGTATGCCATTACCAAGGTGTTTATTCTGATACCTTCTGTTCCGCTAAACTCTCAAAAATTCATGTTCACATAACAGTACATCATGTTTACATTATGTTATATTTATCATAGTAATATCATGTTTATTCATAAAAAAACAACGAGTAATGATTTTGTTTATTTTATGAAAAAAACTAAAGTCTTTGAATCTTAAAAGTCTGTTTACTACTAAACTAAAAAAAGGTAAAAACCCAAAAGTCCCAACATCTTAAGAGGCCAGTTTCCTACTCAAATAAAAGAGTCAATGTCTTGAAGGCCAGATTCCTAATACATTTAAAGTGGCAAAAAAGACTACAAAGGCTCATTATCTTGAGAGGCCAGTTTTCTACAAAAAAATAAAAATAAAATAAAATAAAGAAGTGTAATTGGGACATTTGCACTTTCTGCTTTTTTACTGTGACAATTTACAGTGATTGTCAGCTCAACACTTTAGACCAACAAATGAGATTTTACAGTAAAACATGACCACCCAGCTGGAAAAGTTGATAATGATACAGACTTGCTTATGATGGAACAAGATTACCCAAAGTCCCAGATTACCCTAATATACACTACTTTAAGTGTACTAGAATCTTACTTGCTACCACATGTGAAGACACCCAGTCTACTGTATAAGTGCACTATGCAACTAGATGTATACACAACAAATCTTCCAACAGCTGTTACACATGTTTCTTTTGTCGAAACACAGAAGACTTAGTCCACACCTTTAAAGTAAACTTGCATGAAAGTATACAGAGGGCATACTAAAAACTGGTTACCCATCAGACACATATTGTATTCATGACAAATGAAAGCAGGAGGTATCACTTACTTCATAGGCTTGAACAGGGCTTGTCCGTAGTTCTGGAATGTCATGATAAGCTTCAGCTGAGTGCCACCTGACTTCATAGCTGTGAAAGGGAACAGAATTATTACAACGCTTATTACTGACACAAACCAACCAACTTTATAAAAACAAGTAGGAAGGGATACTATCGCAATGACAGTGAGAATTTCGCAATGATTTGAATGCACTTTATATTTGTCCATTAAGTTTACTCCAGATTATTATTTGATTCGTTTTGCAATACTTTTTTTTTTCTTGATTTTTCTGTATTTTACTTGCTTTAAACATTTTTTATTTACTTGGCAACAATGGCTGCAATGGATGCATTTTGTCAGACAGTCAACAAATCTCAACTAACAAATAAATGCAGAATTTCATGACTAGATAAACAATGTGCTGTTTATGGGAGTCACAGTGTCAAGGTTGAAACATCACAGATGGGTTTACAGTGTACATCAGCGGAGAGACATTTTTAATGTCACCAAATATTTACAGAATTGTGTTAATTAGTAGTGAAAGTTATGTTGTTTATTTGGTTCGCACAGTGTTAAAAGATTTAAGAGAGACGCAACACACAGAAAAACTAAAAAGGTTTGTCTTCTATCATTAATATGAGTAATAATTATGTAATTAATATGATATTATTAATATTATTATGATAAATATATACAAATTTACAGTTGGAATTAATATGAAAAAATATTTATTGTAAATATATAAATCTTTACTTACATCTTTTTATACCCAGTGTGATAAGCATAACCCAACCAAAAACAAATGCGTCAACCAACTGACTTTTCAATGATGTTAGCCAGCTAGCATAGTTTTCACAGGCTTACAAATCATTTATCAAAATATAGCTGATTATAGCTATCACTAGTAACTAAAATTAATATATTTAAAAAAAATTCTTGGTATTATTTCAATACATTTTTTATAATTACTGTTTAGCTATAACCACCAGCCTAATATTGTGTAGATCCCCCTCGTGCTGCCAAAACAGCACCAACCCACATCTCAGAATCTGTTCTTCTCACCGCAATTGTACAGAGTGGTTATCTGAGTTACTGTAGACATTGTCAGTTCAAACCAGTCTGTCCTTTTCTGTTGACCTCTCATCAACAAGGCATTTCCATCCACAGAACTGCCGCTCACTGGATGTTTTTTGTTTTTGGCACCATTCGGAGTAAATTCTAGAGACTTGTGTGTGAAAATCCCAGGAGATCAGCAGTTACAGAAATACTCAAACCAGCCCGTCTGGCACCAACAATCATGCCACAGTCCAGATCACTGAGATCACATTTTTTCCCCATTCTGATGGTTGATGTGAACATTAATTGAAGCTCCTGACCCGTATCAGCATGACTGTATGCACTGCACTGCTGCTACATGATTGGCTGAATAGATAATCGTATGGATGATTGTTGGTGCCAGATGGGCTGGTTTGAGTATTTCTGATGCTCTCCTGGGATTACAGTAATAAGAGTCAGATATGAATAATTACATGTAACTAACCCTTAACCAAACCAAACCAAACCCTTACACTAAACCTATAGTAAGTACATGTTGTTAATTAATATTACTCAGTACTTACATGTGTAATTACATTGTAATAAGCATTTATAACCTGTGGTTATAAAATAACCACAGGTTTTATCATTCAGATGCCTGACAGAGTCATTCAGTGTAGGTCAAGAAAGTCAACATTTAGATTTTACACTTCTGTGAAAATAATTTCAATATGACCAGAAATTAACTCTGTACCCAACCAACCCCGCTCTCCCCTATTGCTTTAGCAGCTTTATTTAGCCACAACAAAACATTAAATTACTGTATGTTTACAACAATCGAAGAAACCTCCAAAATCACTCCTGTCAACTATCAGAGCCTGTTTCTCAGAGCCTTTACAGTGAACTGTGTCAGTGCATGCCAAACATTTTCATTTTTTTCATGTGTCAAACCCAGACAGACAAGTTCAGGAGCTCCTAAAACTATCACATAACTGACCTTAGATCAGCAGAAAAGGTTTTCAAATTTTGACAGGCTGATTAATGAGATTGGACGGGATAGAAGGCTGATACGGCTTTACGTTGAGTAATCCAACAATTCTGTATCATATTTCCCTTGAGGGCACCTGTGCAATTCTGCAGCCGTAAAGTCTTTTTGAACTCATTTTTTAAGCAGAGACGTGTCAATTGGAGCGGAGCCATTACGCCACACAGCCCTTCAATTTATTATCTAGCATCTCTAGGTCTACTAAAGTACAAACAAGTACTGTTCAACAGCACATCTTATGATTTGCTACTGTCCCCAGAGGAACGTTCTGTTTATTTCATTAAAATCCTGTTAAATGTTTCCAGAAAAACATTGAATTATTCCTAATGTGGATAAAACCTCCTCCTACAAGGTGCTTTTTGTTTCAGAGACTCTATTGAACAGCAGAGTAAAAACTGAACATGTGCAACTGTTGCCATTAGTAGTAACCCTTATAAAAACACTTTAGTTGGTGTAGCCCAATGTGCTCAGGTTAAATAAGCCATATAAAGTGACACTTTATCTTTAATAAGCCCAATAGAAAGCAGGTGTGTTTGCACTGGAAATAATAACAATTACTTATTTTACATCCTCATGGCATGGCGCTATTCCATTTATCAATTGGTTTATTGCGGGTACTTGGTGAATCAGAAGCAGGGTTTTGTGCCGAATACTGCATACTGAAGTGACGCAACTCTTTAGTGCTTTTGAATCTGTGTTTTATACAGTTGTGTCTGTTTAATGTGCTCAAGGCTAGAAGAAACAAGTCACGTAAGATGTTCAGGTGGACTTTCAGACAAAAATGGACGAGGAGTAGTTGTCAATCACATACTCTTCTGAGAAAGAAAGCATGTGTACTGAAGTGCTCGAGTGCACACGCAACACATACAAACATGTCTATGTGGATCATTCTGTACATCTCACAATTCAATTCCAACCAGATATTTTCATTTTCCGAATAAAATCTGAGTGGTGTTTGTCCGTGCAAAAGCAAGCATCACTAAATATTCTTCCAAACATTTCTCCACTTTAATAAATAATTCAGGTTTCTGTAGTCCTCATGTACACTCTTACAAACACAAACACACAGACATGGGCAGTGCATTGCATATGCATCCACTAAAGCCCCTTCAGCTTTAAAAAATCACTGTTATTCAACCGCAATTGCACTTTGCACACTGTTGACCTAGTTGGCTCATGCCATTCCCATAATGGCTTTAAACCACTTGGCAATAATTGCTTTTGGGATGACAGCTCCGGCCTATAGCAGTGGTGATTCTCGGATTTCAACTTTAGGGGGGCTAAGCCACTTGAAGTTGTTGTGGCTTAGAGGAATATTTAATGCTTTAAGAATGAGAGGTTGTTAGTTTGAATCTTGCTTGACTGACAATCTTTTAAATAGACCGAACACATTTCCGTCTGTTCATCAGTAGATGTTTATCAGTAACGGTGGTGCATTTAGTTACACTTTATTCTGTGATTTTGCTGGAACGGAGAGCGTTTGGTTGAAAGCAGGGATGTGTAAAAAAGTGTATTTACACCAGGTTTTTATCTCTTTTTTTTGCTCGATTTTGTTGTTACTTTTTGTAATTTCTTGTTTTGTGAAATCTGAAGTTTAGATTCTTCTAAAAAATTGCCTGTTCATGATCAAAAGACATAACTGTTGATTCTTACATCACGTGTTTTGTGCACAAGTGTTGAGGTCTGAGTGCGCAGCTCTGTATCTTGTTTATACCGCCAGTAATTAAAATAATGTAGTCTAACTGTCAATATGGAATGCATGAAACTTTCCTGTGGAAGGCATTGTATGTTAAGTAGAACATAATTAAACTTTAGTTTACAAGGAAAGTGAAAAAGTTCTAATAAAATATTCACTTGAATTTTAAAAAAGTGTATTTAAGTACCATGTACATCAGATTTGTTAGTAAAAGTTACTGTATTAACTGAGATGTTTATGTTAAATTTACTCACTTTAATTAATATTGTCAAGAATTAAAGTAGGTTTTACTAAAAGGTGCTGTAAGCGATTTTAGCCATTCCATGAGACTGAGCCGTTGGATTAGCCAAGCCCCCTTTTTCCAAAACGCCACACTCCAAAGATACCAAATGAGATTTATTAAGACTTTCACGAGCAGAAATGGTGGTCAGAAACAACAGCAGCATAATAGCGGCCTCAACTGACAACTGTTATGAGCAACCTGGCATAAAAATGGCATTAAGCCTCAATAATTTGATGTAACTACAATACTATGAGAACATGCAAAATGATTGACAGGCAGAAAGCATCAGAGACCACGACCCATGGACACATTTTTATTTGCTGTTTACACAGTCTAGAGCTGTCACAGAGATCAGTGAGTTATCTCAGGACATTTATTTCATGAATATCTTTCATTAATACTTAAAAGAGTGTTTTAGGAATGAAAACTTGAAATTCTTGAGATAAAACCCTAAAACCCTGTGGATTAATTGACTCGTTGGACTGTTAAATTATTAAAAGATAATGGCCGCATTACCACCTTGGGGTGTGCATTATTTCGTAATAATTTAACACTTCGTCATCACTTATTCCTTACTTATACAACAGTTTGTTCTGGTCCTCGAATCTTTTTGTTAGAGAGGCCCGTAGCGGTTCCAGCTTGTATGGCGCCCTGGGCGAAACCCGCTTCAGCACTCCCCCAAAGGGGGTTGATTGTAAATGAGATGGCTGGTGAAGTTCAGGGCGCACTCTTGTCTTGAAAGATGCTGCCTCCGGGTGGCTACCCATGTTGCCCATGCCTATATCCGCTACTGAGAGAGGCATTCCAGGAGTGCTAATAAAGGAGCTTCAGTATTAATGCTGATCACAGCTGATAGTCGCGATGGACGGAGTAATCACACAGGCACAGGGTACTCATACCCAGTTTCCAAGGTGGGAGGAGATGTAAACTTTCAACATGGCAGAGGATAGTACAGTTCCCCAAGAAATATACAAGAATAAAACCTGCGTCCCCCATGTTTTTGCTCCGGCAACAAAACACTTGAACATGAGTGAAACACTCGTAGGATATTTCCGATAGCACGTCCGATGGGCAGCAAAACTCCATGATTGTTGAAACACCACACTACAGGAATAGAGTTAAACTAACAGCTTTAGCATTACTGCTAATCGCTGACTAATAATTTAGTTTGAAACTTGTAAAATAACAATCTTAGAAATGGAAAATGAAAACAATCAATGTATTGAAAGTGTAATAGCAGTTGAATTGCATTGAACACCACAGTAAAACAAACAGTATATACGCATTCTAAAAAAATTGTTTTTGGTTTAGGAACACTAATGGCCTAAAGCCTTCCCGGTTCAGTTGGACTATGACATTAAACAGCAGCAGGCCTTCTCCACCCTTACTGTGCCATGAGTCAAACTCACCTACGCTTGTGATCCTCTGAGAGACCAGGTCCTTCAGCAGGGCCTCTATGACGAGATTGTGTCTGGAGTAGAGCTCATACCGGTTAATCCCAATGTGGAAACGCAGCCAGTTGGGGTATGACTCAGTAGTGGCCTCCCCTGTCGGACTGTACTCCTCCTCATTCCCCTCGTTATGCCTGTCGGTAAGGATGGTGGAGGACATTAGTCACAGAGTTCTGGTGGAACTGTTTATCGGGTACATTTTAATACCTTAACAATATTTGAACTAATGGAATTGAATACAGTATGATACAGTAAGAATAATTTTTATTCAAAATAAAAACAACCCCCAATACATTTCGATTTTGTTCACTGCAATTTTTTCATCATGTAATTATTTTCTCTTATATATGTCTGTGGCAGGGCGGAGGGCGGGGCCGGGTCGTGATCCTACACACCCGGTCCCGTCCTCCGCTCTGCCACAATGTCTTTAATACAAAATATGAATGGTTCTTTGCTATTTTCATACTATAATTACACATTAGAAGACATCTGTTTTGTAATGTCAAAATCTGTGACTTTTAAGCAGAAGCTTGCGAGACAGAGAATGTCTTGAAGATCACGATGTTATGTGATGAGTTATGTGAAGTTCTAGTGCAAGAGTTTTACCGCGAGCCAGATTAACAGATGTGTACAATATTTTTTTTGTTATAGTTATAGTTATCGTAACTCATCTCAATGGTTTCTTGAAATAAAAACCGACCTAAAAACTCACCAAATGTGTGGATCTTGTTTGTAACACAAGCATCTCCTCTATTCATTTCAATTATATTCACAATAGCATTTTGGTGGTAATTTTGCTGAATAAATTTAACTTGTTAAAAAGTTTTAAACTGAGCATTGTGGGTATCAAATGGGCCAAAATACCCAACAAGCAAGCATGCAAATAGTGAATAGAACTTTGTGAATGATGGGTGTTCCAGTTCTGCGGAAATGTATGCAGCTTTCTGAAGAGTTCTGCGTGTGTAGATTCTGTTACTCTGTAATGGTCTTGATTAAAAATAGATTTGATGCTATCTTTAAATATAAACGATCAGCTTCAAACATAAGCTTAATTGGGCTTAAAGTAGTCTAGAGAGAGCTGCTTTTTTTATTACTATTTCATTTATCTATTTATGAAATTACTGGCTGCAAAGAATCCCTTAACCGATCCTTTTAAATTCATCATTTGTTTGATGACTGTGAAAGAGATGTAGCTATTTCTGAACATTAATATGAATGTGAACATGTTTGAATGCTACACTGATGCCAAGAAAATATTTTGATGGCAGTGGAATGACTGAATGCATCACTTCAGCTGTACTTCCATTCATTTCCCTGAGGCCCCTGATCTAACAACAACACAACTGCATGGAAGACATGACTTCAGTCTATTGCAACATTTAGTGTTCTTTCAAAATATGAAACCTATAATGTGACATCAACTGGTTGACAAGAATGTCACATGCAATTTTTAAGAAAACATTATACTCAAAAGTATTCATGTTTAGTTAAATCTGTCAATGTCTGGGTCACTCATGGTTAAATGTCATGTTTAGTTAATTCAGGCATGGTCTAAAGGCTGCTCCTGAGATACCTCTGGAGGACGCAAAAGCTCGCCGGGTAAAGACCATATAGATGGGATAGAGGAACAAACAAAAGGCAAGGTATGGCTCCTCAGTTTAATGCATCTCACAGCTCTGTGAAAAGCATCACATCACACTAGAGGAACATAGATGAGTCCAAATAGCAAAGCTTTTAACACTTAACATGAGTCAGTATGAGCTGAAATGTGAGAAGTGAAATTAAGGGAAGTACCCAAGCTACAGTCCTCATAGTATGTCTTTTCCCAACATGTGCCCTCTTATTTGACCGCTACATTCAAAAATGTGTGAATGACCCGTGACCGTGCCGTGATGTTTACTGTTCAGCCGATTCCCTCCTCGTCCTTGCCCATCCCTTACCCCATTACAGTAATACTTGCCTCTACATAACGTCTCTACATAATACTGTAAAAGCTTATATACACCTCTATATTAAACAATATGTATTGGTCACATTTTAAATGCACTTGCCATTCTTGGTTTCCTGCAGCTTTGGGATAAAATCCGAGCAATCGATGCTTATCTGTATAATATATCAATACAATATTGTAATAATGCGAGAAAAAAAAACTGATTTTTTTTTTCACATGTATTTGAAGCCAAATGTGTTCAACCTTCTTCTAATCATTTCTATATAGTATTTAGAAAACAATGTGTATATAATTGGGATTTAAAAGCATATTTTTACATCTACATGTAACTGCATGTACTTAGCACAGGGGCGTAGCGTTCATTATAAAAGTGGGGGGACCCAGCTGCCAGTAGGTGGCTCGCACAAACCCAACACTTTACAGTGCAGAATTAATATATTACGGTATATATTAATACATATAACTATTATATTAATATATACACATTATTTACATTTAATATTTGTAGTATTTTAAATATTCAAGTATTGCAAAATTAGCTGCAAAAATAAAGGACATCTTGTGGAGCACTTGCTTCTGTTTCACATATGACAATAAAAGACTGAGCACAAGCTAGTCTTGAATACATTATTTAATCAATTACAATAATGACAATTGTGCATGTGCATAACTTTATTTTTTACTCTGTGCTTGTGCATTGTGGGATTTAAATCCAAGTGGCTCAAGTGTTTTGACTACATTCCCCGTAATTCGTTCAGATCCATTTAATGATTCAGTGACCATTTCTGGTGATGCCAGAAGGTGATGAGAAATGAGTGTCATGTGCGAAATTAGTTAGTCAGTGAATAACGATCATAAGAAACTTGTAATCCTTTTAAATTTGTATGTCTGCAGACCTAAAATGCAAAAGAATTCTAAGAACACAGCAGATCTATCTTTTTCCAACAATTTGTCGACTGCACACCAAAAAAGGGGTAAACGCCAGGAGCTGATATTAAAAATAGCTTTACTTATTTAACACAGATCAAGTAACTTTGTAGAAATGAATGGAGCCGCATTGATTAGACTGTCTGACTGACGACCTGTTACTTAAGGGTTGCTTCGGCTCATGAAACTCACCTGTGATTGGCTGGATGGTCGCTCAATCAGCTCAAAGCAACAAAAACGCAAAGAATACTGAATACAAATCCACCATTTGGACTCAGAATGTTTTTAGCTTGGAAAAGTGCAAGGGACAAAAATCACCTTTTTAAAGAGTGCAGGGGATGTGTTGCCCATGTCCCCTGCGGCTGCTATGCCCTTGACTGGCACTTACTCAAAATAAGAGGATGAACAATCACAGTTAAATTGTAACAGATTTCTGGGGATGAAGTTTGAAAAAGTCATATTTTAAAAATGCAATGCCAACAGCTGGGGCTTTAAAGCTTAATGCACATATGCTTTTAATCCTGTTTTAAAGTGCCACTTAGCATACTTGCTTTCCTGTTGGGATGAAATCAGAGCAATCATTCTTTTCTTTATATAATCTCTCTAATAAATAATGATAAAACAAATAAATGGGTCTTAAAGACCAACTATGTAACACTGTTTTAATTGTAGTACTTGCCATTCTTGGTTTCCAGCAGCTTTGGGGTCCAATCTGATATCAGTGTTGAGGTTGAATAAGGTGTCATCATCAGAGAGATGCGGCAGGTCAGTCTTATAGAGCGGATTCTCATAGAGCGCCTTCAGTCTGGAGGAACCCTGGACAGCTCTCTGTCCGCTCAATGCATCCTTCATCAAACCGCGTTTCTCAGAACCCAATTTTAGCTGCTTGACTTTCTTCAAAGACTCAGCTTTCTCTGTCACTTTCTCCCTTGAATGCGAGCTGAGATTGGAGTTGGGCTCATTGCTGAAATCCTGCAGTAATCTCAACGAGTGTTTATTAGGCCAGCCCGGTTCCGCGGCGGCGGCTCTGGCGCGCTGTTTAGCCCAGGATCGCGACTCCCCGCCCGGGTTGTGAGCGCACGAGCAGCCGCCTCCTGCTCCCGCCGCGCCGGAGCTCGAACCGGCTGCGCGCTTCTCCAGTTTGGGTAACAGGTCTATCATGATGTGCATGGTGCAGGCGACGAGAAACACCATTAAAATCAACACGCGAAATTTGCGGAAGAGGATCATCTTTATTATGATGGACAATACCTAAAGCACGTTAAAAAGTGGCTCTTATGGTTTTTGGAGAGCCACAATATGACAGACTATAATAAAGGATATTCAAGGGTGCATGTAGTGTTCCTTTTAAGACTATCTACGGTCATTTCCAGTGTAATCCTCCTTTTGATGGGAGATCCAGAGGTGCAAAATCTGCCCCGTGTTTCCTAGAGGGATCTTGAAAAAATATTTTCATAGTAAAGATAGTAACAAAGAGGATTTTGGTGAAAATCGCATCTATTGTCGCATCCTCACAGGTTCAGTACATAAAGCGTATTTGTTCCGTCCACCGCTCCACACGCTTTTTGCGCAAAACGGACGCCAATCTATAAAGAATGGCCCGGTAATTATGTCAGAAAGAAGAAATCGCCGTTTGACTTCAGAAGAACAGCACGAATCTCGGATCAGCAGTCCTGTGCCATGTCTGAAAAGCTTCTGCATTTGAGGAGTGAGATAAAGTGCATTAGTAGCCTAGTTGTTCTTCATAAGGAGCAGTCAGTGACAGGTGTAGATGTATCAGTGCAATGTGTGTTAAATATTGGGATCCTGCCTCTCCTCGTCACAGGATTCAGATTGGCTGAGTCCACATACAGGCAGAGCCGGAGACTCGAGGAAGAGCGACTCAATGATATTCTGTTTGAAACGCCAGTGCAGTTCCCTCCCGAGATGACAGAGGGCGCTGATGTGCATTAGGCTGACTATGCTGGTGAAGGGTCTCAATCAGGTCCCTAGTTCTCAACCCGAATTCGGGCATTGCAAGGTTGTTGATATGCTGAGCATTTGGACACTTGATTACGAGGACGTGTTTTTAAACGCAGCTGTTATCAGCAACATCGCTTCATAAATGACACTATAATGCATTTTAGGTGTAAATATGACAATGTACAGTGTCATTGTGAAAGATAAATGACATGAATGAAGCAATAAATAAACAAAGGAGTGTTTTTAAATTTTTTTAACAACTCGAATAAGCCTATTTAAAAGATTGTTTCACTTTCATGAACATTATGGATTAAACATAATTCATTTTTAAAGAGAAAGTAGGCCTAGAATGCACATCATATCGTTTCACTTGCACTCGTCCTCTATGACTAAGAGACTTCAGAAGACATGAAGACATTTACATTAAAGGAACGTAGTAAGCAAAGTGCTCCCTGGTTTGTACGGTGCATTCTGGGAATTTTTAGGGAGCGGACATTTTGGTGCACTGGAACGATTTTGCGATTCAGACAACCCTAGAAATGGCCGACGCCCTGACCAGTGCCCTGACTACCTCATTTAACATATCCATTTAACAACTGATTTTATCCAGAGCAATTTACAAAAGAGGAAAATACAAGCAAGTCAATATGAGCAGTGCTGCAATACCAAATGTCAAGAATAACATAAATTGCATTCTTAGCATATGGCTAAGAGTATATACGTAGTTGTTCAGAAATTGTTTTATTAATTTATTTGGATGGTCTCTGAAAATTGAGTGTACATTTATTGCATTTTTAAGTATTTGAATGTACGTTTGGTAATAATATGTTAAGCACTGTGTTGTAATGTTATTATTGAAAGATCTTATTGAGTGTTACTCTTCTGTCTCAGTGTCTTGTGGGATTTGTTTAGCTAAGCCCCAAAATTCAAAGTTTCAGTAGAGTTCTGAAATGCACTGGGATTAAGACAATCAACATCAAATCTATTTTAACACTAGAGTTAAGACTTTACATTAATTAATGACTAGGGGTGTAACGGTTCACTGATCTCACAATATGGTTCGGTTCACGATACTGAACTCACAGTTCGGTTCACGGTTCCTTAAACTAAGCCTAACTCAAACAATATAACCAGGCTTTTGAACTAAAGTTTCAAAACCATAATGCCATTTATCAAAAGCACACCCATTTCCCTAAACTATAAACACTGAGCCCCTGTTTTGACACATGAGTCAAATTTGTTGAACTGTCTCTAAAACTCTACACACAAATCCCTTCATTTCTCATTGCCTACACCATGTGGTCATTTAGAATCACTAGCATGCAAAATTGTTCACTCAAGTCTGCACAGCTTGAGCACAATTAGAACACCAATCAGGACCTTCAATAGATATATAAAAGGGTCCATTTTGGAACCATGGATCCAGAGAGACGTGATGGAAAGGTTGAGGACACTGGAGAGGAGGAGGAGGAGGAGGAGGAGGAGGAAGTGCAGTAGGGAGTGAAGGAAGAGGACGATTATAGATATATAATTACGGTTCCTTTTCTTTAAAATTTAGCTAAAAGTAGACTACAACTCTTAAAAGTGCTAAATGATCCATCAGTACTATACTGCAACACAAAATCAGCCTAGAACAGGGCAATGGTGACACCAAATGGAAATATTAGCTAATAATTCTACCTTCTGAAAATACAGAATTATATTGCTGCGTACAGTCACTGATTACATACATTTACTGTAAAATATGAGATGTGACTTTTTTTTTTAAATGTTTGCCGTCTGTTCTATTGAATATGTGCAAAGTCCTGAGCCTACGTAATATGGGTATACAAATGGAAATCACTTAATTGGACACAAGGAGCTCTAAAATATGATTGTAGACCAGCTGCCACAGGAGTTGTAAGATGAGTTTATGGCTGAAACTGCAAAAAATGGAAGTGAAACCAGCAGCGGGAGAGATACACAACATTATGGTTGTAATGGTGGATATGAGGTCAGTGAGGATCTTTTCCTCTAGGGGATCAATAAAGATAGGAAAAAAATAAAATAAATCAAAGATAGAATCCACATGCGATCAAAAACAGATGTTGTTGTACACTCTGTGAGGTTTTGCAGCAAGGAAGGAGTAACAGAAATAGTTAAACTTGCATAAATTGCAATGTTAGCTTTATGCTAAGCTAAAATTATATTTCTAGCTCTTTTACATTCACCTATAACCAGGCATATTTTTCTGTCAAGAATATCCTCTATATATCATGTTATTCCCTCTAGTTATCCCATTGATATTAGGGAAAACATGTACAGTAAAAATCTTATTCTTGTAGAGAATTTTTGTATTCTATAAAAATATCTAAAAATCCTTAAAATAAGAGATATTTACTTGTTTTAGAAGCAACACTGCATTAGATACGTATTTTGTCTTATTGTACTGACAGATTTTTCCCACTTATTATTAACATGTTTATAGTCAAAACAAGTGAAAAAATCTGAAGAAGTAATCCAAAGTATTTAGATTACACTACTGACTTGAGTAATATTTTACAAATGACATTTTACTGCATGTATTCTGTAATCGGTAGTGAAATTAATTTTAAAAGCAACCCTCCCAACCCTGATTAGAAATGCATTATAAATCATTGATATGCAGTTATAACATGAATAAAAAGGCAACTTACTTGCAATACTTTCCACATAGTTAGCATGTTATGTTATAATTCCTTAATATTAATTTAAAAACATAAAATGGCCAAATGTATTATTTATTTAACAATTTGGGAAAAATAGACTATTATTTTGAGATTAATTATGTTATTTTATTACAGTCTGCTTTGTGTTTATATATTCATTACTGTAATGTCTTGTCCTTGTCATGTTCATGTGAAAAGAATGGTGCTACACCGAGTGCTGTCCCAACTTTCATAGCATAACATAAAGCCTGATGAAAGTAACTTTACGCTCTAGACCATATTATGGAATTTACTGTGTGGAGGGTTCAGGATCTACAGTACATCTGCATTCCTTTGTAAGATGATAACAAAGCTGGTGTGACCGATCATAGTACTGTGAGATCTACAATCAATATATTGATAAATGTTTTCTCATTACTTTGCTGTCATTCCATGCATTGACCTTTTCATGACATTATATGTGTGTGTTTGTCTGAGATAAGTGAGGTGTGGACACTTGTGTTTCTACAAGAAGTATTGATGTTTGACAAATTCCCGACCTTGAGTGTGCATGTGTATGTGCAAACAGATGTCTCATGACTTGGGTCACGGGTGTGACCACACATTTAGAGGGTATAAAATACAAGTACAGCTGTTGTTTTGCAGATCTCTCTTAATTTGTATATCAACCGGTGCTTGCTTGAGATCTAATTAAAGCCACTCTTTGGAGCCCTTCATCCTCAGCCTCTTATGCCTTCTTCTGGTTCAAGAGAAACATCGCTCTGCTCCAACATTCTTGGCGAATTCGGCAGGATAGGAGACGGTGAAGGAATCTGGGAAACATTACACTGAAAGACTACAAAGGTTCTGGAAGCTACAAAGGTCCAGAGGAACTGGAATTGCTGAATGGTTTATGATGTCTGTGTGTGAGTTGTGAGTTGCTGTCAGTTTTACTTAGTTTAATTTCTCTCTTTCAAAATGAGCAAAAAGGGGACAGAGAAGCATCAGGTCCAGGGATGAAGAGACCTGATCTCTCCTTAGAGAAGATACAAACATGATGTGTAGAGCAGGTAAAAAAACCCCAATGAGTTTAAAAGAACTCGAGCAAAAGATGTTAGCTGATATAACGTCTTGCCAAAATATAGGCGAAAGGTGGACAACTCCAGAAATTAAACAGGCATACAAGAAAAGGCCAAAATGGGTTTTTAATAAGACAACTCAATAGCAGTGGGATTTCGTCATTCTGAGTCAGGTTTGAATGTATGCAAAGGAACAAAAGAAGGAAAGTGACAGTAGGGATAATACAATTATGCAGACAAACATAATTATGCAGACAGAAACATACATTTAAAGTGGCTATGGCTGATTTCTTAGCAGATCCCACCACCTCTGATAATGAGATGGATGGATGGACAGCATCTGTATTTTAAAGATTTGAGAAAAAGGAAGGTTGTGTGGGATCAGAGTGATGTTTCTCTCTTACGCCAAAAAGAAGACAACATTAGGCCGAGGAGGAAGGGCTTAAAAAGAGTGGCTTTTATTAGAGCTCAAGCAAGCACCAAACTGGTATACAAAAAATGAAGACGAGAAAAGTGCTGCAAAATAACAGCTGTTTATATACTTATGTATATTTATCATCAATATATTTACTATAGATCCATCAGTTGATTGGTCAAAAGTTACTGAAATAAAGCAAAGAGGGGGGCATTGATGAGTACATTGAACGATTTAGGGAGTCTCTGATTGCTCACAGTGGGATGGTCGCAGATGACGAGGAAGCACAAACTGCTTGTAGAACAGCAGGAAATGCAGGCCCATATCTGCTGCTTATGCTATCAGGCCTGCTCCCCACCATAAAAGCTGCTCTAATACAACTTAAACTGTCTCTAGGAGACCCGCCTAGTAGTACAGAGACTATAAGCATCTTATGTGCCTGGATAGATTGATCTGAGAGAAGCTGATGTCCACCTCACCGTTGACACTTAATCGACTATTGTAGGCGACTAACAGAAGAAATGAAGCGAGTTGAGGGGCAAGTTAAGGCAGCAAAAAAACAAACGATGGGATTGTGGCTCATGGGTTTTAGCCAGGACAACCAATTGTGTTATAATACTTCAAAGAGATGTGATGGGGCCAGGACCATATACAATTCTGCCAATCACTTCTACTGAGGTAAAGATTCAGGGAAAGAGACATTGGGTACAGGGCTCTCATTGTCGGGCAATATGAGGTGGGGAAAGAGACTCAAAGCTGTCTCTGAGAGAGCTGTCAGGAAGAACTCACCTATTTAGACAGTGAGGGGCCACCCTGCACGGTGAAGATGTTCAACCACTCCATGTCTCTGTTTGATTGCTCTAACACTACTGGTGATAAAATAAATAAGGGAAAGGCAGGGAGGAGTGAATACACCAGTCAATCCTCTATAAAACAAATTACTGCATATGTTTGTGTTCTTATGATCACAGGTAAACCTTCAAAATTTAAGCAATTACGGGGAGTTGGCCAACGGGAAGGATGACACAAAACACACCCTGGAATTGGATGTGCAGGCTGTTTGGACACAGGCCTGACTGCCAGACCCTGGAGGGCTGACTTGTTCACTGGCGTTAAATTAGCAAAGACTGGATCTCTCGGCTGACCACCCAGAATCAACTCATAACAGTTTCTAAAAGAAAGATAAAAAAAAGCTGAGGGGAAACACATGAGTTAGATTGATATCTTGTATTTTTCCACCATGGTCTTTGAATGAGCCTCGGCAATATAGACTAGAATTGAAATTTACCAGAAGTAGTTTTGACGGAACTGTCCAGTCGTGCTTCAACACAGAAGCATATTTGTAGATAATCCAGGGACCTGGGTATTTTAGGGGGGAAATGTGAGATCTATAATCAATATATTGATACATGTTTCCTTATTACACTGCTGTCATTCCATGCACTTTTTACGGGTATAAAAGGAGCTGGAAAGCATCCATTCGACGGGTTCTCGGACCTCACGCTCCTCACGACAGAACCTCCCTGGCAAATTCCCCTGAGGAAGGACCTTCTTTCTCATGGACGTAGCACCATCCGGCACCCATGCCCAGACCTCTGGAACCAGGGACCAGACGTTGAAGACTTAAGTGGTCTACCGCCCGCAATGGTAAACATGATCGCTCAGGCCAGGGCTCCTTCCACAATGCAGCTGTACACCCTGAAGTGGTGTGTGTTCACAAACTGGTGTTCTTCCCATAGTGAAGAACCCCAGAGAGGCGCAGTTGGGTCAGTACTTTCCTTCTTGCAGGACAAGCTGGAGGGGTTGCTGTCCCTCTCCACCCTGAAGGTGTACATAGCTGCTATAGCAGCACACCCCGATGCAGTTGGAGGTAGGTCTCTTGGTAAGCACAACTTGATCATCAGGTTCCTGAGAGGTGCCAGGAGGCTGAACCCTCCTAGGCCACGGCTCTTTCCCTCATGGGATCGGTCCTCAGTCCTGCTGGGCCTTCAGAGAGCCCCATTCAAGCCCCTAGAGTCAGTCGAGTTAAAGGCTGTCTCATTAAAGACCGCCTTCCTGACCGCGTACCAGACGCAGGCTGTGCCCACCCCTTGGGTGTTCGAGAACACTCTACAAGGAGTGTGGCATCCTCGTGGGCACTGGCCAATGGCACCTCTCTAGCAGATATCTGCAGAGCAGCTGGCTGGGCAACACCCAATACCTTCCTGAGATTTTACAATCTCCGGGTTGAGCCGGTTTCGTCCCGTGTTCCCTTCCAGGAGCCTCTTCCATGTGCGGCCTTGAGCCCATGCTCCCATACTAGATGAGTCATTTTCATTGGCCTTTTCTCAAAGAGGTTTTTGGGACTCCAAAGAATGACCCCTAGTGTCACTACATTGACACAATGTCTTGTTCCCTCCATCAGGGAATGGAGGTTACGATAGTAACCAAGATATTTTGTTTGAAGTCACCATTATTTTGATTAGTGTTCCCTTTGGATGGGACCTTATCTTATTTGTTTCTAATTACATTTCTCCCAGTTGGTGCAATTGTGTTTAAGAACACAATTTATTGTACTTTGACGTATGGAGAAAATGTGTCAATTTAGTGGTTGACTTTATTTCTGACCAAGATGAATAGTCTATGCTAAATTATGCATTTTAAAGTAAATAAATAATATAATTGTAAAAGAACAATTAGGAAGGGATAATTGCATCACCATGGTTGCTGGTTGAAATCACTGAAATAAATATTTTTCCCCATGGGGAAAAAAGTTCATTTCAGTGATTTCAACCATGGCATGATTTTTGGTGCCAGACAGGCTGGTTTGAGTATTTCTATAACTGCGATCTCCTGGTATTTTCACGCACAACAGTCTCTATAGTTTACTCAGAATGGTGCCAGAAACAAAAAATATCCAGTGTGCAGCATTCTGCGGACAAAAACGCCTTGTTGATGAAAGAGGTCAGCGGAGAATGGACAGACTGGTTTCAGCCTCACAGAAAGTCTACGCTAACTCAGATAACTGCTCTGTACAATTGCAGTGAGCAAAATAGCATCTCAGAATGCACAACATGTCGAACCTTGAGGTGGTTGGGCTACAGCAGCAGAAGACTATGATGGTTCCACTTCTGTCAGTCAAGAACAGAAAGCTGAGGCTGCAGTGGGTCTACCATCCATGTACCCCAGCGGAAATCGACATTCGTCAGACCAGGCTATGTTTTTCCAGTCTTTCAATGTCCAGTTTTTGTACTTGTGCAACTGCAGCCTCAGCTTCCTGTCTTTGTTTAGTGTTGTGTTCTCTCACAATTATTTTCGGTCCCCTCTTTTAGGGGTTCCCTGGTGACCACCAGGGGCAACCTTATATGTTCAGTGCTCACTTTGGGTTTTTGGATTGTTTTGGGTTTTGTAGTTTTTGCCTTGTTTTTGTTCATTGGTTCTTGTGTTTATTACTCCCAGGTGTCTCTTGTTAACCCCATTAGTCCTTGTGTGTATATATATATATATATATATATATATATATATATATATATATATATATATATATATATATGCCCTCCTTTTCTCCCTGTTTATGTCAGTTCTTGAAGGCTGTAATGTTTTTTTTAGTTTACTAGTGTTCTTGAGTTTCTTGTGTCTTTATTAAAAGGTCTGCATTTATATCCAGTCTCACTCGTCTCATCTCTCAGCAAACATTACAGAAGAACTGACCACAAATATGGATCTATAGCAGCAGCTGCTTTTTGGGAACTATGTCGGGCAAGACTTCCTCTTTTGGAATATTCTGCTCACTTTATTGTTTGGAGGACTTACATTTAAGGTCCATATACTAGATTGGCTTAAATTATTATGTCAATGTCGACTTGCAAGAGGTGGGAGATCTCACATGGAGGGAATATATTAACATAGTTCTGGAGAGTGTTTTCCCTTCATGAGAGGATGAACTTAGTCCTCTCGCCCTCTGCATTCCCAGCTGCTTTGACCTCACTTCCTGAGTCCCCGGCCGCTTTGACCTCATTGCCAGAGTCTCCAGCCGCTGGCAAGGTTATAATAGTTTAACATTTTTTTTTGTTTTTATTTCTATTTAGTTTTAAATGTATCACTCCAATTTAGTTTCGTTTTCATTTTGTTTGTTAGTTATATTTTAGTTTTAGTTTAGTTTTTAAATATTTTATATTTTAGTTTTCATTACATTAGTACATTACCTCTTTAGTGCATTTGACATGAGAAAGTAAGTCTTGTCGCAACTCTGAAAATTGAACATAAAAAAAACTGTATACTAATTCCAAATGAATATAAAAAATAGTCATTCCAATAATGGTTCAGATGTGTCATAATTGAATTCCCAGACACAGCTGTTGCATTTTCTATAGGGTGACCAGATTTTGAAAGTCTCAAACTGGGACACCTGGGGAATTTGCGATGCATGCATACATGCAAAGGCTATTTACACTAATTCTGCCCACCACTGCTCAGACCAAATTCACAACAAATGTATTTGGGGTCAACTGCTGATCAAATGAAGGTGGCCATATTCAAATTTTTCACAATAGGGCAGAGACATTAAAATGGTTGTGTTAGGAACAGAAGGCAGACGAGGAGACTGGATCTAAATGCAAGCTTACTTTATTAACAAAATCAAAACAAACACAAAGGAAAACCCTCAACTATGGAATAACAAAAGGGACAAAAATGGAAGACAAAGGGGCAACGGTAAAACAAGACAAGGTCATACATAACACTATGGAATAACAAAAGGGACAAAAATGGAAAACAAAGGGGCAACGGTAAAACAAGACAAGGTCATACATAACAGGTTGCTAGACATTTAGTTGAGTAAGAGACTGGATAACTAATTGACTATTTACGCTCCAATAGTCTGGTGGAAACACAGGATGTTACGACAAACTGAGCCCCCTTGTTCAGCTGTTGTAGCTCTGGTTGTAACAACCAGTGTGTATGTATTGTTACACTGGATATCCGGGTTTGAATTCCACCCCATGACATACATTTTCCCTATGATTCTACTCTAATATTTCCTATAATACTACTTATAGTAAATATAAGTATATATATTATAGTAGAGTGTTGGATCAGATGGTGCTGGAGCAGCTGGTCCATAGTCTTCCCAGGGGTACCACGGAGTGGGTCCAGTGCCACCGCCCGGCGTCGCTGGAGGTGGCCCTGCAGCTTGCGGAGGGCCATATGGCAGTGCACACAAGGGTGGACGAGCCCTCTTCTCCTCTCTCTCTCCCTCTCTCTCTCTCGCCTACCCCGGTGTGTTCCCCCTTCCCTCTCACTCTGCTCTCTCCCCAGAACCCATTCCGGCCCCAAGGAGGTGCGTAGCTCTGCCACCGCGGCCCATTCCCCGTGCGAGTGGGTGGATACCCCCCCACCTCTACAGTGCCCCGCCACTCTCCCCCTCAGGTGGAAATGTCCGCCGACGCAGATGTGGGCGTGGCATCTGGGCCAGCTTGCTGGGGTTGCGGGGATCCGGGACACTTCCTGGATAAATGCCCCATGATGAAGCTGGGGACGGTGGTCTGGATCCCCGACGCCCCGCAGGCTGCCCCCTGACCGAGCCGGAGCATACCAGATACTGGTAAGAATCAAAGGGGGTACTCACCAAGCATTGGTGGACACCGGTTGTAATCAAACCACTATCCACCAACGCTTGGTTCAACACGGGGCATTGGGCACTGGTAAAACGGTGAGGGTGAAGTGTGTGCATGGGGATGTTCACAAATACCCTGTGGTGACCCTTGCAATTACATTTCGGCAAACAAAACATAGAGTGGAGGCCGTGGTTAGCTCCCACCTCACTCATCCGCTGATTTTGGGAACTCAAGAATGGATTAAGGGGAATATGCGCAGATGGGTCCTGCATAAAAGCGAGGAGATGTGTTATGTGCGATGCGCTGGTAGGGGAGGTGGAGCCGGGAACATCTTCGTCTGCTCCACGTCAGGATGACGTGAGGGGGGGTGAGGCTGCGGCCCCTCCCATCCTCAGGGGGTTCCCCGAAGAGGATTTTCCTCTGGAACAGTCGCGAGACGAAACCCTCAAGTTAGAGTGATTGATGGTCAACAACTCCGCCCGAATGTCGCTGTGGAGCGGAGGGGGGCGGGGCCAGGCTAGAATGTCGCACACCCAGCCTGATGGGGTGCGCGAGGGATAAAGGCAGCAGGTGACGACGGTTCGAGAGAGAGAGAGAATTACGGGCATGTCAGTCATGTGTGTGTTTATGTTTGTGCTTTTGTTTTGAGTTTAATTAAATTATTATTTATATTGACAAGCCGGTTCTCGCCTCCTCCTTGCCCATCTTAACCCCCTTACATTGGTGCCTAAACCCGGGAAGGAGGAGGGATGCCCGTCGCAGAGTCCTCGACACTGCCGTCCACCCGGGGAGCACCGCTGCCATCTGCCGGGTGACGGAGTAACCCGACCGCCCGGATGCGGGGAACGGCCGCCATCCGCAGGGCGAGTGGGGACTGGATTCCCCGACCTCCTGGAGCGATGGAGCCGCTGCCAGGGGCGGATGAGTGCCCTGCTGTCCCCCAGAAACACGAAGGGGTCGAGGGAAGACCGCCGTCCACGAGGGGAGGAGGGAAGTAACTTCCCGATTGCCTGAAGCGGTAGGGCGGCTGCCAGGGGCGGAGGAATGTCCCCAGGTGCCGCCAGAAAAGCAGAGGGGCATTCTCTCCACTGGGGGTCGGAGGTTTGACTCCGGTCCGCCCAGAGAGGAGCGGCTGTCGTCCGCCGGAGAGTGTGGCGGAGTGTTCGAGGACCACGCGATGGTACATCAGAGAACCGGTGAGTGAGCTTCTTCTCTCTCCTCTCTCTCTCTCTGTCGCACTGTGTTGGCCTTTTCCCTCGCCTATTTTTTGTTGTTGTTGTTTTTCCCCTCCTGTCTCCTCCCAGGACGAGGAAGGCGTGGATGACCTGATGGGGCGCAAAGCACGCCCCTCCCCAGGGAAAGAGGGGGGGTGTATGTAATGCCGGTGGCACCCCGGCCTGAGGTAACGCCGGGAGGAGTGTGGAGCAGAGGGGGGCGGGGCCGGGCTAGAATGTCGCACGCCCGGTCCCCAATCAGCCTGATGGGGCGTGCGAGGGATAAATTATGAGAGAGAATTACGGGCATGTCCGTCATGTGTTTGTTTATGTTTGTGCTTTTGTTTTGAGTTTAATTAAATTATTATTTATATTGACAAGCCAGTTCTCGCCTCCTCCTTGCCCATCTTAAGCCCGTTACAGTCGCACTTTCATATCCCTATTTTACAATTATAAATGAGTGGTTGTATAAAGTGATGCAGGACACTCATACAAAGGAGGATGCAACACAGCTCTTAATACCACGGAGCCGCCGGGAAATGGTTTTCCTGGTGGCTCACTATAATCGGAAAATGAGATGACAGAGGCTCAGGACCCAAGTTCAGAGTTGAAAAAACAAGGAATTTATAAAAAAAATCAAATACAAAAATGACTACCCCGTAGAGGAAAATGTAATCCAGGCTAGGGCATAGGGTAACGAGGAACCAGGAATGACTGGACAGAACAGGAACAGGGCTAACAGGAACAGGGCTGATAAACAGGACTGACATGAACTAGACCAAACACACAAGACCAACTGGAACACACAAGACGAACTGGCCCTGGATAGCACGCATGAGGATACTAATATAGGGAGACAAATCAACAGGTTAACATACAGGGCAGGTGAAACAGATTAACTAATAATGGGCAAACAAAGAGGCGGGGTATGATGCCAGACAGAGAGACATGTGGTGATACAGAAACAAATCAAAGCCACATGTTCTCACAAGAAAACAAACACCCAAATGTCATGAGCACACATCGCCAAGATAATAAGGCAATATACGCTCATGCCAAATGACAGAACAGACGAGAGAATGAGTAGCAACACCAAACAAAGTGATGCCACACATTCCCACATTAAGCAAAGCATGTGTGAACATCGCAAGGCAAACACCAAGAGATGCAAGCAACAGGCGACAAAATGAGAAAGGACACCTGTGTGAGAGTTCAGCCACACACACACCCGACACCTAAGACCGAAGTGACCAAACCTCAGCAAAATGTGAAGATAGCTTGCGACCCGAGCCCACGACCTGGGCACGCAGTGCAAAACAGATTATTGACGCAAGTGCATCCTGCCAAGGTGACATAAGCGCAATGCACTCACACCAATACAAGACAAGACATGGAACATCCCGACACCAAAACCGAAACAGACAGGAAGTCAAGATCCAGACACCATGCTCCAGACATGAAACAAGACAGACAGAGGAAATCAACCGAAACCATGTTCACACACAAAGATAGACATTATGATTATGCCACGGACCTGTAACAAAAAAACCCAGACTGACAGAGTGACAGGACCGTGACAATCTGCCACTATTTGTACTAGAGTGCAAATAGCATCTAAAACTATTTACACTTAGTGCAAAGAAGATGCTTTTTGTTATTAGTGTAAATAGTATCTATGACTATTTATAATTAGTGCAAATTATTTTTTAAGATTATTTTTGAAATAATGAAAATGTATTTGTTTAATTTCTGTTTTTCTAGTTGTGTTAATTATAAAAAATTTTATTTCAGTTTAAGACATTTTTTTTTTTTACATTTAGTTTTCATTTTAGTTTGCTATAATTTATAGCTAATGCTTTTACATCACTGCCCAGGCCACTTTGACCTCACTGTCAGTGCCCCCCCACCGCTGTCAGCACTCTCAGAGCTCCCGGAAGCCATTCCCTCTCCGCTGCCAGCGCTTTCGGCAACGGAGGCCGTTTCCCCATCTCTGCCAGTGGTCTTGGCTACAGATGCCATTTCCCTGCCACTGCCAGTGCCTTTGGCCACAGAGGCCATTTCCCCACCACTGCCAGTGCATTCGGCAACGGAGGCCGTTTCCCCATCTCTGCCAGTGCTCTTGGCTACAGATGCCATTTCCCTGCCACTGCCAGTGCCTTTGGCCACAGAGGCCATTTCCCCACCACTGCCAGTGCTTTTGGCAATGGAGGCCGTTTCCCTGCTGCTGCCAGTGCTCTCGGCCACAGAGGCTTTCCCCCGCAACTGCCAGCGATCTCAGCCATGGAAGCCATTTCCATGCCATTGCCAGCGCTCTCAGCCAAAGATGCCGTTCCTCTGCTGCTGCTAGTGCCTTTGGCCATGGAGGCTGTTCCCCTGCCGCTGTAAGTGCTCTTGGCCAAGGAGGCCATTCCCCCGCTGCTGCCAGCACTCTTGACCATGGAGGCCGCTACCCTGCCGCTGTAAGTGCTCTTGGCCAAGGAGGCCATCCCCCGCTGCTGCCAGCGATCTTGACCATGGAGGCCATTTCCTGATGCTGCCAGTGCTCCCGGTCACGGAGGCCATTCCCCCGCCGCTGCCAGCGCTCTCGGCCATGGTTTCCCTATCGCTACCAGTGTCCATGCTCGCCACAAACCACGTGATATCATCCACGCCTACCACGGACCACGAGCCAGTGTCACACCTGCCACGGACTACAAACCAGCATACACGCCTGCCACAGACCACGAGCGAGGACACAGCGTAAACGCATACCTCGGGTCTTAAGAGAGCCAGGACCTCATTCCACTCCCTGTACCTAAAGAGTTGTGCTCTTTAGTATTCCTCAATCTATCTCTTATAAATAGTGTAACACAAAAAATTTAAAAATTAAAAAAAAAGTTTTTTACATTTTTTTTATAATGCTTTTAGGTACCAAAAGTGCATAGGGCCTCTACAGACCCGAAGTATGTAAGAGTGTCTGTTTCGAATTTCCTGAACTTGTTCAGGAAATGATTGTTATGATTGTTTCATGTCTACTTAAGTTTTCTATTATCTATTAGGATATCTATTTCTTTATGTATTACAAGAGAAATGAGTTCTATATTCATACAAATAAATACTATATCACACTGATTTTCTGTGCCACAAAGAATGATCAACAGTGGTGAATTATCAGTATCCCATATGCGCGTACACATACATATTATACTTGTTATTTCTTACTCAAGGTGGAGCTGATGTTTCAGTGATTGATTTGATTAACATTTGACATTGCTAGCTGACGTAAAAACAACATTGATTAAACTGTAGCAAGTGTAACACTATGACTATTGTCATTTGGGTGTACTACAGAAATAATGTAAGTTGTTCATGTATTTAGACTCAATAAATGCCTGATAAAATACATATGTGTAACATATGTGAAATTTAGGTGTAGCTGATGTGTATCTTACAGTATGAGTTTATTATGTGTTATGTGTAGCTCAAGATGTGTTTGACAGCCAGTCGCATATGAAATTTCAGTGTGAAAATAATGAATCCTGTTCAAGATTTGTCCTGATTAATTTCATTATCTCTATAATTTACAAAAAATAAAATACCATGCTTTGGATACAATGAACCATAATTGTATTTCAGTCACACATAGTATCCATATAGTAATCATGGCAAATTTTGTGGTTACTTTGGTTTTTGCAAATACCATGGTTAAACTATGGTTACAATAGTGAAACCATGATACATTTTCATAAGAGTTAACCATGGGTTTACTGAAGTAACCATAATTGAACTATGATATTTGTAATAAAACCGAAACCACAATAGTTGTGTTTTTAGGTTATAGTTATAGTTTTACTACAAGTACTTGTGTTCCACTATGGTTGCTGTAGTAAAATCATGGTTAATTTATTGCTAGGGAACGCAAAATATAAGAAAGGAACGCAAAATTTAATGCATGCAAATGCAAAACTATTTCATAAAAAAATACCCTCCTTGTATTTTAAGGGGCTCCGCAGGTGTGGTGTTTGTGTGTCCAAATACATTTGGTGATGTAGTAATATGCTAAAAATTGTGCCTTATGCATGAATAGTTTGCATTCATTGTAGACGACATAACCTTTCAGTTCAATACAACATAAAAAATCCTATTTATAGATTAATTATAGGGTGCATTCATGATCAGCACAAGAGTTAATTAAATCTGGATTATATGTAGGCAAGGATCCTCTTTGTTAAACTGTAAAATAGCTTTAATGAACCTTTCCATATTTTGCACTGCCCTCTTTAATGTAAGCCAATTTTCAGCTCGCTTTCAAAGAAATAACAAAGGATGTGGAGCAGTTAAGATGTTATCCTTTTGCTTCTACCTCTGTAAATGCTCATCTGACATATTTCTGTGAACTCTGAGAGCTTGTAAGAACACGCTATTGTGTTTATTATGGACTGAAAAAATAGAGCGCTTCATTAATAGCTTGCCAAAAGGAGTGTTACAAAAGGAGGCCAATTTTTCTCTCATCTTTTGATCTCACAACCTCATCATTTGCCTTAATATTAAATATGTTCACCGTGTGGCTTGCGATATTGTCCATGTCATGTGTAAATGCACAAAGGTGTTGCCCTATTTGCAGTAGAGCCAGGAAAAAATTTACGAAAAAAATTCCAGTGTCCAGAAACAGTTTGATGGTAAACAAAGTGTCAGCATTTCACAACTCTGCCTCGATTAACATTTATTTTTTATTAAGATTATTCATGGCAGCGCTAGATGGATATTTCATTGCATGCATGAAAACAGTGTTGAGTCGGTGAACCGGCCTAAAATAAAGCATTGTAATCATCCGAGCTGTTGCAACAAGATTTCATTACTTCTCCATCAGGCCTGTGAAAATCGCAAACACATGCATTTCCTTGAAGCCTCCAACAAGGAACAGGGCTGTTTTTGTCACGCCAGAATGTTGACAGAATGTAGAATTTCAATTTCAATCAGAATTCAGATATATTTTATAATCAGTGTTTGGATAGCAGGATCTTGCCCAAAGAGAAATGTATAATTATCTCTTAAATGCTTTAAATTCATTTTGTAGGCCCTTTGTTAAAGTTTTTAAATGGGTTCATTAATTACTAATAAGTCATTTATAAATGCATTATAAATCACTAATATGCTATTATAACGCCATGAATAAAAAGAGGGACTTTCATGTAATACATGACAAATATGTTACTCTGAGCATAAAACATATAATAAAGCCTGATGACCTTTTAAGCATACTGAACATTCTGTATAGGTTTCTAACTTCTAAATAAATAATGTCCATTTTACAATAAGTTATGAACGTTAAATACGTGTTATTAAGCATCTATGACGTGAGGTAAAATGGCTTACTGTTTGAAAAGTACTGCAAGAAATTCTCAATTTTTATTCATGTTGTTATAGCCACATATCAATGATTTATAATGCGTTTGTAAATGGCATATTAGTCAATTAACCCCGTTATAAACCCTTAACTAAGATAACGTTCATGTAAAGTGTTACCATACATACAGTTTGTGTACATATTATTAATAACATAATATTTTCTAGTATACAAGGGATCTCCGTCAACACTGTTTGGAAAGTGGCACATTGAAAAGCTAAAATATACGTTTAAATAAAAATAAAATGGTTAATTATATAGGCTAATTGACCTACTTCCATGTGTGTTATTTCATTGTTTTGATGACTTTCCAAGAATGAATGTGTCCAATGTGTAACACTTTTGAATGGTAGTGTATATTCGTATTCCAGTTTAAAGGGGAGGAAAATAATTTCTATGACTTAACATTTTGCAAGGGAAATGAAACAGGTTTGGCTGCTGAAAAGTCAAGATAACAAGATTTTTACATGCTAGAATGTTGTGGGTATTTGCCATGAGATTGCTAAGATGTTTTGAGAGCTTTTGCTATGCAGTTGCTTGGGTCTTCTGGGTGGTTGCTCTCAAGACTATATGATATTGTGGTCTTGAGATATGATTCAGGTCCCTCCTATCAGTGTTAGTATTTGGGATATATATATATATATATATATATATATGTATGTATGTATGTATTTGTGTGTGTGTGTGTGTGTGTGTGTGTGTGTGTGTGTGCGTGTGCTAGTTTCATCATCCATCAGGTGGAATATTATTTTTATTCTGATCGCTTAGAAAAGTAATAGCACACAATTTCAGATATTATTCTTGATACATGGTGCTTGTTTCCTTTTTTAGGAAGGACAAATGGATGTTGGAATGAATTTTTGTACAGTGGATCTGTTTAATGACGGTGAATCCAGCTTTTAGGATCATGGTAAACAACAAAATGCAGGATATATAATGCCCACTTTTGTAACAAGTTCTCATTAATGTACAACAGAAAGCTTTTTATGTATATACTGTATGTATACAAAAGGCAGGGTAAATTTTAGCATTTTTCAGGGCAAATTTTAGCATGTTGGCGTGTCAAATTTATAGTTGCTCTCACTAAAGTTTAACGACGGTCTGCAGGAATGAGTGAGCGCAGACAATGTGTGTTTGACCTAGAGGTGAGGCAGTTCATTTTTGGCATTGGTCCGAGGTGGACTCGTAGGCTTTGCCAAGTCAAGGGAGATATTTCAGAAATTGATTGTTCCCTCCCTGACAGCAGATGATTGGAATGTGGGAATAAAACATTGAGAAGGTTTCGTATCACTGGATCACCTAGGTACGGTTGCTACTGTATATGACTGCGCATGTGCATGTATTTGTGTGTAAAGCATGTGTGAAAACATTTCATGCAGAAATCATGATTTATCAATACGTTCACACATAAATGTGTCCAAATGTAGGATCAAATTTGAATCAGCTGAAACCCAGGAAACCTAAAAACATGGAATACATTAAGTATGTTACTGTTTTTATATATATTATCTTTAAAAGTGACTGTATAATAAGTCACTAAAGTTATGTTCATTATAGATCGATCTGGATATGTTCTTAATATAATGCAGCCGTATGTGCAGTATTACTCCTACTTAAAAGGGGTTTCTAGTGGTCATGAGAATGACAGATTGGCAGATTCATCAGCCAGTCAGATTGGTTTATTTAAACTTGGTGGGTGTAGTCTGTTAGATATGTAACTGCAAAGGCCTTCTAGCAGGCCTTGATGTACACAGTCAGTCTAACTGTCAGTGATGTATTTATTTATTATCTGATGCTGTCCTGCATTTTTCATGTCTGCAATTAACTTTCTTTTGAGTGTCTTTGCAGAATGGGCTTGCCTTCCCTTAAAGGGGCATTCAGTAGTTCTCTAGCTAGTTAGCATTGCTCTTCTTCGTGTATTTTAGGTACCGATGTTACAGTGGTGTTATACTGCCATCTTTTGACGTGGATCAACATGACCGTCTCTGCTGCCCTCCTCAGCTTTGGAATATAATTTGCATACAAGTTTGAGGTCATTTCTAAAGTTATTTATTACTATAATATAATTGCTTTTCCTAAAAACCAACATCATGGTTTACACAAAATACACAAAAATTGCTGTGCCAAGTTACTTTGTACTAAATAAATGAAGACATAGATGCCTTGCCTTTACCGATGTTTACTCTAGATTTTTGCCTTTGCCATTCTTTCTGTCTTTCCATTTGTTCCATTGTGTTCAGTTGCCATGGATAATTCCTTGTGTGTCTAAGCACACTTGGCAATAAAGCCATTTCTGATTCTTTGAGGCACCAAACCATGTTCTAAACATAACGTATCTACACAGGTGACAGCCAATGAGCGCGAGGATTCTCTTCTTTGACATTTAGTGAAATAATGCGGGTCATGTGATTTCAACATGGCGAAACACACTGAAAGGTGTGACCCACACCATGTCGAATAAAACACTTTTTATAGAAAAATATTATGAGCACAGTCTTCATCTCATGTGAGTGTACACCATTCAGATCAAACTTCACAAAAACACAATTCATTCGTTAATGTGTAAAACTTTTTAAATTGGCTCCAAACTACTGAATGCACCTTTAAGGGGAAAAGGTGATTTGGAAAACAGTGTGGACATTAATTGAGTATCAATTGAATGTGTTTGTACAGTGCTTTTAATAATACATACTGTTTTATAGTTGCTTTACAGAGAACATTGAACGTTTGTGCACATTGTTTATAATGTATGTCCAAATAAATATGTTTATTTGTATTGCATGTAGTTCTTTTTGGACAGTACAGTCTATTGTGTGGCTGCTAATTCATTGTTATTTCCTATACAAGAACAATAAATTCAATCTATCAACAGGATCAGTTTCTCATTCAACACTAAAACATTTTAAGTTGATTATAACATTTAGATACGGAGATTATGTATGTAAATTAACAATTATAAAGCTAGATTGATCTTACTACACATTCATACCCACAAAATATTTGTATTTTATCCGAAAAACAGCAGCATGAGAGTCTCATCGCATGAGTCCTGTAATACATGAGCATCCTGCTGTTTAGACCTCCTCTTTATCTGCAGTAAGTACATCATCTTGGAAAAACAAACTCTTCAGGTTCTGACTAGACTCAATATATGCTTTAATATACCCATAATTATCTACAGTTCTACATTTCTAACTTTACAGCTGTGAAGGCACTAATAGACTACAAAGCTTTTCAGGTTAGTCTGCTCAGGTTCTTCCATCGATGGATAAAAACTCAACCAAATAACTAAAATGCTTCTATTTGCAATATTTGGCCATCATCCTCAAACCCATAATCATTAACAGATTGGTGGGGAAGAACAATATCGCCTCGCTATAAATCTGTGATCATTTGTTTTCAAGTTTCTGTCCTTTTTAATGCTGGAAGTTCTGCACACATCACCCACAAAGCATCATGGGACGCAGGAATATTGTGGATAGGGCATCTTATTCTTAACGGCATTGGAGGCCCAGACTTACAATGCATGTGCAATGCTATTACTTTACAATCAGGTTGGCACAAAGGATTCTGGGTTTTAGGTGTGTTAGTTTGACTGACATCTGGACTGTTTAGATGCAAGTCCTAGAGTAAAATGAGATTTATTGCAGCATGGCGAGGTGGATAATTGAATTTCTTTCATGTTTTTGTTGCCTTTTCTTTTCGTCACATGAAGGGTAGTGTTCTTTTTCCAGAGACTTTGACATGTTCCCAGGGGTATTTCAAGTCCGCTATATGAGCTGTCTGACAGCTTGATTAAGTCTAAGAAGATATTGTAGCTAATCTTCAGATGTTGTTAAAAAGGAATAAGGGGAAAATTACAATTAAATTAATTTCTCTTAGGCCTGCATTATTGTGAGGTTTGCATGACAAGTAAGCCTGAAGAAAGTTTAAGACAATAACTTTGCCACAAAGGCTTCAGCCATTTGTCTGTGGCTGTCATAGTCCAAAATTAACAAATCAACCAAATTTGAGTTGGCCATGGGGTTTTCAGATTTTTTGTGAATTTATTTGTATTTTTTTAAACAATACCAGGCAAATAATAAGTTCAAGTATTAATAAATTACATTGTACCATCTTAGCCAACTAACACATTGTCATATGCTTTAAATTGGGATTAAATTATGCCTCAGAACAGTAACAGGGTTAATGGAATATCATTGCAATCCTTGTTTTCAATGTCAATAAACTAATGCAACAATAAACAATGTTTTTTAGAAATAAATTACATTCAAAAGTTTAATTAAGCCTAAAATTTCATGTAGTGACATTTCTGGCTTTTAGCCACTAAATGGAAATCTGAGGAACATTGATGGGTCTTGATCATGTTTTTGACATGACATTTCACAATGAGACTGGCTAGTATTTGATGCTGCTAGTAAAACAACAGCTTGTTGTTGTTTTAACAGCTAATTAATATCTTTGTTAAAATTCAGATTCATGGAAGGAAAAAATATTTGTGGTTAGTATATTTTCACTATTCAGATGCCATTAGTAGGTGTGGCAAAACGTCAATTTTAGACCTTGGTGGCAGTGGAAAAAAGGAAAGATCCCTTATAGACAGGAAGGAAAGGTAAACAGTGGTCACCATAAAAACTAGGGCACCTGGGAACAGCATTTAAAAGTAGTACGATTGCAGTGTATTTAATTGTAATTGTTTGTTGTATTTAAATACATAGTTTTACGTTTAGCAGTCCAACAGCAAAGCAAATATACAGCGCAAATAATGGTGACCGGCACTGCTAGCTCATTTAGCATTTCAAGCTAGAAATGTCCCACCCTTTAATGAAATGGAAAATATGACTGGTTTGCAAATATCCAAACATGTCTGAAACAAATGTTCTGATTGGTTGGTCAGCTGAGTCAGACTGTCTATCTTGCCCATGTCTTCAGTTGTGCTCCCACCTCCTATTGCTCCTTGATCTCTGTACACTTATTAAAATCACAAACACACAATTCACTCAACGGTGCTGTGGCATCACCTCAATAGAATGAAAAGTTACGGGTCAATATCATACTCATTGCTCTGGTGGCCATACGTATCATCATTCATTTAAAGTATAGAAAGATAGGTGGGCGTACGGCGTATACCTGCGTATGCCCTAGACTACACAACTTCCATGCGTCAGACGAACGCTTTTGGAGAGTCTCACTTTGGTAGCCTTGTGTCTCACTAGTTTTCAGTGCAGTAAGTGCTGTGTTTTTAAAATGACGAGTCGAGTTAAACAGTTTGAAACTTAAAAAAAAAGCCTTATGTTGTGCTCGGTTCAATGTTCTGTGGAATGCTGTGCTACCTGCTCCCATGGTTTGATAAGGCTCATTGACTGTATTAGTTGTGCTGACTGCCCCCTACTGCAAAAGATTTGTAAAAAAACATCAAGGTGGAACATCAAGCGTCAATTGCACCGACAGTAGGAACAATTTTACATGATGGTGGCCTGATTAATTGCTTTATTTTTCATAAAACTAATTGCTAATTTAACATGTTAAATCAACCAGATTTAACCAACAAAAGTTAACCTACAAAAAACTCAAATTCTTTAAACAGTCCGGTGAGACCCTATAACAGTCCAGTTTGAATCAAAATATGGCTGCTTATTTCCATTTGTCTCACAAGAAGAACAAAACAAAGAAATAGAACAAACTATCTCAAGGGTTCAGCTTTCATTTTGGACTGACAAATGTCTCTTTGAGCTGATATTTATTTGTCTCTCTGTAAATGATGATCTCAACTTGAGTTTCAGCCTGAGGCAGATGAATTCTTTACATTATTGATAACTGCAGTTTCTGACCTTTTAGATGCACACAGACACCATCCACAGATCTTGAATTACTTACTAGCTAAATATATTAAATGTGGGTTGAAATAATAAATAAATAAAACATCAGTCTGGTGCAGAGGTGCAGTGGCAATTCAAACTGCCCCCTCAGATTTTTGTTGTGTTGTTTGAATTTTGAACTTTCAAAAAAAGAGCCGCACACGTCATTATATGGATGCCAGAAGAAGCCTTCACCATCGGTTTTGCAACAAGGCCAGCAAGCGCATTGCTTTCAATGAGAAACCTTCTGATGCAAAGGGAAGATGAGTTTTATCATTGTGAAATCAAATTAATTTTTTGTCATTGTGTCACTCAGCAACATTTATTCACAGTGGTTTATGTTTAAACCCTTAAACGAAAACCTCAGGTCTTTAGAGACCCAGGACCTCATTCCACCTCCTGTACCATAACTCTGTACCAGAGTGTATCTCAAAGTGTGATACACAGAAAATGCCAAAATTGCATAATGTTTTAAGTACCAAAAGTGTATAGGGTCTCTAGAGACCAGAAGAATGTAAGTGTCGTTTTTTTTTTGGAACTTCCATAAATTATATAATTATTTATGATTATTTCATATCTATTTAAGTTTACTATGACAGGATATCTACTTCTTTGTGTATTACAGGTGAAATGAGTACTATATTCATACAAATAAATACTATATCACATTGCCTTTCAGTACAAGAATGAGCTATCAACAATGGTGAATTATCAGTATTTTCTATGCTTATACACATACATATGTAATCTACGTAATCTACATATCATTTCTTACTCAACGTTTCAGTAACTGACTTGATTTACACTTGACATTGCTATTTGATGAAGAAACCACACTGAAGTAAACTATAGCAAGTACAATACATAAAAAGTATGATATGACTATTGTCATTTTGGTGTACTACTGAAATAATGCAAGTTGTGCATCTATTTAGACTCACCAAGTGCCTGAGAAAATAATATAAACTACACATAAATTACACATACATTACACATGTGTAGATTATGTGCTTTGTGTAGCTCAATATGTGTTTGACAGTAACTAATGTAAATAATTAATCCTGTTCTTGATTTGTTGCATTATCTCTTTAATTTATGAAAAATAAAACATCAAAATATATAGATTTTTATTGTTTTCTAATGGACTTGAAAATATTTGTAAAATTGTTCAATTACTCAGTAACCTTTTAATTTCATAACACAAAATTATGCATTTAAGGGTTATCAGCAACATTTCTTAGTTTGCAGTGGTTAATGTTTAATCTGTTGTTTTCCATCCACATTCTACTCGGCTGAAGTGGCTTGTTTCGTTTCAGTTATATACCAAGACTTTAGAACTCTTTGTGTGAAGAAAAGACCTAAATTCTAATCTTTAATGAATGCTCACAGTAGGAATAGGGTTGGGTTAGGGGATCTAAAATATTGATTGTAAAAAATTATTGTCACTTTCCAAAAAAGTTTTCAAATTTTGTTGCGGTTGCATGAGGGACAAAACTTCTCACATATATGTGCTTGAGTTTGCGAGGCATCCACCTCACTTTAACTGCATCATCTCCTCCACCGTCACAGTGTGGGACGTGTCTCCTCACCAAAAGATGCGACATGTAAATATGTACTTGTTTACAGAAAGGCTTCTACAGCCACTATTTTCTGCTAGCGCCAGGATGGATATTGGGCTACAGATTAACTGTCCGAAATGGGCAGATAGCCCTTCGTCACAGGCCATTCTTGAAATTCTCCTTCGAGTGGACTTCAAACCAGTTTAAAGTCCTGCACTTAGACTTGTCCATGGCTCCCGACACATTTATGAAATGTGACGATGCGATGCTTGCTCCGTTGAGGCCGAGCAGTGCCTGTGTATTGAATTACCTTTATGACTGGTTGCTTTTAGCAGAAACCGAGGAACAGGCATGCAAGCACATGGGAAAGGGCCAGTGATAGCTCAGCGGTTAAGGCTCTGGGTTACTGACTGAAAGGTCGGGGGTTCAAGCCCCAGCACTGTCAAGATACCACTGTTGGGCCCTTGAGCAAGGCCTTTGACCCTATCTGCTCCAGGGGTGCTGTTTCATGGCTAACCCTGCGCTCTGACCCCAGCTTAGTTGGGATATGTGAAAACAACTGCATTTCATTGGCTCTGTACTCTGCACAATGACAATAAAGTTGAATCTTAATCTGCTGCTTATACATTTGGTGGATTTGGGTAATTGGGCAGAAAGCAGGTTGGTGTCCAATCGACAAGTTTCCTTTTTGGAATGAAACTTGACTCGGTGGCCATGTCGCTGCATCTGACCCATGAACATAGTCTATTCTCCGGTGCATGACAAGTTCAAGCCAAGATTAACCCTTGCGCTATGAAATGTTTCAGCGGGTTTAGGGTTTGATGGCCACTGCAGTTGCAATATGCCCTCTTATGACGTAGTCTTTTACATTTCCCAGTGATGCGCCATTGTTAGCTATGCTAGCTATGTGGAAAATGCCTGGATTCTATTAGGAGGGCTTTGCCCTTAGCCTAGTTGATAGAATCAAAGTTGTCACAACTCAAATGTCCAACCAGGCAGGGAAGCCCTGTGCCTGTGCGAAGGTCGTTTGATCGTTGGCACCTGGCCAGGTGTGGGAACTACCTAGCACATAAATCCCCTAGAAATGCTTGCAGTCCTCATGGCTGTAAAAGCCTTTTGGGCAGACGTACAGGTTCACGGTCTGATCCGCACGGACAACACTCTTTATCTGCTTAAGGGGCTGTTTGGCCATCTCCAAGCTAAGAATTTCTCACTGGGCTGTTGACACCATTGCGCTCGCTAATAACCACCAGGCCTGCTACAGGCTAGGCTTCCCCTTAAACCTTTGCCAGCTTTTTTAAATTGGATGTCTTCTCAGATCCTAAGGTCTCATGATCATGTCATTTGTAACTCTTTTCAGTATAAAGAGCAATGTATTTTAAGTTTCACCTCCCTGTTGGCTAGTGGCATTACATTATTATGTCGATCAGGGATAATTCTGTTTCTCTCTTTTCCCAACTATTCCCCAAACTTTTTGGACAATGTTACACTACCCAGTATGGTTAATGACATTGAATGGTTATTGAGGTTTCTCTCTTTAACTTCCTATTGTTCAATATGAGACAAAGGTAAGACAAACAAATGACAATGCCATTTTAACTACCATGCTGGCTAGCAGGCATTGCCTCATGCATGTGAATGCACATGCACTATGGCCATGCCCAACTGTAGCATCATACTGGAAAGAAGTTATCACCAAAATAACAACTTCAAAAATAATATTCCTATGACTCCATCCATATACATCTTAGGAAACCTTTCACCAATAAACCATATAATTGAACACACAACTCCACTTCTTTTGTCTCTAGCTATCACCAAGAAAACTATTCTAATAAACTGGGAAAATAAAAAAACAAAATCTCTGTCACACAATTGCTACAATTACTAAAACATCATACACAGTAACTGATGAGAAACAACCTGCTTCATGTACAAGCCAACTACCTAAATGTACACTACTATTCACTCCACTCCTCTTATCACAATGAAATCCATACCATTGAGAACTTAAGCTTGTGATTCACTTTCATCTCATGAGTTTTCATACCACTTGTATATTATTATTATCATTGTGTGGTTATGTGTGTATATGTAAAGTACTGTCCCTCGAAAGTGACAATATATTGCATCATCCCACAGAGCGCAAAGGTTGCAGACTCCCCTGGTTGTCGTACTCTGGTGTTTGCATGCCCTTGGCCCTTGGCATGATTTGTCGCCTCCTTGGGGGTCAATGAGTTCTGCATTTCTTTCTTTTTTTTTATGGGTCCCTCAATTGCCCTGAGTATCGGAACTGGGTCTTGATATTGTTTACTGTTGGGAAGAACTTAAATTGTATCCCAATATTTCTGAGTATCAAAGCTGGATCTCTACATCATGTGGGCACTGGTGGGTGGGCACAGAGGTGTGCTGAAAAAACGGGAAAAACACAGGCACAGCTCTCAGGCAGCCTTTGGGTGCGGTGCACATACTGGGGGCCGGGGCGTGAGGAATTCTCGGTGGGGTTGATTTTGTGGGCTCAGCTGCTAATTTGATTCCTGGGGGTGCTGGTATTATTCTGTTCATGAGATATTGTCTTTGGGGCAATACTGCCTATCTTTTAACTGCCCTGTTGACTCCTCATATATGCATTCATTCAACAACACTTTTAACATATCACTTTTTTTAACCTTTATTTTTTCCCCCCTTTATTATAATAGCTATTCATACACCATCATTTGTTGTACCAGTTATCTTAAACACTTCAACATATTTAAAAGGAAATCCAGCTGTCTGCTGCTGTATGTCGTCTGTCATCAGCATTGTATGTTGTGCATTCTATATCACTCCTTTTATGTACGTTTGGTTGTTATTGTTGTTTTTTGTGTCCTCAGTAATGTATATGTTTTATGTATGTATATGATACTGTATTGTCTATGTAAGTGCTTATGTATGTTTTTCTTCTGTTGTTTTCAGTTATACCCTTTTTGAAGCATCACATAATATACCCAATGCCTTTTGAAAGTTTTGCTGAATTAAATAAATAAATTCCATGAGACTGATTGTTATGAAAGCATCGATAAGGTTTGGTGCAAAACAAACCAAAATCGAAGGTATTATTTAGTGAAAGTGTTCACTGACGTTACTCCTGTGTGCATTTATGAGTCTGCATGCAAGCTTTAGCGCTCTTTGCAGGAGAGCAACAGTAGTTCCCCTTCTGTCACTCACCCAACGTTGTGTCGATGTAGTGACACTAGGAGTCACTCTTGAGAAACCAGAGCCCTCTATTCTTTTGAGAAAAGGCCAATGAGAATTGGCGAGTGGAATTTTTGCATGCCACTCCCAGGGACATACGGGTATAAAAGGAGAAGGAAGCTGACTGAGGCTGACTCAGAGCTGACCACCTTGTCATGGGCCACCGTGAATATCGAGTTGGACTTGAACCCTCCACCCTCCCCTGAGCACTCACGGCTTGATGATTGGTTCCTGGGGTTCAGGGCGACACTCATGGCCATATGAGGGCAACAATATGGCCATGGCGTGAGCACTCGGGCAGGCGATGTCCACATTGGTGGTCCAGGAGCTACACCTTTGGCTGAATCTGGTCGAGATGAGGTACGCCGACAAAGCACACTTTCTCAATGCGCCCATCTCACAGATTGGAAATTTCGGGGACACCATTGAGAATTTCACCCAGCAATTCTCGGCAGTGAAGAAGCAGATGGAGACCAGGATGCTAGTCGGATGCAGGCGGTATTAGAGGAGGGACATTCTCATTCTAGAAAGCATTTGATTGGACCTGTGTAGTGCAAGATGAGTCATAAATTAGTTTTTTTACTTTTTGGAAAATTGAAATGAAAATCATTTTGAACAGACAATTAAAAATAGATGATTTAATGACATCAAAAGTCTCAAGTACTTATAACACAATGGGTCTCATTCACTTATAATTGCAAGTTGTGTACTTATCTTCTACTTTGGTAAACATTTCTAGTACATTGAGAATTAATATAGTTTCCCAAATTAATAGAATTGGTCACAGTCATGTTAGCTGGTCAGGTCTTAAATGTTCTTGTTCAAATGTGCTGATTCAGTGGTGAAATAAAGTGTTGTGTCCTGTCAGTGTACTTTAGCTAAAGCCTCGGATAAAGAAAAGCATAGAAATCCCCTCAGCTGAAGTTAAATCCTGACATTACAACCTTTCTCAGATTTCCAGAAGAACATCTGTGGTCTAAAAGGGTTTCTTTATCAAGGGATTACAAAACTATATTGTTCAGGCAGGTCGCTGTAGAGTATGAAGTATTACTTAATGTTTGCACAAAAAAATAGATTTTTATTCATGTTTCTTGAGAAAATGTCAGTGGTTGTTGACCATGCAAGAGTTGTCATCATGATGCTAGGGTATTCTGTGTGGGAAATTGCTGAGGCATTGCTATGTGGGTTTTAAGTTCATGTGGGTGGTTGCTATGGTGTTCTCGGTGGTAACTTACTAGTCAAAAGAGCTCATCCCTAATTATCTATGATATTCTGGTCTATATAGCTCATATTCCTCCAGTGTAAGTTTATGAAATTGTTTTCGCCCATGTTATCATCAGCATCCATTTTATCAAGTCAGATCTCTTAGAATACTAATAGCACACCTCTCCTCAAAATGCCATGATGAGTTACATGGAGATTGGTGAGATAACAATAGGAGTGCAGCGCAAATATAAACAATGGTATCAGACTGAAACAGGCCATTCATTGAGAAAATCTGCACTGTGTATGTGGCTTGCTGTAGAAAATGTTTGCCCATATGCATGCACTAAGACTGTTCCACCTGACTGTTCTGATTTCTGATTTTATTGTCATTTATCATATTTTAGTGGATGAATAGTGTTTTTTTTGTGTCTAGTGTAGACTGATTGCTTGTCACTGGAATGTCACATCTGTAAGGATATGGTGTAAGAATGAGCAATAGAAATAGTGACTGCTAGCCCTTGTAAAATGCTGCTAATAATTGTGCTAATTGGTTTAAACAAAACTGTAACATGTAATGTAGCAAGTATGTTTAAAATTCTTTCAAATGAAGTAAACATTTTTGTTTGTCAGTTTTCTGCCTCAAATAACTGAATGGATGAGTTCTCAAAATAAAAAAGGCTGGGGTTTTGCAATAACTAGTATACAGTTTTGTAATTTGCATCCACTCCAATCCTTGTATGGTTGCCAACTGTACCATTTTAGCTAGGACGTCCCGTATTTTGGCCAAAATGATGTTCCATATGGGATACCTATTGTGTATAAAGTGCCAAAGTGTTCAAGCTTCCCTTATTCTTGTGTTGAAATGTTGGCAACTCTAAATCCCTGGCCTGCCCCCTTGTGATCTCCTCATGATGTGAGACAGATGGTTAAGTACATAGTATCTTTTAAGCATGTTCCACTCACTGGATGGAAAGCCATGCACGCACTCAAGGATCATAAACAGACATGTTTGATTGAAGGACAGATTGACCCAAACCAAAGATCTGTCTCAGTCTGAACTTCAATTTGTCAACAACTAACATGAACTAACAATGAACAATTGTATTTTTATTGACTAATATTAACAAACTGTGGTTGTTGGGATGTGGTTAAGCACCGGTTTTAGAATGGAGAGCGAAATCAGGAAATGAGAAAGTATGGATCATCACCTGGCAATGATTGTCTCTAACAGTTGTTTGTTATTGCAGTGAGAGTGGAGATGTGCTTTAAGAGCGAGCCAGATGCCAGTCCCAGGAGAGAGACAGCTGAGCTTACAGTGTGTGTGAACTAGAAATTAAAACTGCTGAAAAGCAAACACTGAGTGTGTTAAGTATAAAAAGTTTTATGTTAGAAAAATACAAGTACCTTTTTATTTGGATTTGGCCGTCTCCTGCTTCCTCCTTGCCCCCATCCTAAGAACTTCATTACACTAACATTAATAATTTAATAATATATTTTGCACAGTGCATTCTCTCTCCCTCACACTGGTGTCCCTGGCTCTTACATTATCTCCCTCACGCTGATTAGGCAACTCAGAGCCGGGCGTGCATCCTCACGTACTGCTGTGTTACCAACAATAGTACACCCAAACTCAACTCTATTAAGAATGGTCCACACACCTAAAACAATATTACTTTAATTTCAGACAATACCTCACATGTTCTGTACTGATTAAAATTAAGTCAATGTAAATGTTTTGGTTGGCAACTTAATCTGCAAGAGTTAACAAGAAATCTATTAGTTTCAGTGTGAACACACCTTAACTCATGTGACAAGTTGGGCTAATCAGATGAGGAGAGGGATAAGTCCAAGCTGGATGAGGCAGTTCGAGAGAGCCACACACATCCACTGGGGGATGGAGGGGTCGCTGCCGGCTGCCTGGACGTGGAGGAATGGCTGCCATCCGCGAGAGGAGGAGGGGCTCGCTGCCACTGGAAACCAGAACGTGGAGGGGCATGCCATCTGCCAAGGATCGGAGGACTCACTGCTGTCCGCCAGAGGGTGGAGGAGTGGTTGAAGACCAGGCGACAGCAGCCATTCCTGTCCAGGCAGCCAGGCGGCCGGCAGCGACTCCTGCCCCCTACCAGGGTTTCGGCACCAATGTAACAGGGTTAATATGGACAAGGAGGAGGTGGGAACTGACTGCACAGTCAAAGTAATTTTTTTATTTAAACCAAAAGACACAAACACAATACACATAGCAGATGCGTGTGGCTCTTTCTCTCCGGAACTGTCACATCCGGCTGCATTTATCCCTTTTCTCAGCTGATTAGCCTGAATGGGGGCTGGGTGTGCATAGTCACGGCTCGGCCCCACCCTCCTCCTTGTCACAACTCACTTACCAGAACATCCAAAGAAATTGCTTTTGAAAGGTTACACTCAATGTTGTTTAGTGGCATGCCCAGGAATGGACTGGCCATCAGGACCACCGGGAATTTTCCCGGTGGGCCAGTTGAGTAGTAGGCTTGATGTTCAAGTAGGGGGCCGGACCATGAAACGATCAAAGTTCAGATGCCTCATTCTTATTTATTTTTTAGTAATATACATTTTTTATTAAATCATACAATAACAAAGAAATGCAAAACATATATATATATATATGAACCTCAAAGACTCTGTATTACATCTTATTATAATTATATTAAATATAGTTTATTTGTAGAAAATAAGTAACTTTTCTGGAGGTTGTTTTTATAGATTCTACATGTGTTTAGGATACTGTTTTGTTTTAAATTCCATAATTCTTTTAAAAAATATATATTTTTGGTAACCATAATTACACTGGTAATGAGAAGCATGGTTTTACCTGTGAATACCATGATTTTACTAATACTACGGTTAAACTCTGGATACTACGCAATAACTATGGCACGAGTGTTAATCTCGTCAAAGAAATCACTGACAAATAAGTTAGTTGACGAAGGGTCTATTTAAACCACTGGAGTGTTATGGATTACATTTATGCTGCCTTTATGTGGACTTTCAAAGTTCTGGCCACCATTCACTTGAGGACCAACAGGGCTGAAATATTCTTCTAAAAATCTTTGTGTTCTGCAGAGAATTTTCATATTTGATGAACTATTCCTTTTAGAACAAAGCTATACGCATATATTTTCAGTTCTAATGAGCTTAAATAGAAGGAAACAGATAATTCAATAATTAAGAGCCTGATGATATATCATAATCAGCAAAGATGTCCTACTGTCACAATGTTTTTTAAAGCCCTATATTAATTAAGTGTTAAGTAAACATTTTATCAATAATATTGTTGATAATATCAGTAAATTTACATATTTATCCATGCTTAATACTGTTATATCTGCATATATTCTATTTGACAAATAAATATGCAGTAACAATATTGTTAAAAAGCATTTGCGATTCAGTAATAGTGTCTATAATTTTACCATTCCATTGGACACAAGTTGCACAGAAATGACACATTTCAGCTTTAACTAAACTACACACTAAAATTAACTAAAACTAAATACAAAATTCAATACTTTAATAACCCTGTTTTAAATTTTGTAGCAAGGCCCATTACAATACAGGCTGGGCTTGGCCACAACTCTCATAGGCTGCTTCCTGTTTTCTCTCTGTATGTTTATATATGGGTCAGAGTGGGACAGCTTCACCTCCAGACTCACATTCTACATCGATGCCCAGACGGATGATGACAAGAGCGGAAGGTCTGCTGAAAACAGGGCCTCTGTTTCTCATATGTTGCCACTCACTGGTGTGTTATCCTTGGCTTAGATTCTCCCTCCTGCCCCAAATGACCCACAATTAGACAGGAGCGGATATTCTCTCAGTAGGAAGAGGTTAGCATGGTGTTTGCTCTGTGGTTTTTGTGGAATGAGAGGGTTGAGTTGAGTCGTTGTAGGAAGTGACCGGAATTGACAATATCCATATTTGCTGAAAAGTAAGGGGTGTGGTTGAGAACTGATCACTCATGGTTCACAGATCTGCTATAAAGGATGTTGTAAAACTTAATTGGCATAATTTTAACTTGTGGGTTTCTTTATTCAAGCCCATTTTACAGAAAAAATAAAAATAAATGTTGAACAAAATCAATTCATCTTGACACCATGCCCAGTGTCCAAAATTAACTCTCACCAAGCACCAAATCTAGTCAAGTTTTACATCATGGTAAAGTTATCATCAATAGTTTATCTAGAATTACTAAAGTTATTTTTTTCTACAGAACTGTATGTGGCAACATGTACAGAATGTGGAATGTTCCTCACATTAAGAAATGCTCAGTGCTTTTTTAAACATCATATTGAAATAAATAAAGAAAGAAAGAAAGCTTTATTTTTTTACTTGAAATGCTCTCGACATTTATTGGCAACTAAAGCAACTCACCAGAGTGACAAATGCACTGATTGCACATTTGTTTAAGCAATTGTGCTCAAAGACTATAGACACAGAAGATTCATCCCTTTTCTTTTTATTACAAATCAGTGTCTTTTGTTATTAATTGAAGTTACTATTATAGGTACTCTTCCTCTGCACAAAATCAAGATGTAATTGGAGATTTATGTGATCAATTTGTACTTGTGCTTTTATATTTCATTTGGGTTTAAGGTTTAAAAACCGCTTTAAACAATGTGAGATGGACTCCATCTCATATATATACAGTGCATCCGGAAAGTATTCACAGCGCTTCACTTTTTCCACATTTTGTTATGTTACAGCCTTATTCCAAAATGGATTCAATTCATTATTTTCCTAAAAAGTCTACAAACATTACCCCATAAAGACAATGTGAAAGAAGTTTGTTTGAAATCTTTGCAAATTTATAGAAATAAAAAATAGAAAGAAAAATCGCATGTACATAAGTATTCACAACCTTTGCTCAATCTGTTGTTGAAGCACCTCCCATTCTTCTTTGCAGGACCTCTCAAGCTCCATCAGGTTGGATGGGGAGCGTCGGTGCACAGCCATTTTCAGATCGCTCCAGAGATGTTCAATCGGGTTCAAGTCTGGGCTCTGGCTGGGCCACTCAAGGACATTCACAGAGTTGTCCTATAGCCAGTCCTTTGTTATCTTGGTTGTGTGCTTAGGGTCATTGTCCTGTTGGAAGATGAACCTTCGCCCCAGTCTGAGGTCCAGAGTGCTCTGGAGAAGGTTTTCATTAAGGATGCCTCCGTACATTGCTGCATTCATCTTTCCCTCGATCCTGACTAGTCTCCCAGTTCCTGCCGCTGTAAAACATCCCCACAGCATGATGCTGCCACCACCATGCTTCACTGTAGGGATGGTATTGGCCAGGTGATGAGGTTTCCTCCAGACATGACGTTTGCCATTCAGGCCAAAGAGTTCAATCTCTGTTTCATCAGACCAGAGAATTTTGTTTCTCATGGTCCGAGAGTCCTTCAGGTGCCTTTTGGCAAACTCCAGGTGGGCTGTCATGTGCCTTTTACTGAGGAGTGGCTTCCGTCTGGCCACTCTACCATAGAGGCCTGTTTGGTGGAGTGCTGCAGAGATGGTTGTTCTTCTGGAAGGTTTTCCTCTCTCCACAGAGAAATGCTGGAGCTCTGTCAGAGTGACCATCAGGTTCTTGGTCACCTCCCTGACTAAGGTCCTTCTCCCCCAATCGCTCAGTTTGGCTGGGCGGCCAGCTCTAGGAAGAGTCCTGGTGGTTCCAAACTTCTTCCATTTATGGATGATGGAGGCCACTGAGATCATTGGGACCTTCAGTGCTGCAGAAATTTTTCTGTACCCTTCCCCAGATCTGTGCCTCGATACAATCCTGTCTCGGAGGTCTACAGACAATTCCTTGGACTTCATGGCTTGGTTTGTGCTCTGACATGCACGGTTAACTGTGGGACCTTATATAGACAGGTGTGTGCCTTTCCAAATCATGTCCAATCAACTGAATTTACCACAGGTGGACTCCAAATATTTGCAAATATTTCAAACAAACTTCTTTCACTTTGTCATTATGGGGTATTGTTTGCAGAATTTTTAGGAAAATAATGAATTGAATCAATTTTGGAATAAGGCTGTAACATATCAAAATGTGAATAATGTGAAGCGCTGTGAATACTTTCCGGATGCGCTGTATATCTTATTAACCTGAGGTCATCTCTTAACTCTCCTATAAATCAATAAATCTATAAGTCTATGCTATGTTTGTGCTTGGGAACACCATGGATTACTTCTGTATTTAATGAATGTAAGCGAACCAACCAACCAACCTAGATTTGATGCATTCTGGTCAGCTTGTTTTGACTGTATTGATTGAAGTTCACTCACAAAAGAAAATGTTCTGGTTTCCATTTCACTGAACCAGTAGATCAAACCCCCTTATCGGTCATCCTGGCAGTCATGGGTCATTATGGCTCGGTCACAATAGCCTGGACATGGACCGGTTTGTAAACATTAAGCAGAATAGGTTGGCTCCTGTGGCTATTACATCACTTCTCAGTTAGATAAGATCGTCTGGATTTACTATACAATGCTGTAATAGAGCTGATGTTGGATTAGCCATAATGAAGATAAAGATATTTATCTATATTTGTTGCTCTTTGCAGTATTATTTTCGTATTTCATTAATGGGAAATGTAGTCTTTTCATACTGTGTTCTAATCAGATGAAATGCAATAAGATGCAGTGAATGACCAGCAATTTGTCCGTTCACACTGAATGTGAAAACGTTGCAAGACAGCCACAGCCAATTAGAAAATATTTAATTTTTAATATATATCAATGAAGAAAAGGAGTAGTAATGGCACAGAAACAGAAACCAAGCAACCGACTACATGTATTGTTGCTTTCCATGATAACCTGTTTATTCTCTCTTTTTTACCTTTAAATAAACGTGATGAAAAGGGCTAAAAATACGTTTAACAAAGATTTAAAACTATTAAACCATTACACATCATATATGAATTCAGATAGCAGGACTTTCTCAATTCACAGGCACTTCTGTTCCTATGATCATAAGAGGACTGTACATACCAAAGCCCAATAGTTTTATAGGATACAAAAAAGTATTTTTTTATTTAATTTAGTGTAATATTTTATTTATTGTATTCATATATTTGTATTATATTATTTTATTAACATGATCACATGGGAAGTCGGGAAGTGTTTCTGAAAGTTCAAGTACCCTAGGATTGGCCACATTATGCCGACTGACAAGAGCCATCTCCTTTCAGACAGTTTTGCATCGGCTTGAGCGTGTTCAACTTCCCGCATGACTGGAAGCGTGTTGCGTCAGCAGTGTGGAAGACCCAGATTTGCACAACGCACTAACACCAGGAAGTAATTAGCATAATCAGTGATGAGTGTAGTTCAGAGGTTCTCCCTAACATAAGCGATAAGTGTTGTTAGTATATGGCCACGTGTGAGCTCCATTTTCTGGTTGAAATGTCCATGGAGGGGTGCCAAAAGCGAGTGTTTTTCAGCTGAATGTTTACTCCACGGATGATAAGGTTTAGGTTTGGGGGTTGGGTTGGTACATTTTATAAAATATCCATTCCTCTTATCTGTATTACTGCCTGTTCAGCTGAAAACAACTAGCTTTTGGCACCCCTCCGTGGACATTTCAACCAGAAAATGGAGCTCACACGTGGCCATATACCAACAACACTTATACGCTTTTGCCACTGGGAACATTTTGGTAAGCACAGTTCAATTTTAGCTAAAGAAAAGACAACCTACTGTTTCCGATTTCGTCTGTATTTTAGAGAATTTCATTTTTGTGCTTCATTATGGTAAAATAAATGTACCGGAGAGAGCCTAATTGGTGCCCTTGAGCCAGAGAAGACATGGACATTCTTAAAATGCTGGATTCTGACCAATTTGCGGCCCTGGGGGTGAAAGTACACTTGCAGTTAAGTGTAACTCATTAACCACAAGGTCATGCTAGTTCAAAGAACCCTGATACAAGCAAGGTCTGAATACATTACCCCTTTACACTGTGACATTTGAGTTTCCCTTAAAACTGTTTGTGATAACAGTTCACTTTTTTTTATCACATATACACAACAAATGCAAACTTGACATGGTTAAAATAGATTGTGGTTAATTCTAACCTGAGGCTAACATTTTGAATTTACATAATATGCTTATAAGAGCACTTAATTCAGCATGAAAATAAGTAACAACATGTTTGTAGCGATGGTTTGACTGTCTATAGCTGGGTTTCCATCCAAAAAATGTTATGCGCATTTTGAAATTGCACTTGAGAAATCCTGAATGGAAATACCTGATATGCTAATAAACTTTCCAAATTTGCTTAAAATGTAATGCACTATGGGAGGTGGATATTTGCATTAGTTAAAATGCGCATTAAGGTGATGGAAACGGTTTATTCACAAAACGATGATGTGTTTTGACCATTCATTCATGTGTTATGAGTGTGTGATAGCTTGAGGTGACTAGCCCACCAAAAGGTACGACCTTGGCTCACAATTCTGTGAATGTAGCTCTCGTCATTCGGAAGTGTTTTACCCACAGCTGGTCGATAAATTGGATCCTCATAATCCGCCAGAACAGTTTTGAGTGTGGCGCTCCCAGGTATGCGGAGACTGGCGGTGTGTGGGAATCGCAGCTATTTCAGCCCACATTATATCAGATATGACACTTATTCTGCAGTGTTTCGTGGATGCATTAAAGAAAATGAGATACTTGCTCCAATCTTGCAAATAAAACTGTCCCCAAAGCAGGGAGAAGTCATTCAGCTGCTCCAGCATGACGAGTCATCTCCATCATGATAATGTGCATTACATAGTGGATGGAAACGTGCAACAATTTGTATTTCTTTAAGTGGAATTTATAGAAATGCGCTTAAAAAATGCTAAATATTTTAGATGGAAACCCAGCATCTGTAGCTGTGGATTGGTATTAATAATGTGCAACAATGACAGCCCACATTTTCAGCTTCCTTGGTTCCAAAAATAATTTTCCCATTCATTTTCTCCATTGGGATTTCAAAAAAGTCTTCAATAAAGAGTTCTAAGCCTTGAACCAAAATCAGCCAGCTCCAAGATGAATCAGAGCATTACACGTCTTTTAAGAGGGAATGAATTTCAGTTCAGCAAAATTACGAAATTGAAAACGGTTCAGCAATTAAACTGTAAATAAAGTTGAAATCACTATAACTTGTGGCTTCTACAGTAGCAACCCTGGAGCATATGGTAGGTCTGTGTTGAAAGGTGTGAAAAGTGAGAGAATGACTGGGAGAAATAAATAAGCTTTACTTCCAGAACCCAACTGTAGCACTCTATAGTGTTTCCTATGTGCGTCATCAAACTAAATCAATCAAAGTTAATTCTCTTTTTAGATGGAACGCGTGTTGTTTAGTGTCCCCTCTAGCTGTCATGTCCAGCAGAATGTCAAAGAGAAATAAACATGTCAATATGTAATGGTTCATTCAGGTTTATGTTTGTCTCCTCGTAATTGTGATGCTCTTTCTTGTGCTCAAATGCACCACCAGCTGTTGTTCCCGTTCAATCAAAAAGAATCTGTTGAGGGATTGAATAAACATGTGAGTGACAGCTTCAACAAGACAAAAGTGAAGAACCAAATCAAATGGAAAAAAGTGAAGCTTTGACATATTCATGAAAGCAGCAAAATGGAATTGAGAAGGTTGATATTGAAATATGGTAATGTCAAGGCAAGCTATTTTGTCTTTCAGCATTTATGAAAAATGAGGTTTGTTTGATTCAGCACCACTTCAGTACACAAAGACATGCCTCTCACTCTTGAACATTCATTTCATAACTCACGTCAACATATGCTTGAAAGATTTCGAGGCCCTCCACACACTTAAGAGGCCAATTTCGAACCAGCTCACAAACATGATGGTTAGCCAAAAATTTCTATAGACCTAATTCACAGTAGCGCCAACTTTGATTTTTGACTATGAGGGATAGATGTACAGTCTCTTCAATGACACTGTATAAAGCTATCAAAAAGCTTCTAGATCACATTTAATTTTCAACAACTCGTGTTGTCTGGAGTTTTTTTTGTCTTTAAACAACTAAACAACCAATTGAAGAGACTGTACGTCTATCCCTCACAGCCTTTTTGTCATTGGTGTCAAAAATCAAAGATGGTACTGTTGGAAAAAAGGTCTAATGCTCATTATTCAATAATCAAACCCCTTCTAATGTATAAATAAATAATACATATTTGTAAAATTGTTAGTTAACTCAAACTACCATTCACTTTCATTGTATGGATGCTATGAAAGCAAAAGGTGATAGAGGTTTACAGCCCCTAACTGTAAGATAAAAAAAAACATGCAGGTTTGGAACAAAACGAGTGTTAATACATTATAACAGAATTTTAATATTTAGTGTAAACTAGCTCTTTAAGTGTACTCATTCAAATGTTTAATGGTAAAAAAATGACTGCTGAAAAACCTCTTATGTTTCCAAAGTGGGTTCTTTAATATTTGCCCTAAACTGTTCTTTTAAAATGCAAAAAGTTCAAGTATAATTTTAGAAGGGCGTCTTTGGGCTGCTTATTAACGGCTAATTGGTTCAGATTAGCATGCAGTGAATATGGTTAATGGCCTTAATTTTGTTAAGAGCAAAGCCATTAATCCTTTGCCACTTTCCCCAGCCTTTTAGACATGCTCAATGTTCTTTCTTTGTGCTTCTGCAAACATGCTAAATAATAATAATAATAATAATAATAATCTATTTGTACTTGATCTAACTCTTAACAAATACTTTTGTTGATGTAATCTAATTGTTCAGGTTGATTTAGTCAGATTCAATCATATATTTTTTTAACATCCAGTTAGATGTTACCATATGAAGCAAATGTTTTAGGTTACCCGGCAAAACATTTTAACAGTGCACAATGTAAAAATGTAGGTTATAACTTAATATTCAAAATTATTCTTACTATAAGTATTCATTACAAGTAGCATAATAAACTAATTATTTATGCAATACGGAAGCCCTGAAATTCTCTTTTTTTTCCTAAATTTTTTTTTTCTACTCGAGGCAACATATGAGAGATAAATTACATTGCAATATTTAACAAATGCAAAGTTATCAATTCTTCCTCTTATTTCACAGTCCAAGGGACTACCAGACAGCTGGACATTGTTTGAACATGACACGGTGAAGCTGATTTGGGCAACGCTAACAAAACAGGAAAAAAAAATAACTCACTTAAAAAGTTTTTTCAACTATTGATTGATTGATTTTTTTATTACATTTTTTTGTGCAGTTCGGGGCTTTTTTTGTCCAACGAGTTATCACATTTTTCTTCACGATTAAAAAAAAAGCATTCTTTCAAAGAGGTGCTGTGGTGGGCACTGAAGACAGCATGAGGAAATAACATGAAATTGTTCTGAAGAGGTGTTTCTTTTGCAGGGAGATAATTAGAGAGAGGTGCATGCTAGGCTCCAGAGGGTGAGAGTCCACACTTGTATGAACTGTGAGAATCTTGCTGGAACTGGTCTTCCAGGAGGCAAAAGAATCAGCGTATAATCACAGCATGATCTCGTTCTCAGTGGATTCTATAAAACAGACAATGGGAAGCACAAAACAGGATTAGTGAAATGGAGAATTTTCTCACCACTTCTTTCTTTGCTGCCCTTTAAAAGTAACACTGAGAGACTGCAGTCTTGGTGTAACAGTCAATGCCAGTTCAGTAGCCTACATACTATCTGTTTTATTGTGTGTATTTAGTCTATTGCCATCCTGATTTAATGAAAATTACATGACTCTTGCGACATTGCTAAATTATGTTTAGTAGTTCCTTATACGTATTGTGGCAGTTCCGATGTGAAATGTCCACTGTGTGACGCTAAAAGCAAGTACAATTTTCTCCCAAACAGATAATGGACTATTGAGAAATACATCAACAAACCCCACCTCCCTACCTTAAACCTAAACCTAGCAGATAATGTTATAAAAAGCAAATATGAGATGAAAAACCATAATGGCTGCTTGTTGCTTCTATGACACTTTCAGCTCACCTGTCAACTTGTGTGCTCTTCAGGACTCATACCAGTCCTTTGAATTGCAAGTGAAACTCTGTCAGTTGGTACTACACCTAATGCTACAGGTGCGTTTCCCAAAATCATTGTGTGTCATTGTGTGGACGCGGGGACTGGGTGAACAATCCATGTAAGACACTGCTTGGGACTGGACAGGTTGAGTGGCGGCCGCTGGGAACAGGACAGGCTAAGCGGCAGCCGCTGGGGACTGGACAGGCTGAGAGGCCTCTGTCGCCAGGAGTGCGGGCAGCTGCAGGGGATCGGCCTCCTCCAACATCACTTGCTGCATTCATGCACAGAGAAAAAAGCTATAAATGATTGTAAATTAGAAAAAAAAAAACTGTTATAAACCAGTTCAAAATAAACAGTGAGATTATATAAACAAAAACACAACAATACAATCACATAATTTCAGATTCAAATCATCATAATTTCAAATAATTTGATAATTTAATAAACGTCAGACTATAGTCTATATTTCACCCAGAGGGCCTCCTCAGTCCATGTGGGCAAAGGGGCAGTTGCTTGGGCCACTCTAGCTACCCCTGTTTGCGTGTTTGGAACCAAGTAAACTACAGAGACATTTCATGTCGCAGTGGGATTTGAGCGCACACTTTTTTATCGGTGAGCGGAGTGTCCACTCGGGCCATGAGCGGCTGAGCGGAGTACATGTGCATGGAGCGGGTTATTGAGCGGGGTGTCACACCACTTTGCTCACATGCAGGAAAAATCACTATTTTTGACAGAAATTAAAACTTGTAATCCTGACAGTAACCCCAATTTTTTGAAAATGTAACTGTAATCTGATTATGATGGGTTTTTATGTAACTGTAATGGATTACAGTTACCTAATTTTGGAATCCTGATTACCTAGCACCGTTACTTATCCGTTAATCCCAAGCCTGCACACGCTCAGTCCGCGGCACCTGTGGCACACGAGGGAGAGGGACTCACACAAACACCGACAAGACAAACAGACAGAGTAGGAGGGATTGTCCTGCCAGGGTCATGACATATATTTATAATTATTTAAATATAACTATTTATAATTATTGAATAATTGTATATTGAATTATTATTATTTGAAGGGCTTTCTACTCTAATGTTTCTGCATGCAATTAATTGTGATTAATTTGATTAATTAATCGGCATACAATGTAACTAATTTGATTACAAATTTTTATCGATTGACAGCCCAAGTAATTTAAGAAATATTACTCCACCCCCTGCCCCTGCTGGACATCTTGTATGACTGCTCTATATTGATGAACCAACACATTGGTTTGAACATTGGATATGCAACATAGTTACAACAGTTTCAGAAAACAGTGTCTAGCTAGTTTCTCCAAAGATGCATAGTACTATGGCGGTTAAGCAGTGAGTTCTTTGATGCCAATATGACTAAAGTTTCAACTTTATAAATGAAAATGTGCACAGTGATATCTCAAGTTTCAATCAGATTGAGGTGAGGGAGGGGTGAAGTGATTTCTTTCTAAAATAAAGTAAACGCAAGTTGAAAGAGTACAATAAGTACTGATTAGAGTATCGGGTCGTTACCTTAGCAACGTGTTCATGTCATTCTATTGGATTCATCTATTCGTGTAGTGTGCACAAATGGCTGTTAGAAGAATTGTTGCTAATGTAGAGCATTTCAAATCAGTCACTAATGAGGTTTGACTTTGAGTAGGATACTTAGAGGATGCTGCCTACAGTATGCAGACAGTAGACAGGGAGGTGCAGTAGCTCACTAGGCTTCAGACAGAGCCAATATTAATGTTTACTCCTACAATAGAGGACGGAAATTACAACACTTTGACTTTGACCTTCTTTGAGACCCAAAGGCTCTGCTGTCACAGCCAATGACAGATTTTTAATTCTCAGATTCCATCTCTAGGGATGCTCCAAACAGTATTCATCTCACAAATTCATGTCAACATTTGCACAGGAATTTAATGTAGTTTTCAATGTCAGCAGTTGGCGATGGATATTAAGCTGAATTGTGCTTCACCCTCTTATCTCCATATCTATAGGCATTGATTTTAGTACAAATATATCTCTCAAATGGTTGCCATAGAGTCGGGCTTGTTAGATCGATGCAGGTTGTGTGCTGAACTGTTGTCATTTCTGTCAGTGACCCCCACAGAACCCTAACATTTACATATGATTTACACTTCAAAGTAGAACATTTAATTATTGCAATTAGGCCTTGAGCATTGCACAGTTTTATGTAATCTTCTGATGAAAGCTGCACACTTCACTTTCTCTCCTGCTGAAAAAAAACATGTAAAATGAAAAAAAGGTGCATTGTAGGATGCCTTTTACATTATACACCTTAAAGTTCAGATTTTCTATCTCGCATAGCCATACATTTGAGTACGGCATAAAGTCCAGTCAACTTTGCAGCTTATTCTGGCCAAGAACCGCCCACTTGGACAGAATGAGACAGTCTGACTGACAAGTAAAGTGTTATTTCAGTTAATTTTTGTTTATGTGGGCGAACCATGGTTGTGCCGTCTGAGGCTGAGACTAGATTACCCAACACTACACCTCGCTGATTTCAGCTTGAGTTGGGTGGGACATATTGAGCCAGCAGCTAGCTTTCTATTCACAACTGTCAAAATGTATTTGTGTGTGAAATCCTTATACACTTTACGCCATGCAGGTCCATTAGATTCCCCCACCATACACACAAACACGCAATGGCGCTGATAAGAGTGAAAAGTGATATTTAGTGTTGCTCAGCTTGCTGAAAATCTTATCAGTCATGAGAAACTGAAGATAGGACAGCAGGAGTTGCTGACTAATGTACTCTGGTGGTTTAAAAGAAGAAGAAGAAAAAAAACGAACAGTTGTTTCTGAATACACCTGCTAAGTAAAAGGATCAGGTTATTTTCCATAGTTATATGATATCTGTATGATTGTAGAGCTGCAAGATAGCTGGAGAATTTTACTAATCTATACAACAAGTTAGAACGTCTATGAACTGTGCAATATACCTCCTCTACTCAGTAAAGTTTGGATGGTTAAAATTTATTAAAATGTTTATCATGATTTTTTCACAATTTGTTTGCCTCTCTCTCTGTCTCTCTGATTGTAACAGTGGGACAGAGTTGTGTGCAGTAAGGTATTGAGAATTATTCTGCTGAAAGAGGCCACTGCCATCAGGGAATGCTATTGTCATTAAGGGGTGTACCTAGTCTGCAACGATGTTTAGGTAGGTGGCACGTGTCAAATTGACATCCACATGTATGGCCAGACCCAGGATTTCCCAGCAGAACATTGCCCAGAGCATCACACTCCATCCACTGGCTTGTCATCTTCCCACAGGAACATGGCCGTCATACTCATCATACCAGGCGACCTTCTTTCACTGCTCCAAGGTCCAGTTCCGACACTCGATTTCCCATTGCAGGCACTTTCAGTGGTGGACAGAGGTCATCATGGGCACTCTGAACGATCTGTGGCTACACATCCCCACACATAGCAGGGTGCGATGCACTGTGTGTTGTGAAATCTTCCAACACCTAACACCATCACCGTTTTGTGGTTTGTCCCTCCTCGGACCACTGTCGGTAGGTACTCACCACTGCTGACAAGCCTTGCCGTTTCAGAGATGCTCTGACCCTGTCATCTGGCCATAAAAATGTGCCCTTATCGAAGTTGCTTAGCGAGTTTACGAAAGTGCGCTGTGCATATTTGCCTGCCGCATCTCTGCCTGCTTTCTCCAACTGATTAACTTTATTGAACTCTGCTCTCTTTTGGATTCAACACTGTCACAGATTTAATTCCTGGACTACACTGAACTTTTGATCACTGTTGACTGTATTTGGAACTTTGCTCTCTTGGAGTCTTCACTGTTGCTAACTTGCTTTCTGGACTTTATTGAACTATTTGTGCACTGTTGACCATATTTGGACTCCACCGGATCACTCTGGAATACATCTCTACCTGGAACTCCCCACATACCCTGGACTCTTTACCACATGCACTGCCTCACACACCGTTGGTCAGCCCACTGACCACTGTTTAGCCCTGCTGGTTAAGCCGATGATTTAGTCTCCACTCTCTCATTGATCTGTGTCTGGGTGTTATTTCCTCACCGGTTTAGCCTGAGTTCCGCTAATGAGATAATCTGCACTTTCTCCTTGGTTGTGTTTGGGTGTTTTCTGCTTGTCTGGTCATGGCTAACGTGGTACAGTATGTTTTAGGATGTGTCATTTTGTAATTGGTTCTTGTACTCCACTGATCTCTGCCATGCCTTATATGTACTCCAAATGTATGCAGTGAGTTTTATTGGCCTCACTCTGCTAGTCATACTAGTAGATATCTCTGTGTGTATGGCGCATGAATACAACACATCTCAGCTATGTGGTCTTAATGGCTATTCCAGATGAAACTGTTGTTTATGATTACTGTAAACAGTTTGGGATTACTAGACTGTGAAACATCACTGGAATATACACTTCTCATCTCCTACTTCGATTCCTTCTATCTGGTCATCCTGCTCTAACCTCAGATTGTCTTCATCATGCACTTCTTATTGTGGAGATAATGTTGGCTTGCTACTAACCCCAGTAAGTCTTGAATCAGTCAGTAGGCCTGCTATGGACTATGTGTCCCCTTGTAATACTGGTGCTCTTTTTTTTCATTGACTGGTAAAGGTAATATGCTCAGAGATGTTATTATTGACAATAACTTGGACATACTCTCCTTAACTGAAACTTGGCAAGCAGAAAATTATTACATGGAACTCAACCTGATGACACCGGAGGGTTACACCTTCCTTGCTAAGACCCTAATCCAAGGCAGGGGTGGTGGCTTAGTGGACGTCCACCTGCATATTAAATCGACTAGTGTTGATTTTCATGAAACCCAATAATTTGAATATCTCTGTATTAGACTGTTAGGGCTTTTGCTAAAAACCACCTAATAGACACCCAAGCTTTCTTTCTGACCTCAGTGAATTGCTTCCTCTAGCCTGTGCATCACATAAAACAGTGATAATGTTGGGAGATTTCAATATCCATGTTGACACTAACTCAACTGCTTCTCATGAGTTTATGTCTATACTTGATTGTTTCAATTTCAATCATCATGTACATTTTCCTACTCACTGTCATGGCCACACTTTGAATTTGGTATGTTCCTCTGGGATTAACATTCTTTCTGTGTTGGAAACTTTGGATGGTTTTTCTGATCATAAGCTTGTTAAATTTAGTTTCAGCTGCTATCTTTTTAAGTTTTGTAGTAAAATACAGATATCCTATTGTAAAATAAAATCTATCAATCTGTCGACTTTCATTGATTCTATCTGTAATTCTGTACTCAAATCTTCTATAAATCTTCTTTCCTGCCCTGATGAAATTATTTCTTAATACAATGCAAAGATTACCTCTATTTTAGATGACTATACACCTGTCCAGTGTAGACTGGTTCCTTCCTCTTATTACTCTCCTTGGTATACTCCTGAATTGCTGGTTATGAATGCAATGGGTTGACGTCTGGAATGGCTTGTCAAGAAAACTTGTTTGACTGTTTACTCTGTGGCTCTCTCTGATCATCTTGTCCAATACAGGGCTTATCTTAACACTGCATGGGCAAAAATGTTTCCCATTATCAATATCTCAAACTAACCTAAAACTCTCTTTTACATTGCTAAGAATCTTAAACAGTCTCCATCACTGTCTCCACCTGCATCTGTTGAGCAACGTGAATGATTTCTCCAGTTTTTCAAAAACAAAACTGACACAATCTTCAGACAATTTTACCCTTCTGAAGCTACTGAGTATTTAGAATGTTTTCATATACACCTAGTCACCAGACGTACTAAATTTTCCCATTCCACCCTGTCTTAAGTAACTGAGTTCATTAATAAATCACACTCTTCAACGTGCCAACTTCACCCTGCACCAACTTCTCTCCTTAAATGTTCTCTTCATGCTGTCACTACTCCTATCTCTCACCTGATTAATACATCACTTGCTTCTGGTATTGTTCCATTAGCTTTAAATATAGCTGCTGTCTCCCCTATGCTCAAGAAACCTGGTGCTGTCCCATGTCTATTGGAGAATTATAGGCCTATTTCCAACCTTCCATTTGTGGTCAAGATCCTCGAGAGAGAGTTGTTGCTTCCCAAATTCAGAAAAACCTGAAGTCTAACAATCATTTCGAGCCCTTTCAGTCAGGTTTTTGCCCACTATACCGCATGGAGAACAGCTCTATTAAGGGTAATAAATGACCTTCTCATTACTGCAGACACAGGTTCACTCGAAAATCTTCTTCTACTCAATCTTAGCTCAGCTTTTGACACTGTCTCCCATAAAATCCTTCTTACTCGTCTTTTAGCTATATATCCCACAAGGGTCAGTACTGGGCCCCCTTCTATTTACAATCGAATCCTTCCACCTGGTGAAATTATAAGGAAACATGCCCTTAGTTTCCACTGTTATGAGGATGACACCCAGATTTATGTTAGTTATAGCTCATCAACACAAGTCCCACCACCCTCATTAAGACATTGGTTGGATGCTAACTTCTTGAGGCTCAATGCAGAGAAGACTGAGATTTTGATAATGGGCCCAGATCATTGGTATCACGCACGGTTCAGACACGCATGTTACCTTGGATGTTGACGGTAATGCCATTAAGCCCTCTCTCACTGTTCATAACCGTGGGGTGATTTTTGATACATCACTAACCTCCGAGGCTCATGTTAATAACATTATAAAGACGTCATTTTTTCATTAACCCAATTTCACCCGTCTCTGACAAGTAATCAATAGGAACAATGCAGAAACTTGAGTCCATGATTTCATCTCCTCCAGATTGGATTATTTTAACTCACTCTTCTATGATTTACCCAGTAAGACCCTTAATTGCCTACAATACATCCAAAATTTTGCAGCTAGAGTTCTTACTTCTAGTAAAAAGTCTGCACATATCTCTCCCATTCTGCAACAGCTCCATTGGCTACCAATTACATATCACATTCAATATAAGATATTGTTGAAAATGTTCAAGACTCTTCACACATTTGCTCCTCAGTACATCAGTGAGTTGCTTCGCCCTTATATTCCCACTCGCACTCTACGGTCTGCAGGTGCAAATTTCCTGTTTTTCCCAAAGTTCAGGTTGTCTTCAATGAGAGGCAGGTCATTTATGACGGTTGCTCCTTGGCTTTGGAATGCTCTCCCACAACCCGTTCGGGAACTCAACACCTTCTCCTCCTTTAAATTACATCTAAAAACTCATCTCTTCACATCACTGTGTTATCTCTTGGATGCTTGTTAGTTGTTGTTTTTTTGTAATATATGTGTTATCTGTCCATTTGCTGTATTTCATGTACTCTCATGCAAAGTGACATTGGGTTCAAGAAAGGCGCTATATAAAATAAACAAATTATTCGTATTATTATTATTTTACTCCTGTCCATTTCTCCTGCATTCAACACATTGACTACGAGAACTGATTGTTCGCTTACCATCTAATCTACCCAGATCTTGACAAGTAGCCTTTTTAGGAGATTATCAACGTTATGCACTTCACCTGTGAGTGGTCATAAAGTTTTGGCTCAGTGGTATACTATGAAGAAGTTAAGTATACTATGAACAGGTGTTAGGATTGAAGTTGGTCCCTTGCGATTTACCTCGCATTGCTCTTGCTGTTGTCATGGATACTGTGGCAGTATACAATGGTGGCCTATAACTTTATATAGTGAAGTCTTGCTGCTCTTGTGACAAGTTACATCTCTATATTTTCTCCTCATTGCCTTTGCTGGAGGGCTGACTACAGTAGCTAGAACAGGTGCTGTCACTGTTAATGTGTCTCCTGCTCAACATATTGTGATAACACTGAGACAAAGTTTTTGACTAGATACAGTAATGGGACCAGTTTTGAGTGCCTGAATGTTTGTCTGATTCACTAGGGCCATTTAAAAGAAAAACATGGCAAATGAAAACAATAGTTCAACAGAAAAATTCACTGAAGCAGATGGTTGACGGAAAAAAAAAAATGAGGCTTCTCTGTTTTTTGTAAAACATGGACATTTCTTTGCCTAATTGTATGTTGTGGATGTAGCCTTCTGTGACACGCTGAAGACCTTTTGACAACTACAGTATATATAATTACTACATATACATGCATAGTTAATCCAGATACAAGGGAAAATAGTACATTTCTCAGCAGTTTTGAAGTCTTCATTAAATAATTTTTAGTTTGATGCATTAGTACATATTTGATACTGCCAGTCTTCCACTAAGAAGCAGATCTGTAATTACAATTAAATTATATATTTTTTTTTCATTATTATTTTAGTTTTTTTATTTAGGCCTTACTTTGTGATAATGTGTGTGTGTGCTCCCTTCTGTTTTACCCCAATTCTCGAAATTGAAGAAAATATAAATACATTTAGTATAATTACATTCATTATTAATTAATTATTTATAATATTATATTAATAATATTTTGTGGCAGCGGGGGCGTGGTCAAGCGCCCGTCCGGGAGAGAAAAGCGGTAAGGGCGCTCACACCTGAGCTAAATTATGTCTAACACCTGTGTCTAATTTCAGTAGCGTGAGGAGAGCGGATAAAAAGCCAGCAGCCACAGAGCATGGGGAGAGAGCCTGACACAGAGCAAAGAATAGTTGTGTGTGATACAAGCAAATTAACTGTAATAATAAAGCTTACCCCTTAAGCTGACATCTGTTTCCGTCCCTTCCTTGGTCCGCTTCACATATTTATATTATTAATATTACATTTATAGGTTTTTGTGGATATATTTAATCCCAAAACCGATTGTATCGCTTCAGAATACATAGGATTCAGAATACGTACACTTCAGAAGACATGCATTGAACCACTGGAGTTGTATGTATTACTTTTGGTCACCATTCACTTTCATTATAAGGACCTACAGAGCTGAAATATTACATTATATTCTAAAAATCTTTGTTTGTGTACTGCAGAAGAAAGAAAGTCATACACATCTGGGATGGTATGAGGTGAGTAAATGATTTTCACTTTGGGGTGAACTATCCCTTTAAATGTTGGTTGTACCTTACATAAAGCTATTGTATGTCTTCAGAAGTCCTGGAATATTGCACAATGAGTTGTATTGAATTTTATTTTGTTGTTTTCTTTTTCCTTTTTGAAGCTTGACAGACACTTATCACAATGAACTATCATTGCATGGCAATAGTTTCATTACGATTAAAACAAAATTATATTGTGTTGCACTGAAAAAAATAAATTCAGAATGTGGGTTTGGATCGACATGAGGGTCAGCAAATAATGACAGCATTATAATTTTTTAAGTGACTTATTCATTTAATGAATTTCTCAAAGCTGTGTAATAGGCTTATTTGTATTACATGCACACGTCCTACATCTCTTTGCTTGTTATTAGCCCTCCTATTGAGGCTGATCTTTGTCTTTAATGTTGTTTCTATATCCTCAAAGCATTTCTTGTTTGGTGTGTCGTGCTTCTGTTGAAGCCCTGGGGAGAAAAAACTCAAGCTCACAGTGATCCTTCATGCTGTGGCTGAAATTGCTGAGAAACCAAAAATAGCCTTCCTTTGGATCTGTGCTGGGAAGCTGCTGGAATTGTTCTTCCTTATATCTCATATTATGATGAACTGCATTGAAATGGTTTACTTTGAATGTACCTAACCTGATTATGACAGGCCTGATAAAGTGTTAATGACAAAAGCATAGACCTTTCCCTCCTTGCCATACTGATAGTCCAAAACAGGTGTTTAAAAAGGGGAACATTTGCATAGAGAAATGAGAGAGTAAAAGCTTAATTTACACCAGATCTACTTCAGCACTGTGCTCGCTTTGCATAGAAAAGGAAATGTTACTGTCACGAACCCCGCTCCTCTGCCCCATCTCCGCGTTCGTGAGCACGCACACATGCACTCCGCGAGCGTGCACGCTTCTCGCTTCTCGCTTCCCGCTTCCTCGCTCCGCCCCCTTGAGCTCATACGCTCTGTTTCCTCCCTCGCGAGCTCACACGCTCGTTCTGCTATTACGAGCTCCCGCTCGTTCTGCTATTAACTCTCTCCCCCCTCTGACTCACATGCTGGCTTCTCACGCGCTTCCAATCTGCCAGAACATTATGACCACTTGCACTCACGCGCTTCTCGTCCCCACAAATTAGTTACACCTGCACTCGCCTCATCACTCATTCATTCGTTTCACCTGCACCGCTCATTTGTTCCCCCATATATATCACAACCCTTTCGTCTCACTCTTGTTGGTTATTGTATTGTATTGTGTTTAGTTTCCCGTACCTTTGCCCTGCTAGTCTCATCTAGTCTTGACCTCCCTACTCGTCACCTCTTAGCTTGCCAACTCGTTCCCCTGTCTGCGTTCCCACTTGTCCCTAGTTGTTAACTGTTTTCCCGTCCTCGACGCCCTCGTTTATATCTTGATTCCCCGGCTTTTGACCCTACGCTCCCCCTTGACCATTCTTCTCTTGACTTGCCCCTTTTTGTACTGTTGCACTGCTTTTAAACACATTAAAAGCATTCTCACATACATTGTGACTGTCTCTACTTGTGTGTGTGTGTCGGGTCACAGTTACGTTTTTCTATTTTACAGTGGTGCAGCGGTTAGCACTGTCGCCTCACAGCAAGAAGGTCGTGGGTTCAAACCCTGGTTGCCCTGGCCTTTCTGTGTGGAGTTTGCATGTTCTCCCCGTGTCTGCGTGGGTTCTCTCCGGGTACTCCGGCTTCCTCCCACCATCCAAAAGACATGCAGGCTAGGTTAATTGGTGTCTCCAAAAAAAAAATTGCCGTGGATGTGGATGTGGAGGTGAGTGTGAGTGTATGTCTGTCTATGTGTGGCTCTGTGATGGACTGGCGACCTGTCCAGGGTGTCCCCCGCCTTTCGCCCAATGTTAGCTGGGATAGGCTCCAGCCCCCCGCGACCCTGTACACAGGATAAGCGGTTGACGATGGATGGATGGGATTTGTCAAGCCATTACCTCCTTCACTGAGTCTGTATTGGTTAAGTGGCTCTGCTATGTAATAAGTACATTTGTTTACGTTAACACTTTGCCACCTTTCTGAAAATGACTTCTAACCTCCTGCACTCATTATACTCATCTGATTATCGAGAAAATGAAGTGGTTTGAAGAATCAAATGGTTCCTTGGCAAAGAACTCACTTCTGAACAAGAAACATTTTTGCTACATGACTGAAGTTCAGGCAGATAAATCTATGTTGCGCAAGCTGATAGGTTCTTTGAACTTGTCATCTGTTAGCCAATCGGCTCGCTCACAGTAATCAGGAAGTCAATCAACTTGTGTCTCTCTCTTTGTGTTACATTTACATGGCTCAGATTTGCAAATAACCTGGTTTCACCGCAGTGCACTAAGAGAGCTTTTCTCTGAAACCCTCCTCCACCCCAGCTTCACCAGTCTAGTTCAGCTACATTGGGGTTTGTATTTACTTATTTTTCAACTTTGGAGATATGCTTAAGATATCATTGTCTGGCTGGAAGACCCAGTTATGATCAAGTTTAAACTTTCTACTGAAGAGCATGAATTAAAGGTCTTTTAGTAACGGAAGAGTAGTTTTATCTAAAACTATGCCAAAATGTATTCAAGGATAAAACACAACACTGTCCCACATCAGTACCACCAAAATAGGCGTTAAATAACATGTGTAAGAAGTCATGTGCTAGAGATGAGACTTATGACTCGTGAATACTGCATGAATCAAATTAATTTGTTAGGGTTTTGTGCACATTCAGCACTCTTGAATCCTGCAGTGCTACACTGAAGACTAGTGTGTGGGCTGATACTGAAAGTGCTGAATATGAATATCTACATACTGACAGATGTCAAGAGGCTCTGTTCTCGGTCAACCACCCCCACTGCCCCCTGGACCACTGTTTGAAACAGAAGCACCAAACCTATTCAAATTGAGGATGCACTTGGATGTTTGTCAAGTTGATTTTGAAAATAACTTTCAAAAGAAAAGTGATGCATATTACAGGTTATTGACATGCACCAAACAAACAAATAAACAAACAAATAAACAAGATAGGAGTTTAGCTAAAATTGTATGTCTGTATTGTATCAATTTAATTGCTGATAGGTTGCTCTTTATGGGTATAAAAGTCATATATTTTCGTATGAGCCAAGTCGTACGATATCTTACAAATTAATCATGTTCAAACTATACAATACATTTTATAGCTTATTACTAAATAAAATAGTGTGATGAGGAGGAGGGCGTAGCCAGCAGTGATGGAGCATGGCCGCGCTGAATCAGCTGATCAGAGAAAGTCGCACGCAGCCACGTTGCATGTGTGTCTGTGTCCTCATGTTGTTTTAAGTTCATTTATATCATTAAAGTTTATGTTTATTGTTCAGCCAGTTCCCGCCTCCTTCTTTCCCATCCTTTAACTGTTACAAATAGCTATTTAAAGCTATTATTTATTTGTATTTATATTTTTTTATATTTTGTTCTGACAAATTTAAGGATGAAACATCCAAGACAATTTGATCCCAAATGAAACATGAATGTGAAGTGTCCTGAGCCATGAAAAAGCACCCTCTGAGCAACCTCTCATTTAGATGTAGATTCTCTTTATTTTCTCATTCTTTCCTCGGCATTTAAAGTGCTCTAAAACCATTCACCTCTCTTCACAGCGACATTTGTTGCTACTATAACTCTGCTCTCTCCAGCTGAGCTCCTCGGCACTGGAGCTGACTCCATACAAGTCACAAGGTGGAATCAGACGTGGGGTGGAAATGCCAGCGTGCAGGGGCGAGTCGCGTCAATCAGCGGTCCCCTGTGTAATTAAGAGTAAAACTGCTGCCTCCAATGCTTTTGCTCCCCATGCCTCCATATTCCACAGCTCATCTACAAAGACAACACGACGGTCAACTCTCCAGCCAAGGGAAAATCAAAGAAGGCATTTTGTCAAAGCCTGGCACCTCCCATTGACGTTACCCTTTTAGCGGCTGTTGTAAATATCATGCCGTTTCAAAGATTCTTTCTGAAAGCAGCTTTTTTCCCCCTTGGCATCGTGGAGTGGCCAGCCGCCAAGGAAAGTAAAGGCAAGTGTTTTTTCTTGGGCCAGAGGTTTAGATGAACCAAAAGAGGGGAAATCCACAAGTTACCACAGCTGACCACTCACACCCACTCGTCTGCATTCCTGTCCTGAACCTAAGACCGCATAGCAAGACAGAGTAACTGGCAAAAATATACTTACATCCTTCACTCCGAGATATAGAAAACATTATATCTCCACCACCCTAGGTAAAATGTAAATTTGCATGATACTTGTACAGTAGTTAATAGTTAATTTTATGCAAGTAAGACATGTTAAAACGAGCTAGACTATGATCTGTCCTATGAGAGACAGGTTTGGCTCTACTATGCTCAGATACAGATACAACGGAGTGTAGAAACTGTACTAACAACACAGTCTACAAATAAAAACAAAATAACTTCGAAGCCATTTTTTTGGTTTGATTCAATGTTGCTGTTGTTACTGTATTTTGCTCAACATAGCCTCATGATGGCAAAATTGTAAGATATCTTACAACTGGTATGTACGAAAAGGTACGACAAAGAGTAGAGCTGTAGAGACCAACCAGTTAACAAACAGAATTTCAAATCGATACAATACATCAAATTTTAGTCTAGCTCGACTATTTAAAGGTGCATTCAGTAATTTTGACCCTCATTTTAAAAGTTTTTCTTCTAATGAAATGATTAGCCATTTTCAAACATCTGTATAAAATTCTGAACTCTCATGTGAGACGAAGAGTTCAGTCATATCGGTAACCTTACAAAAGGTCTTTTATTCTACATGTAGCAGGGGTGCCTCATCAGGTCAGCCATGTTAGAATCACATGACCATCTGAATACTACTCGCTTCATCTCAGTAACCACCTTGTTATTGGACACTTTCATTAATGGATTAAATGAATCCTGGTTTACTCTGCATAGTGAATTTCTACTATGGCATTGAAAACTAAAAACGACCGTGTTTGAATGATGCAGCATCCAGGCCACTAGGTAGCAGTGTAATCCACTTCAACAGAATAAAACAGAGTGTACCTTTAACACTTTATTTTAACATCAGTGAACACATTAACTCATTCCATATTTATGTATGCAATACAAATGACTGATGCATGTCAAAAACCTGTAATACTCTTCCCTCTTCTCTTTTTCCAAACCCCAAAGTTTTCTTTATGCCGTGGTAAACAAGAGTAATTTTCCTATTAAAATCATGGTTCGGTTTGGGGTTTGGGCAGTGCTTAATTTGAAAATGAAGAATTGCCGGATCAAAAACAATGATTATGAGGCTTGGAGAACAATGCTGACCATACTACGACACCAACACTCACATTACAAAAAGTTGCAGCTCACATTTCATCCCTTTTGTAGTACCTCTCAGGATTGTGTGTGTTTTTTGTTCATGTCTTTTAATTTAAATCAGTTCCATGCCATGTTAGTTCCTGTTTCCTTGTCATGTGATCTTGTCATGTGTTTCCCATGTTCTTGTGTCTTGCCCACATTGGTTCATTGTTTCATTAGGTTGTTAGCAGTCTTATCTTGTTTAGAGTTCTAAGTGTTGATTGGTTTTCATTGTCATGTGTTCTCCCTTGTCCAAGTATTTAACCCTTATGTTTGCCATTGTTCATTGTCAGGTATCGTTTGTTTGTGTAATGTTGGGTCAAATCAAGTCAAGTCAAGTTTATAGTCAAGTCATGTTAATGCTAAGTTTATAGTCAAGTCCATGTTTTGTATTTGTTCACGTTTGTAGTTAGGCTTTTTGGATTTCACATTTGGAAATAAAACTGCACTTAGTTTCATCACACATCATAGTCTCTTCGTCTACCTGTTACCAGCCATCATTACGGAATACCTGACCGATCAAGATGAATCTGGCAGTTCAGTTACTTCACCTACACCAAGAAGACTTTTCTGCTCTGGCCAGCAGGTGTTTTTTTATGACATTTTGATGAGATTGCCCTCAAGGACTGTTTTCGCTTTGGAATGAATGAGTCAATCTCTTCCCTGATGCCAGGCAGTTAGAGTACCCACAGCCTGGCTCAGTATATCGAACTTGCCCTATTAATATGTGGTTCATCGTTCACTGTGGGGGAGGTGGACGCCAAGCCAGAGTTCCACATCATGACTGCCAATACAGAGTCCCACGTCGTGGCTGCCAAGCAAGAGTCCCATGTCATGGTTGCTTAGCTAGCTCCACCTTTTGCCCTGGATCCTCAGTCTCCTCCATGCCAGGTCACAGCTGCACCTGAGCCTGCTCCATGCCATGTCACAACCTTGCCTGAGCCTGCTCCATGCCATGTCACAGCCGCGAAGTGTCCTTGGGCAAGACACTGAACCCCAAGTTGCTCCCAATGGCAGGCTAGCACCTTGCATCGCAGCTCGGCCATCATTGGCGTGTGTGAATGGGTGAATGAGACGCAGTGTAAAGTGCTTTGAATACCACTAAGGTTAAAAAAGCTCTATATAAGTGCAGACCATTTACCATTTCAACAATTTCGCTGAAATTAGCCTACTTCTATATGAAAATATTGCCAGTTTGACACACTCGTTCTCTGCTTTCCTGTGCTCAGTGTGCATGAAAATACAAGCATCAACCAAAGAGAGAGATTTTGCACTAATAAATAGGGCTGGGATTTGATTTAAAAAATAATCAGAGTCATTGGGAATCGAGACTCGACTCTAAAGCTTGGAATCGATTCCAAAGATGGAATCAATTCTGCATGTTGAAATGGACAGATATGTTAATTTTCATGACCACTGAATTACAACACATTTCGGAAGCCTTAACAGCACTAATTCAATTCACATAAGGATTATAAAATGACTTCAAACTAATACTTCAATAAAATGCAAAATTGTGATGGAAAATGTTTGTATAGTAACAACTTCACTGATGTTATAACACCTGTCTGCAACCAGGATATGGCAGAGGAGGATCAAGTAACAGTGAGTTAGTTTCCCAGTTCACATCAATAAATGATTAAATGATGAATGGACAGCACTCATAAAAGCAAGAGTCCATCACTTCTTTATTAATTCTCAATATTTTTACAGTAGGCCTATGTTTTTAAACAGTTTGCAGATTTGTTTTTCATTCTCTTTACACAATTTTCACATTTCAATTATTTTATTAAATCAAATTCAAAACCAAAATTTGAAATACTCATTATGAAAAATATTGAATTATTATATGAAATAAACCAGTACAAAAACCTGGATTTTTAAATAAAACTAAAGTGTATGTTTGGACATTTTTATTTAGTATACAAAAGTAGTGGACAACAGCATACTAATATAAACCTCTTTATAACAAGATCAACTGATGGGTGGTAACAGGCAATTTCAATGTAGATAAAAGTTCCCTCAAATGTATTCCGATTGAAGCGTTGCACTTTGAGATGTGCATCTAGGACCACATTTAATTCAAGAATAGACCTATAAATAGTAAGTGCCATTAATTCTATCACAAATAGTGCAAAGGACGCTTTAAAATTAGCTGTTTATTATGAGATTTAACTTTACCTTCCTTTTTTAATGAAATTGAAAAAGAATCGAAAAAATGAGTCTGGAATCGACTCTATGTAATTGATTCCATCGAAAACCAGGAATCGGAATCGATGCCAACATTTCTGGAATCAAACCCTACTAATAAAGAAAGCAGCACACCAGCACACGTTCTCTCGCGTGCTCTCTCTCAAACACACGTGCGCACACGCACACACACACACACACACACACACGCACACACGTGTTGGTGCGGCTATACATATGAGGACTCTCCATAGACACAATGATTTTTATACTGAACAAACAATTTATTATATCTCCTAACCCTACCCCTAAACCTCACAAATAATAATTTAGTCAATAATAAGACTCAGAATTTTGTATGTTTTTTAAGCAATTTGAATTATGGGGACACTAGAAATGTCCTCATAAACCACATTTATAGCATAATACCCTTGTAATTACCAGTTTGTAACCTACATTTTTTCACACACACACACAGACACACACACGCACACGCGCACACGCACACACACGCACACACACACGCACGCACACACACACACACACACACACACATTTAAAATCTTGTTTTAGCACAGCAGTTCATTGACAGGTAGAACTTTCTACCTAGAAGTCTTTTGTTTCACCAGATACGTACTTGGGGAGTTCCACAACTCTATCACATATCTGATATCGTGTGCATATACAATTATAACAGATGCTATATCCCCCTAAATTAAGCCCTAGAACTGAAACAAATGCAAGTATATTGAATAAAAATAGACCATGATGGAAATTTTTAAACTCTGTCCATCAGAGTGATAAAGATTGTTTCTAGCACAACCTGTATGGCAAATGATTTGTTTGAAGATCAAAGACCAGCATGGCACGTCTGTAGAATCCTTCCCAGTGATGTGGTCATGAATGATATTGGAAAACAGTTTTAACAATACAATTTTCTCCAAATGTGTAAAAGCTTTATGAACACTCAATTAATATTGATTGTGTGAGTTGTAACACCTTCTCTTGATTGGTCAACTTCTGGTAGATTGCCAAGTCGACTAGTTTAACCACACACACCACATGAATTCAAGCCGACAGCACCCACATTTCTCTAGACAGTTTTTCAGTTTTCAGGAGGTCATGAGCTGCTCATAAGCCATCTGGCTCTTTTTATACGATGCGAGCCGTGACCACACAAGCACCAACGATTTCCACGCAATCTCTCCCAACCGACTGTTACTGGGGTCACAGCCAAACTAAGCAACTTTCTATTGGTCAACGTGTAAATTTTCACCGCGTTGTTCACCAAACTTGAACTCGAAATCAGTGCATGGAAATTCTTCGCCACCAGATGACCATCATGCAAAATTTACAATCGGACAGATTACCATTGAGATGACTGTATTTCGTCTGCGGAATTTCACTGTGCGAAAGTATGTGTGACCGCGCCATTAGACTTTATGGTTAGGTTTAGGTGAGGGGTTAAACTTAGAAAAAATCGAAATAAATGTATTAATTGATTCCTTTATCTCTATGTGAGTAAACGTCTACGTCTTTGTATGAGCTAACTCGTATGATTTCTTTCGCCATCTCGCACTATCATTACGCCTTGTCATGAGACCGGGTTGTCCAGCATTAACATAATCCATCTTAGATCTCAGGAAGTCTTTGAAGTCTACAGACAACAGTAGACTGTCAGAGGGGGGTGGGTTGGTATGTTGCAGATATTTTCCTGTTGCTAATTGAGTTCATCATCTTAAGCTTGCCATCTTGATGCAAACTGCCTGTTATAAGGGGCTAAATGGGTCTATAAACTAATATATTCTGCATGCTGATGTCCAACACAGACAGATCGAGTTCCAAGATGGGTGATAGATGGGTAAATCTGCCTTCTAATGGGAGGAGTGAAAAGGGTGTTCTCAAGTCCAGATCGACTGGAAAATTGCTGGAAATTTGTTCTACAGTTGAGGCTACAAATGCTTGGTGTTGTTCAACGAAGTCTAATCACTGATATCCTTATCTTATTGGATGGTAATTTTGAAGTGGAATTGCTTGCATAAGTCTGGGTAATAGGAATAATGGTGAAATTTTATAAAAACTGTTGGCCCATTACATTTTATAGCTTACATTTTATGTTAATTTTTAATGGTTTTAAGTGTGTTAGCTCTGGATTTGAAGTAGGGCTTACCATTCTTTATGTCTAATATGTCCTGTTTAATGGAGTGTGAAGTACTGTATGATAAGCACACACTTGCCTAAAGTAAAATCAAGATGGATATTTTTTCATCAGCAGCTAAAGTGGTGTATTACCTTCTAGAATGTTGTTGACATATATACAGAATATTTAGTATGTAAAGTATGTATCACTTTAGCTACATTTAATTGATTTTCTTCATTTTCTGAAGAAAATGTGAGTTGCAAAACGAAATGCCATTTGCTGCTATTTGGTTGCTAGGCCATGATTGGATGGTTGCTAGTGCATTGCTAGTTAAAAAGTAAAATAGTATTTACCTGTAATTGTTACCTTGAGGAACTATTTCTACTTAATCTTACATTTAAAATGAGTTTTGTGGATGTAACCTACCATAGTAAATCATATTTTTGACTTGAATAAAACCAATTAATTTAGATGTTACTGCATGAACCTGCCCTAGTCCAAACTTACTTTTGCTTTATTTTTTTGTGCCAAGTAGTTTCTCTTTATGCAATTGCTCTTTTCACTAATGCAGAGGAATGCATTTCTGGCTCTGGATCTGAAGATCTCGCAGTCGGTATGACTGACAGTGGGGAGAACTAAATACAGTATTTGTTCTCTAGGCTGCTGTCAAGTTCTGTTTTGTTCACTAGCTACTAATCCATTCATACCATTCTGCTGGGGATGTAATTGAACGTAAAAAATGTGACTTATAATCCATGGCTGGATGTGTGAGTATTGACCGCTGTGTTGCTTTCATGACTAAATGTCAGCCACTATCATTGTCTGACGTCTGAGCCCAAGGGTCTCATGAACTTAAGTGGCTCTTATGGAGCTGAAAGCCTCATCTCATATGTATTTACCTAGATGGAATATCACATCAAGGTCAAAGCTGTGATTTTTTTAGAAGTAGGATGATGCTAGGATGATATTAGGGATTTTGTCAAACCCTTATCTAAGGCCAAATATCCAAATGGATTGTTCTTTTGTAATATACCACCAGCTTTATGAATTCTGGAAATAAAAACTGGATGGATTTTAAAGCTGTTTTATCCAGGGTGAAAAGCTTGTCAGAAGCTCAGTAATTTTTCCAAATTGGATAATTAATTCAAAAGCCTTACAGCTCTGAAGGGCATCCAGTGGTGTAGGCTTCATTTGAACATTGGGAGGGACACTTCCCCATGAAATCTTAAGCACATTAATGATTATATTTGCTTGTAAAGCATAAATCACATATAGGCCATATACGGCTGTACATATGCTATAGGGTGATATTCCAGACTGGTCTCACTGTGAATTCCATGACAGTAGGTCGAAATTTGTGTATTTTTTGTCTATGTATATTAAAGGGGTCATGAAATGCAATTTTATCTTTCCTGAGGTCGATTGATATTGTTATTCAAGTTTTTTTTTGCACCTAAACAGTCATAATGTAGTAATATGTGATAATTTTCCACCATATTTCTGGCCCTGTGAAACGCTCTGTTTTGGCCTAAGCCAATGTAAATGCCCACCGTTATGATTTGCTAACATCGTGCAGCCCCTAAAATACAGTACAGCCAAATTTGAAACTCAATCAGAGGAGAATGAACAAAGCTCCACAACATTATACAACAAAATTTCAGGGTTTACAAATAACGTGCATCAAACACATTGCATCCGAATATTTCAATCGTATTATGACTGGTTCACAAGCAATCCACGCTGACATGAGCCAAAGAAAATGGTCAAAGATGTCCAACTAGTTCATGTTTACATACAGCAACAATTAAAAATAGCACAGATTTACAAAAGAATGCGTCCATGATGCGTGTGTGCTCAAAACAACAAGAAGCACAGCAGCTGATGAAACCGGATGGCTTCTCCTCTTTAGAGTTGTAACTTGACACCACGTCTTTTAAAAGCAGCGAGATACGTGAAAGCAGTCAAAGAGAATGTGTAGTGCATGTTATTATACACAAATTATTAAAAATAGTCTAGATGGGTCCCTTTTGGTGTTCGGGAATATTTAGGAATACTAGGCCTGTCTTTCCTGTTTACTGAGCACCAATGGGCGGGGCCAAGGGCGCAATATCAGATGTTGTGGGATGTGTAGATAAAAATTAGCAATGTCTCAAAACAAGACATTAAAAATTAGACATTTCAGCACAGTGGCAACTACATTTATTTACATTTACATTTATGCATATGGCAGACGCTTTTATCCAAAGCGACTTCCAGAGCACTTATTACAGGGACAATCCCCCCGGAGAAACCTGGAGTTAAGTGACTTGCTCAAGGACACAATGGTGGTGGCTGTGGGGTTTGAACCAGTGTCCTTCTGATTACCAGATTACCAGTTATGTGCTTAGACCACTACACCACCATATAAATGCTTTTATAGACTGGGGAGGAAGTTTTGAGTTCTGAAACTTACAGTGTATTTTAATAGTTACCTCTTATATGTGTAAATATCAAGAACATTTTGATTTTCCATTTCATGACCCGTTTAAAATACTCTCTCTGATCCCAGGTTAATGTGCAGAAATCACTATATGTGGAAAAAATTAGAAATCTGTGGCTTTGTGGAGCTTTCAACATTACTCTGTTTGAATGAACAGCCTGGCATGTCAACATCTAGCTCAATCAATAGCATGATTTTGGAGTGGACAACGAGTTTTTCCCAAACTATTATAGAAATGACAATCCTAAATACACATTTATTATATTTCACTTTAAAATACACTGACCAACAGCAGCTCTAAAATGTGATGTTTTCAAAAGGTCCCTTTGAGGTCGACCAACTTGAAGTGGCACTCACTGACCAAACAGTACCAGTTAAACACCTTTCAAATTTGCTCTCATTTTTAAACATAATCTCTCCTTAAGAGCACATAGGTAATTGATTTCATTTGTGCCACACTAGCAAATATTCCATCACTGCTCACGCTGACCTTTTGAGTGTGAAGCACTTAGCTGCGATAATCCCAGCACCATTAGAGAGGCATTCTCTTCTGAAGAGCCTTCAACCACAAGGCAATAAAGGTGCGTTCAGTAATTGTTTACTCATTAAAAAACGTTTTACTTCTAAAGAAATGAAATGTAATTTTGAAATAGATGTTAAAAAATCATGAGCACGCACATGAGATAAAAATCTGTTACTTTATAAAAGCTGTTTTACTCTACATGGAGAGGGTCAAATCATGGGGGCTGCCATGTTAGAATCACATGACCAGCCAGATCTCATTATCTGCAATTTTATTGGACAATATCACTCATGGATTAAATGAATCATGGCTGACTCTGAATAGTGAACTTCTACAATGACTTTGGTAACTGAAAACTACTGCGTTTGAATCATGCTGCATCTACACCGCTAAGTGTTAGTGTAAGTCCAAGATGTCATATTCCAAAAAATTACTAAGTGCACCTTTAAATAAAAGGACAAGCCTTTGATGGGTCCCGACCCAACATCCTGTTTTAAAATTGCATTTGATATTTTAAACTTCAACATTTAACAGAACACTAAAGTTGGTAATGTGCATTCTGCAAAAGTTTTGCAAGCATCTGGAGAAACATCTAAAAATCTATAAAACAATCTCTAATTCGAAAAATGTGTTCAGGATATCATGTGACTTAACAACTGATTCAATATTTTCTCTGTATTTTACTGAAAAGTCATTTCATAACTCACAAAAGGCTGGGACTCCCATAATAACAGTTTAGCTCTGTAGATTTTAATATGCACATTTGACAGACTGATTATAGTATAGTGCATTCTCACAGGCTACTCCCAGCTTATACTAATTGTAGGGTTTTACTTCTAAAATTGTGTTTATTCTGTGCCTGTAATTCTCCTTAGTCCCAAGTGGAATGTTAGGCCATGCCAATTTACTGTAATATTAGCAGTTTTTCATATCAGTTATCGGTGAGGAGTCAATAGTCTCTCTGCACAGGTATCAGGTACATTGGCTTCCTGCATCAATATACTTTCTGTGCAGTTTTTAATTTGTTTATTATGTCAGACCTAAAAGCACTAAAACCATAACCAGCATTATAGCAATCAATACCACACATGACAAAGGCACAATACATAGAGCAGAGGACAAAGATTTAAAAGCCATCATTTCTCCAGGCCATTATTTTATTTAAATTTGTATGTATTTTTTGGAGTTTTATTCATACATTGATAGATCGTTCATCTTGTTCATGATATGATACATTGAGCACTGCTGTAGGTTATATAAAAACACTCTCCCCTGCAAAATGTTCATTTTCAGAAGCAATAGAACTGATTCCTTGTCAAATTAGAATGATATCTTTAATCGTTTAATCAGCAGAATAATCTGTAATCAGAATTTCCATCAATAGCATTGAAGCGACAGCATTAGGAACACTCAAGCATCTAGAAACACCAAGTGACAATGCCATTTGCGATGTGAAAGGGGCTTAAGTTTTAAAAACCCAGACACTCATATACTGCTCTTATACATTCAGTAAAATTGCAATATGACTCTCGTGATCACCCATCAGACATTTTTGGATAATTTCGAACATTATTACCTTTTCCTGAGGTGCTACTGATGGCATATTGCATGAGCAACCTCCAAGACATGGGTTCTGTCCAAGTGTGCCGCACAAGCCCTCAAAAGTGAAGCCAAAATGTCTCGATCGTCCCCCGGTGACTGGTCCTAGTATAGGTCATAAACCCCGCCTCCCCATGTTATTCAACGGGACGTGAGACCAACTAAACAATTAAATTACACTTCACATATCTTTTTTCCAAAGATAGTTTCTGTCATTTACTGTAGTTTCTATCACGTTGATGTAATTTCAAGTGTTTGTTTTCAAAATAAGTTTGTTTTTAGTTATTTGATGCTATAAAAACGGTGCTGTGACATCATGATTGACAGCTGTGATTGACATGTTCTCTGAGCGAAGTAGTCACTGAAGCACCAACTGACTTTTTTCGGGATCTTCGGAAGACTGAGGAGATTGGAGCTTTAAATTTTATTTCTAAATTTCTATAATTCATTATTTCACTCCGTCATAAGTCAAAAGTGCAGGGGCGTGTCCTTGTGATTGATTCAGCGAGAGTAAGGGCGGGGCCTTGATTTCGCGGCTTTACTTCCTGCTCACTACTGCGCAGGTCTAGTCCCGTAATCGTAACTGTGCAGACTCAAGTCCCAAAATGGCAGCGCCATATTGGGACACTGGCGGCTTCAGTTCTCACCAATGGAAAAGAGCGAATGTACGTCGTCCATATTTTTTTACAGTCTATGGCTCTGTCCAATGGGAGTAATTGCTTTCACATAAACAATGATGAGCGAAGGTTGCTTTATCTCTCTAAAATGAATAAACCTATAGGTTTAGGGCTGGAGTCTGCGTTAGGGCAGAAAAAGTTCATATATTATGCATTCATGTGGAGTGAAATATACAATTTAGATCTAAAAATAAAACTCGTTTTTAGTGCCACTCTGTGGGCAATTCACCTTAACATCACTTCCAGCTTCTGCCACTGGGGGCAGTCGTTTGAATTTTGGTATGAACAGACCGATTTCAGCAACAGAACTTTCCATCTACTTTTGCAGAATTCACAGTGGGATCAGGAAAGCAAATGGGTGGGGAGGTTGGGACTGTGTGCTGTTGAGCTGAAAAAACAAACAAACAAAAAAAAACACAAATGTAGTCCAAAAAAATTATTGCTCTGTATTCCAAGTCATCCTTAGCCATGATATATATTTTTATTTGTTCCAAAACTAAGTTGTATTGCACTAAAAACCTTCACTCTCAAATTGCATTTGCACTTCTGGGGCCGGTTGCACCAGCTGGACGTACACCTGGTTGTAATGTTAGGCTGGTCGTAAAATGTGCCTCAAGTCTTTCGTAGAATGGATACCTGTTGCACCATCTAGGTGTAGTGCTACATCTGAGACTAAATCTTATGCCTAATCAAAGGTAGGTGTAAAGTGAAAAGTCTTGACTAGTTTCCAGTGACAATAAAAACGAATTAAAAACATTGATACAATGGCTCGACTAATATACAGGCTACATGATCAGCAGGCGTTCAGGTGTGAAAGAATAATGAGAGAACGCACCAATCCTCTGGATGTACCGTATATGGGGATAGAGAGCTCATTGAAAGATTTAGTTTTAGCAGTGCTGAAAGGTAAGAATTATTATTTTTGATTTAATTGTGTTTATTCAGGGATTACAGTATATTTATTTTGATTAATGTTGTGTATGTGATTATTTAGATGTTCATAAAAACATATAAACACATGCTATTCTCGATTTTCTAACTGGCCCTTTGCTGTAGTAGCTGGATTTCTAAGGCAAGTTTCCCTTTCTTGAGTTCAAGCTTCTCCTCTTCCACCCTTAACTTCTCCATCTCCATCTCCACTCTCATAATTTCTTCCTCCAGAAACACAGATTGGAAATCTGGATCTCTTCTCTGCAAGAGATGCAGCTTCATTAAAATAAAATAGAATAATGCGTAGGCTACACTGTACACCCAGTGGAAACAGGTTTATTACTATTACTATTTATTAGCCCACTATTTTTAAGAGGCAATCTTAAATGACTGGTGTCTGACATAATTTTTTATCTATTAGACAGTAAATTAAAGTTTGTAACAATAGCAACGTGAATGGCGTTGCAACTATCACTGCGGTAGAATGTGTCAGCGAGGCATAGTCTAAGCTGGGCGTCGCTGTGCCTAGTCGTTGTAGTTCTCTTACGAGAGGTTCTCTCGTATTGCGTAAGCTAGCTTACGCTACGGGAAAGATTAATCTTTTCTGAGATATTGAAGCCAAAAAATTATCCTTAATTTTTGTATCCATTGTCAACGCAGTGCGGCAGCTGCAGACCTTGAGCAGGCTATCTAGCGAGCTCATAGGTTGCTCTGCGGCAACTGCTGCAGCCTATAGACGAGCTTGGGCGAACTCGCATCCAATGAGAGGCGTCCGCGCGCTCACTGCATCAAAGCCCGCCAAAATGGGCGTGACTAGTGTGCATATAAGCGTAGTTCGTAGGCTGGAACCCTGATTTTCATCTCTTCAGCGAAGCTCTTCGCATCACTGAACTGGAAGCCGCGTCGCCGTTCGAGGGGCATCAAGCAAGCGTGGACAGCGCCGAAGAAGCCGGCCATCTTCGCCACCTTCAGCCGTCCTGTGAGCTACGCCATCCGGCGACGTATCCTTTTAAAAGCAAGCTAGTTCTTAAGAACTTCACAAAAGAGTACTGAGCGTCTTTTTAAGATGCCTCGCTCCACTTGCGCCTCATGCCGCTCCTCTCAGCACCGGAGACCGCCACATCATCTGCGCTCTCTGCCTGGGACTGGGGCATGCAGAGCTCGCCGAAGGTGAATACGATCTCTGCGAGGAGCTGCCGATGTCGACCCTGCGGGCTCGACTCGAAGCGCTCAGGACCGAAGCCGCCGCGCTGCCTTCCGTTCAGCCGCGCAGTAAAAAGCGCCGCTCTCAAAGGCTGCCGGAAACAGTGGTAGAAGCGATTGCCTCGCCGGAGCCCATCCCTCGAAGCATCGCCTTCACCCTCCCCGCCCACCCTGGACACGCAGTTGCCGCCGAGCGGCTGCTCTGCTGCCATCTCGGACGAAGAAGCGGAGGATAAGGGCTGTTCCATCATGGCTTCGGACAGCGAGGAGTGGTCAGGCTCACACGCCTCCTCCTCGGCCCAGGAATCCAGCAGGACCCGCGCCGAGTCGAAGGGGAACTAACACGCCTCCTCACACAGGCCGTCGACCGCCTCGGGCTCGAGTGGTCACCGCCCTTGAGCAGGCACCCAACAGACTTGACGGCTGCTTTCTACAGAGCCGCCGCCAGCAGCACCCGCTACCCGGCCGCCCCTTCCTGCCGGAACTCCACGCCGAGCTTTCCAAATTATGGAACGCGCCTTTCTCGGCCAGGGTCCGATCCCACGTCTCCACCTCTCTTGCTCGGTGGACGGCGCCACTGAGAAGGGCTACGCTTCCATCCCTCCGGTCGAGGATGCGGTAGCAGCACACCTTTTGCCCGCCCTCCGCGAGATGGTGGTCTAATCCAGTGCTCCCGTCTAAGGCCTGCAGAACAGCTTCCGCCTGTGTTGGCCGCGCCTATTCCGCCGCCGGCCAAGCTGCATCTGCTCTGCACTCTATGGCCGTCCTACAGATCCTCCAAGCGGACCTTCTGCGGGAGTGGGATGAGGAAAGTAGGCATCCAGAGGCGGTTGCAGACATACGGAGTGCTACGGACCTCGCCCTCCGGCTACCAAAGCTGCAGCCCAACCTATAGGGAAGTGCATGGCCGCTGACTGTGACCGAGAGACATCTGTGGTTAACGCTAGCTGACATGGGAGAAGCAGAGCGCTCTACGTTCCTCAACGCACCGCTCTCTCCATCCGGTCTCTTCGGCTCCGCGGTGAGTGGTATCATTGATTTTCAGAGGTCCAAAAAGCCACACAAGCCATGAATCTCTTTCTGCCTCGTCGCGCTAGCTCCTCTGCAGGCCGCTCACGTGATCAGCCTCCTGCACGAGCCTCTTCACAGCGCCCAGCTCAACAATCTCAGACTTCTCAGCGTCGACAGGGCGGCCGCCCTCGATCACGCTCAGACAGCCGTCGCAGACCGCCGCCCCCCCGCGGGCCTCGATTTCAGGTAACGCTGAAACCAGAGCAACCGAAGTCTTCCTAACTTTGTTGAACAAACGACGGCTCAGTCCCGCCGCGGCCGGACCACCGTCAAAGCTTTGCCCCCTGTCAGTCCCCTTCTCTCAGGCTACTACAGTGGTGAATTTAGCAGCCAACAAGCCGGTGACACTGCCCGCTTGCCTGCACTCAAACGGCGTTTTCACGGCGACCCAAATAAATCTTGTAAAGAGCAAACATGCCTTATGTGTAGAAAATGTGCCCACAATCCAGTGTTCACCCCTACACACAAGCATTACACTTCCCATGTCCCGATCAGAGCCCACTCACATAAAGCGGACACAAACCGCTCGAGTGTTAGAGTCAATAAACGCTCACGCAATACGTGCGTGCGCCCCATTCTCTGCCCGCTCTGTCACACGGCCAGCAAACACTTCTCTGTATGTAAGTCCCGTGCCCATGACTATGCTCGCGCATCACTTAACAGATGTGACTCTTTCCCCATTCACCTCAATCGGAAGTCACTCACAGAACAGCCTGTCCCTGTTGTCTGCGAGCAGTCATGCATAAGCACAGTAAGCCGCCACACATTCTGTTCAGCACGCTGTGTGCGGCAATCAGGGCGATTTGGCCATTCATCCTCTAGCGTTACGCTTCAAAGCGTGGGAAGCTATCCCAGGGATATCCAAATGGGTGTTAAGCACAATAAAACAGGGCTATTTGCTACAGTTCGATCGCCGCCCTCCCCGCTTCAGAGTGCGGCTCGAAACTATTGTGAACACGGAAGCAGCCTGCATGCTTCGTTCAGAAATAGCAAACCTTCTGTGCAAAAGGGCCATAGAGAAAGTGCCGCCTTCGCTGAGCGAGTCAGGGTTTTACAGCCGTTATTTTCTTGTTCCCAAGAAAGACGGCGGCCTCAGACCAATATTAGATCTCAGGGGTTTGAACAAGGTACTTGCAAAAAGTTCAAAATGCTTACAATCAGGAAACTCCTCGCGCATACGCGCCAGGGGGATTGGTTTATCTCTCTCGATCTGAAAGATGCCTACTTTCAGATTCAGATAAATCCCCGTCACAGGCCATTCTTGAGATTCAGCCGACGGCCAGGTTTATCAATACACCATCCTTCCGCTCGGCCTGTCTTTAGCACCCCGTACTTTCACGAAGTGCATGGATGCGGGCGCCGCACTCCCTGCGGAGTCAGGGCTTGCGAATTCTGAACTATTTGGACGACTGGCTGATTATGGCACAGTCACATACAGAGCTTCTGTCTCACAGAACAGTTCTCCTCAGCCATCTGAACAGTTTGAGTCTTGCAGTCAATTGGACCAAGAGCTCACTACAGCCCAGTCAGGCAATTTCCTTCCTTGGAATAGAACTAGACTCCGTGGCTATGACGGCTCGCTTATCTACACAGCGCGCTAGCTTGCGTGTTCAGCGACTAGCCGCGTCCTTTCAGATGAACAGCCTCACGCCGCTGAAAAAATTTCAGAGAGTGCTAGGTTACATGGCCTCAGCCGCAGCAGTACTTCAGATGGTTTACTGCGCATGCGCCCGCTTCAGCATTGGCTGAACACCCGTGCGTCTCGCCGGGCTTAGGCCACAGGCCGCCAGCCGATCAAGGTGACTCAGACCTGTATTTCAGCTCTGCAGCCCTGGACAGTGGCCGAATGGTATCAGCAGGGAGTGACGATGGGAGCTGTATCTCGCCGAAAAGTCATCTCGACAGACGCGTCCAACACGGGTTGGGGCGCGGTATGTGAGGGCTCTCTGGTTTTTGGCCTATGGTCAGTTCAGGAAAAGCTCCTTCACATAAATTGTCTGGAAATGATAGCGGTCGAGCACGCGCTATGCGCTTTCTCCCGGTCATTCAGGGTCACCACGCCCTGGTCCGCTCGGACAACAGATCTGTCGTATCCTACCTAAACCGTCAGGGCGGTGTCAGATCCAGGAACCTCTTCCATCTGACGAAACGCATACTGAGTTGGTCCCAGTGCCACCTGCGCCGCTGAGGGCGACGCACGTGCCAGGCCACCTGAACGACGGCCCAGACAGACTGTCCAGAGACAATATTCCTCCAGGGAATGGTCCCTGCACGCTCAAACAGTCCAGAAGTTATGGCGATATTCGGCAGAGCAGAGATAGACCTCTTTAGCGCCAGAAGAGAACTCTCACTGCCCAATATTTTTCTCGAAGCGAGGACGCCGCTGGCCCAGGACTGGCCCAACCGCCCGCTTTACGCCTTCCCTCCCGCCTCGCTATTGCCACAGGTAATGCAGAGGATCAGGGAACGCGCCACCGGTGCTCCTCATAGCCCCGCGTTGGGAGAATCAGACATGGTTCCCGGAGCTTACGCAGCTGTCACTGACAGCCCGTGGCCCATCCCAGTGAGAGCAGATCTCCTCTCTCAAGCTCGCGGCACGATCTGGCATCCCCACCCAGAGCGCTGGGCGCTGCACGCTGGGTGATCAACGACTACCCGTCGCTCTGCCAGAAGGGGTAATAAACACCATCATACACGCTAGAGCCCCTTCCACGAGAAGACTCTATGCGCCAAAATGGTCTGTGTTTTCAAAATGGTGCACCGACAGAGACCTGGACCCACGGACATGTGGGGTGTCGTCGCTGCTCGTGTTTTTACAAGAGCTGCTGGATAAGGGCAGATCCCCATCCACGCTCAAAGTGTATGTGGTGGCCGTCATGGCGCTCGCTGAACCCCTGCACGGCCAGTCACTGGGAAAAACGAGCTGGTCATCCGCTCTCAAGGAGCTAGAAGGATGAACCCCCGCCTCCATCGGTTCCTATCTGGGATCTTTCTATAGTTCTCGAAACTATGAAAGCCCCCCCTTTCGAACCGCTTCAATCCGTGGATTTGAAATACCTTTCACTCAAAACCGTTTTTCTGACTGCCCTGTCATCAGTCAAACGTGTGGGAGACATTCACGCGCTGTCTGTCAGCGCTGCGTGTCTTGAGTTTGGACCAAGTGACTCCAAGGTCATTTTAAAGCCTAGACACGGCTATGTTCCCAAGGTGATCGGTACTCCTATTAGAGCACAGGTCATTTCCCTATCGGCGCTGCCAGCATCCGATAGCGAACGCGATGCCAATCTCCTTTGCCCAGTCAGAGCACTGAGATTGTATACTGCGCGCTCCGCCTCTTTTAGACGCTCTGAGCAGCTTTTCGTTTCGTTCAGAGGGCGCACCAAAGGTCTCGCCGCCTCGAAACAGACACTGTCTAGATGGATAGTGGACGCTATTGCTGCCGCATACGCGTCAAAAGACCTGCCATGCCCGTTGGGCATTAGGGCTCACTCCACTAAAGGCATGGCCTCATCGTGGGCATGGTCCAGCGGGATTTCCATTCACAACATATGTGTGGCAGCGGGCTGGGCTTCCCCTTCCACCTTTGTCAGATTTTACAATCTGGAAGTGCCCACCCTGCAGGCAAAACTACTAGCGGTTTAATACGCTACAGCTCCCCTGGTGAGCTGCACTGATGGGACTCATTCCACACAGACCGGCACCGCCGCTCTGTCGCTCCTTCCCACTATGTGCTTATGTATTACACACACACTGGCCCGCACTCTTGCCGGCCAAATATTATTTCCCCACTCACAAGGGCTCCCCGGTCCCCCACCCCGGGGCTCATGCAGTGGATGCTTGGCGCGACGGCGCTGACAATGGGTTCCCGTGAGCGTAGGCTAGCTTACGCAATACGAGAGAACCTCTCGTGAAGAGAACGAATCGGTTACCTAACGTAACCTCGGTTCTCTCTAGATGAGGGAACGAGTATCGCGTAGCCGGCCGTGCTCGCGCCACGCAGCTGACTTTCGCTTCATTCAATGAAAACCAGGGTTCCAGCCTCACGAACTACGCTTATATGCACTCTAGCCACGCCCATTTTGGTGGGCTTTGATGCAGTAAGCGCGGACGCCTCTCATTGGACGCGAGTTCGCCCAAGTTCGTCTATAGGCTGCAGCAGTTGCCACAGAGCAACCAATGAGCTCGCTAGCTAGCCCGCTCAAGGTCTGCAGTTGCTGCACTGCGTTGACAAATGATACAAAATTAAGGATAATTTTTTGGCTTCAATATCTCAGAAAAGATTAATCTTTCCCGTAGCGTAAGCTAGCTTACGCAATACTCGTTCCCTCATCTAGAGAGAACCGAGGTTACGTTAGGTAACCGATTCGTTTCTTTTTTCTTTTTCTATGAATCTGTGATAAAAGAGTAAGCTACATTTTCAATTTGCAGGGTATAAGGTGGACTAACATTCATAGCATAATACTCACTACTCACTACTCTTGAGTACTTTTAAAAGGGCTACTTTTTACTCCTACTTTGAGTAGTATTTAGGACAGGTACTTTTACTCTACTCTCACTATATTTTTTGACAAGTAACAGTACTTTTAAATGAGTATGCTTTTTCAGTACTCTTTCCACCACTGGCCACAACTGAAAAATAACAGATATAAATCTAGGAATGAATAACAATTCATTTAAAAAGCCACAGTGAGTGTTTTCACACATACTGGTGGTATACAGTTATATGTTTGTTTTCACTCTGGTCCAAACGGCAGTGCCCGGTTGCATAAAGCACCTTAAGTTTTTCCGTTAAGTGTGGGTTTCCATGATGACTGACCAGAAAAGACGCACGTGATGTCATGTTTACATGACTCCCGATTGTTAAAATGAGTATCAAATTAACGATAAACTTTAACAACAGAGACACACGTACACACTACACAGGTACGCAGTTTATTTGTCGCGCTGCTGTTTTTGTTTCACGCTCTAGCAGTTAATAAACAGAACTGCATGCGTCTTGCGGAAGAACATTGTAACCGGCGCTACTTCTCTCCATTTATGACTATGGACGAGTCACCCAGGTGCTGTGCTACTCCACAGCGGCGGCGACCCGCTGGACTAAAATAGTCCGAAAATAAACACTTATTATAGGTGTACCATGGTGATTCAGGATACTGACTCCAGTACTCACCGATATGGTTTCGGAATCGGAACAACTCTAGGTAAAAGGAAAGAAGTGTGAGACTGTTATGTATACCCTGTCTTGTTCCACTGTTGCTCTTTTGTTTACCATTTTTGTCACTTTTGTACTCCTTAGTTTTCACTTTTGTCCCTTTTGTAGCTCCACAGTGTTGTTTTCCCTCGTGTTCACTGTTCATTGTTTTCACCTGCCCTTGTTAATTTGCCTTAGGTTTCTGTTAATCACCTTGTCATCTAGTTTGTGTTCTGTTTGTTCATTGGCCCCTTTGTATTTAAACCCTGTCTGTTTGTTCAGTCTCTGTCAGTCGTTGTTTGATTGTTTGAATGTTTGAATGTGGTTGGATGTTCCTCCCAAGCCTGTGTTCCCGTGTTTCTAGTTCCTGTGTTTTCTAGTTTTATGTTTGTTTCCCCATCGTGGGTGTTCCTTTGTGTTTGTTTAATAAATAAAGATAACTGCATTTGGATCCTCAACCTTCGTCTGCCTTCTCCTACTTCCACCACCGTTACAGAACGACTGACCTAACAATGGATCCAGCGGTTCAGCGAGCTAACTACCACCTGCTCTGCTTAAAGCAAGAAGACCGCCCTATAGAAGACCACATCCGCGACTTCCTGAACCTGGCAAAGATCTCAGACTTCCCGGACTCAGCCTTGGTGGTCTTCTTCAGGGGCAATTTAAACGCTTCACTGAAGGAGCGGTTGCCACAGGCAACGCGCGGCTGGACTCTCCGCGACTTCCTGGAGACAACGTTGCTGGTCTGCGGCTCACTGTTCACCGTGGGCATCGTTGAGGAGGACCCTACCTCTCCACCCATGGCGGTGACTCTCCAGTCGTCCCTAGCGCTTCCTGTCACGCCAGCCCCTCCGGTCAGAGAGCAAACCCCCACGCCTGTCGCTGTCAACGAGCCAGCACGGCCAACTTCGTCCGCTCGGAGGAGGAGAAGATAGGCCTCTGCCTTCCGGTCCACGCCTGCCCCGGTCTGCGAGCCTGAGCCCACGCCTGCCCTGGTCTGCGAGCCTGAGCCCTCGTCAGCCACGGTCAGCGAGCCAGAGCCCTTGTCAGCCGCGGTCAGCGAGCCTGAGCCCTCGTCAGCCGCGGTCAGCGAGCCAGAGCCCTCGTCAGCCACGGTCAGCGAGCCCAAGCCAGCGCATACCACGGTCACCCAGCCAGTGCCTGTCGCCTCAGAGGTCAGTGAGCCAGCACCTGTCGCCTCAGAGGTCAGTGAGCCAGCGCCTGTCGCCTCAGAGGTCAGTGAGCCAGCGCCTGTAGCCTCGACCGTCCCTGAGCCAGCGCCTGTAGCCTCGACCATCCCTGAGCCAGCGCCTGTAGCCTCGACCGTCCCTGAGCCGGTGCCAGCAGCCGTGACCGTCCCTGAGTCGGTGCCAGCAGCCGTGACCGTCCCTGAGCCGGTGCCAGCAGCCGTGACCGTCCCTGAGCCGGTGCCAGCAGCCGTGACCGTCCAAGAGCCGGTGCCAGCAGCCGTGACCGTCCAAGAGCCAGTGCCAGCAGCCGTGCTCATCCAAGAGCCAGCACCAGTAGCCATGACCGTCCAAGAGCCAGCACCCCTCGAGCCTCCTAGGGCTCCTCCTTCCGAGCTTTCCAGAGCGCTGCCTTCCAAGCTTCCTGAGCTTTCCAGAGCTCTGCCTTCCGAGCTTCCTGAGCTTTCCAGAGCTCTGCCTTCCGAGCTTCCTGAGCTTTCCAGAGCTCTGCCTTCCGAGCTTCCTGAGCTTTCCAGAGCTCCGCCTTCCGAGCCTCCCGAGCTTTCCAGAGCTCCGCCCTCCGAGCCTCCCAAGCTTTTCAGAGCTCCACCTCCCGAGCTTTCCAGAGCTCCACCTTCCGAGCCTTCCGAGCTTTCCAGAGCGCCGCCTACCGAGCTTTCCAGAGCTCCGCCTACCGAGTCTTCCAGGGCCCCTCTCGAGCTTCCCAGAGCTCCGCCTCCCGAGCTTTCCAGAGCTCCACCTTCCGAGCCTCCCGAGCTTTCCAGAGCTCCGCCTCCTGAGCTTTCCAGAGCTCCACCTTCCGAGCTTTCCAGAGCTCCGCCTACCGAGTCTTCCAGGGCTCCTCTCAAGCATCCCAGAGCTCCGCCACCCGAGTCTTCCAGGACTCCGGCTCTCAAGTCTCTCGAGCCTCCCAGAACTCCTCCCGAGCCTCCTAGGGCTCCGCCTCTCAAGCCTCCCGGGCCTTCCAGGGCTCCGCCACTCAAGCCTCTCGAGCCTCCCAGGGCTCCGCCTCTCAAGCCTCTCGAGCTTCCCAGAGCTCCACCTCTCAAGTCTCTCGAGCCTTCCAGGGCTCCGCCTCTCAAGCCTCTCGAGCTTCCCAGAGCTCCACCTCTCAAGCCTCTCGAGCCTTCTAGGGCTCGGCCTCTCAAGTCTCTCGAGCCTTCCAGGGCTCCGCCTCTCAAGCCTCTCGGGCCTTCTAGGGCTCCGCCTCTCAAGCCTCTCGAGCCTTCCAGGGCTCCGCATCTCAAGCCTCTCGAGCCTCCCAGGGCTCCACCCCTCAAGTCTCTCGAGCCTTCCAGGGCTCCGCCCCTCGAGCCTCCTACGGCTCCGCCTCCCGGGCCTCCTACGGCTCCACCTCCCGGGCCTCCTACGGCTCCGCCTCTCGGGCCACCCGAGCCTCCGACGGCTCCGCCCTCAGAGCCTCCCGGGCCTCCTACGGATCTGCCTCCTACGGCTCCGCCTCCCGGGCCTCCTACGGCTCCACCTCCCGGGCCTCCTACGGCTCCGCCTCTCGGGCCACCCGAGCCTCCGACGGCTCCGCCCTCAGAGCCTCCCGGGCCTCCTACGGATCTGCCTCCTACGGCTCCGCCTCCCGAGCCTCCTACGACTCTGCCCCAGAGACTCCAGAACCTTCCAGGTCCTCGCCCCTAAAGCCTCCTACGGCACCACCGCCCTCAGCTCCGCCTCCTGAGCCTTCCTCAGTTCCGTCTCCTGAGCCTCCTTCAGCTCTGCCTCCGGAGCCTTCCAGACCTCCACCTCTAGAGCCTCCCAAGGCGCCACCTCCATTGGCTCCACCTCCTGAGCCTTCCAGGCCTCCGCCTCTAGAGCCTCCCATGGCGCCACCTCCTGAGCCTTCCGGGCCTCCGCCTCTAGAGCCTCCTACGGCGCCACCTTCCTCGGATCCGCCTCCTGGGCCTCCCTCGGCTTCGCCTCCTAAGCCCCCCACGGTCCTGCCTACGCCTCCTTCGGCGCCGCCTCCCAAGTCTTCTACGGCTCCGCCTCCGAAGTCCTCCTTGGCTCTGCCTCACGTGGCTCCGCCGGTCCCTATCCTGCGGCCACCACCCAGGTCCCCCAAGCCTACCCACATCCCGTGGTCAACTCCCAGGCCTCCTGAACCTGTCCCTGCCCTGTGGCCAGCTCCCAGGCCTCCTGAACCTATCCTTGCCCTGTGGCCAGCTCCCAGGCCACCTGAGCCCGTCCTTGCCCTGAGGTCAGCTCCCAGACCTCCTGAACCTGTCCCTGCCCTGTGGCCAGCTCCCAAGCCTCCTGAACCTATCCTTGCCTTATGGCCAGCCCCCGGGCCATCTAAACCTGTCCCTTTGTGCCTCCGTGGACTGCCTAATTGCCCGTTGTGGCCCCATGGACTGTCTCATCTCCCTTTGTGCCCCCGTGGACTGTCTCATTTCCCCTCGTGGCCCCCCCTTGGACTTCCTGCCTGCCCTTTGTGCCCCCTTGGATTTCCTGCCTGCCCTCTGTGCCCCTTGGACTGCCTCCTTGCTCTTGTGCCCCCCCGGTCTGCCTGTCTGCCCCCGGTGCCATCATTTTGTTCTTTGTGGGTTTTTTGTCTTTTGTCTTTGTTTTTTAGGATCGTCTGGAAGCCGATCCTTTGAGGGGGGGCTCTGTTATGTATACCCTGTCTTGTTCCACTGTTGCCCTTTTGTTTACCATTTTTGTCACTTTTGTACTCCTTAGTTTTCACTTTTGTCCCTTTTGTAGCTCCACAGTCTTGTTTTCCCTCGTGTTCACTGTTCATTGTTTTCACCTGCCCTTGTTAATTTGCCTTTGGTTTCTGTTAATCACCTTGTCATCTAGTTTGTGTTCTGTTTGTTTATTGGCCCCTTTGTCCCAGATTCTTGTATTTAAACCCTGTCTGTTTGTTCAGTCTCTGTCAGTCATTGTTTGATTGTGGTTGGATGTGGTTGGATGTTCCTCCCAAGCCTGTGTTCCCATGTTTCTAGTTCCTGTGTTTTCTAGTTTTATGTTTGTTTCCCCATCATGGGTGTTCCTTTGTGTTTGTTTAATAAATAAAGATAACTGCATTTGGATCCTCAACCTTCGTCTGCCTTCTCCTACTTCCACCACCGTTACAGAGACACAGCTTTGGAGCAACTTAGTTGATTCACAACACTACATAACGGGTTCTCCCTCTGCGTGTGTTTCGCGCTGGATGACGGTCGTGCTGAGCGGTGCAGGTACAGAGGAGAAGTAGAAGAAGAGAAGAGGATGATACCATTTGCTAAGCAGGGGTGTTTTCATTTTCATCCTTAACGCATACATTTTAAACCACAAACTACGGAGTATGTTTTGGACATTATTTAACCTTGTCAAAAACGAACAAAAATTTTTGAATAACAACATTTCTTACTCCAAGTTTTAGGGGTGCTGAGCTCCTTCTTAGGGATGCTGAAGCACCCCTAAAAAGGGGCTAGACTCGCCCTTGTTATACATTATAAATTCTGAATCTATATACTGATTATCATTGTCCAAAACATCTTATTGGAGTGTTCCAAACATCATCTGCAGCCTGAAACTGAACTTTTGACAGGATGTTTGAAGTGAATGGCTGCATAGAAAAGCAATAGGATTTGCCCTTGCTCCCTAATTAGGGAATTACTTAACCTCCCGTGTGCGGTCTCTGTCTGCACTGGTCTTAGAACAGTTCGAAATGCTCCTAATTTTCATCCTAACTCCATATACAACCTCTGAAAGCAAAATCTTTGAGCTTTTGGATGCGTCCATTTATTCTCAATGTCATAATGGAGAGCGAATATATGATATTTGAAGAAAAATGGTCCTATAGCTCACGTACGTGGTTATTGTGTTTAACAGCGTGGCATTTACCAATAAATCCATGATTTAAAAAAATAAAGTCAAATCAGATGAAACAAGAGACTATACCCTTTTGACAAACTCAGCTGAGATCAGTGCCATGTTGTTTTGTCACATGACATGGAGCGTTAAAGGTTTAAACATTTTATGACAGCCTAGAGAATTAATTAAATGAAATTAATTTATGCATAGCCTATTGAGAAGCCAAAACATAATATCTCTGCAAGATATACATTTTTGTGCATCTGATCAATTTGTTTGGACTACTTTTGTGAAATATTTGTGGGGCTTTTTTTTGTCATTTTTGGAGCCTGAAATAGCTGGTTTCCATGCATTTTCATAGTGAGGAAAAGAGCGTCTGTGACATTCAGTCGCTGGCCCAATAGTTGTTGAGCACTGAAGGTGTATGTTCTATGCTGGGTGAGACAGGGCGGGGCTTTCTCCTGCACGTAAGCTGTCATCATGGGGAAAGTGAGAGGTGATGATAGACTGAGATTGAAAGCTAATAAAAGCCCAGACAGAGATAATGTCAGTTGTGCTAACACCACAAGAGGACTTAAGCAAAGGAGGGGAAGCAAAGACACAAGCTTCTGTCTCACTTTTCTAACAATATGCCAGCATGTACATTTTTTTTTTTGGCTGAACAGTCACTTCAAATTCAATAAGCTGGTAAGGAAAATCCCAAAACAAAATACATTTAGCTTTAGGCACATCTCAATACAATAAGTTATACCTACATGATGGTTCTGACAATAGTTTAATGATTTCTACTCATAGAGGTGGTATTGAACCCTTGGTATTAAATGGTGGCATGGCCCCAATGCATCGTCTGGCTCTCAATCACTCACAAAAGGCTAGATGGGAGCTCTATAGAGGGTCAAAGCCAGTGGGCACTAGAAAGGGGGTTTTGCTGGGATGAGACCCTATTGATGTGCCTTGAACCATAACTGAGATAAATCATGTTTTTAATGCAACCAATGCATGGCTACACCTGTAGAAAATTGAAGTCTCTCTGTTATGTTCCCCAGCATACACACATCCACACTGCTGTAGCGGTCCCCTGTCATTTCTATTGAGGCTGATGTGATTGGTGGCACAAATATTTTACAAGATTTTGAACATCCATATTGAGCTGTGCCATTTCCCAATTTAGTGTAGGCAAATGGTCTCACATTAAGATATTACCAACTATAAAAAGGATAATCTAGACTCAAATTTACACTTCTGATGGCACATTCTATATTATATAGTTCAGATTTTATATTATATACATTCTATATTATATAGTTATACAGTATGTACAGTTCACCATACATAGTTCATACAAGGAGAATTTTGGAAATGTACAAGCCACTCTCTTCCATTGAATGTAAGTGAATGTGGACCAGTCAAAAACGCAATTACAACAATTAAAGCACCAAAAAAGATGACCATGAGGCTTGTGCTCTGTAGTCCAAGTCTTTAGAATACATTTGATAAATGAAGTTGTTTTTCAATTGTCATAACTCCCCTTCTTTCTGTGTACAAAGAGGGTTCCAGGCTTGTGCACATCTTGGATTAAAGCCAGTTCTCTCACCAGTGGTTGTTTTACTGAAAATCTGAACAATGATACTATCTGGTGTCAATTACATACTGTTCTTTTAGTTTACTAAAAGACTGACAAGTGCTGATGAGTGCTGAAATCATCTATCCAGATAAATGTTTGTCTTTTTTAGTGCTTAGTATTGTAGTTTATTAGAGTAAAAGCAGATTCCTCTGTGGATTTTCACATGGCAGGCAATAAAATCTCATTGGCTTACATTGAAGGAAGGACCCAAGCCAAATCAAGAGACCAGAATATAATTTGGGTGTGGGCTCTTTTGACTTGGGCATCCAGCCAAATCATCCTAGCAACCATATAACAATGCTCTGGAAACCACCCACCACACCCTAGTATCATGGCAGTGTGTTTTGCACTTGTGTTTTTCAAAATAAAATTACAGTAGTTCTTAACTGTTCTGTTCAAATAAGTCAAATCCTTTTTAGACCTTATGTAGATAGATTTACGAGATAATAATGTGATGCCACACACAGAGATGACATGTCATCATAAATGTCTTCAGCATGGTGAACAGAAGCAATACATTTTTCCTTGTGTCAAAGATTTGTCCTCTCAGGCTCTCATCTGAGAGGGAAACAGAGGCAGTCTGTTGACAGACTTAATGTGCATGTTGTCTCAGAAAATCAGTTTCGTGAGTCAGATGGCCTTAGATCCTTTCATGAATGATGCATGCTCTAACTCAAAGAGCTGGCCTTCACATGAAAGAAATAAAATATGTGAATATGAATTGGATGGCAGACGGCGTTCAAAGCTCTGCTTTGAAAAAACAACAACAAATAAAACAATATATATACTGTATATAAAGGGTTGGGAAGGTTACATTCCACTACAGATTACAGAATACATGTTGTAAAATGTAATTTGTAACATATTCCATTAGATTACTCGAGGTCAGTAATGTATTCTAAACACTTTGGATTACTTCTTCAGCACTGGGAGATTTTTTCACTTGTTTTGACTATAACAACTCTGCCAGTACAGTAAGACAAAATACACTGTTAAAAATACATTCTCTGAAAAACCTAAATATCCTATGCAGTGTTGTTTGTAAAACAAGATCAATCTAATTGTTTTAAGGATTTTTAGATATTTTTACAGGAAAACAATACAAAAATGATTATCAAGGATACTATTTTTGCCTAATATCAAAGGTCTTACTAGAAAAAAATAAATTATGATCCAATGTGAATTTTCTTGATAAAGATGTCCGTTAAAGTGCATGTAAAATGGCTAGAAATAGCATTCCTTGTGTTTCATGAGTCTATCTTATTTGTTTTTTTGGCAAAATACTGAACTGGAATACATACAAAGAATGTGAAAAATCAGGTCAATAGATCTCAGTATTTCTATTTTTCCAATCTTCACAGTCTCCCAAAAGTAGGCCAAAAACATACTCTCCACAAGTGCACAAACATGGATGTGAAAACTTGGTCAACACTTTGCAAGTGCCTGGTCCCATTGTACCTACTTTACATTGGTCCTTGTGTAACTGTGACGGCAACAAACCTTGGTACTCAAGGGGGCAATAGAGTTACCTTCAAATGTCTGCGACATTAAACAGGTTGTATTTCTTCAGGTACTGTAACTAGCTATAAACACATTAAATTGGCTATGCAAGTTCTCTTCACAGTGTTGCACTATTGAAAGAGGAAACTGTAGAAGACTTCTATAGCATCCATTATGGCAATGCTTCTTGTGTATCTAAAACACTTATGGTTGCAGACTTACATAGAGTATTTTGTAGATTATAGACTTGGCTTTACTTTGGAGAATTCGTTTTTCATTAATATTATCTATTACAAAATGGTGTCATGGCCGCTAAAGTGTAATATAATGCAATATCTTAAACTGGTGCTGCTGCCTGAAGTTTTCAGATGGGAATATATATAGTATTAATAACTAAATAAAGTATTAATAGTAATGTATTAACGTGAGTGATTGTGGGATATTGGGGCTGCTCCAGCTCTCCATCATCTGGCTTTATCATAGACTCCCCTTATCCAAAGGGAATCCTGCCTGTCCTAATGTACTGTCCCTCAACAGATTAGACTTCTGCCTACTTTTGATATTTCTGCTCCAGTAGAGGGTTAAATAAATGTCCTGCTGGCCCACAGCTCTGCAGTCAGCCTCAGTGCTCACCGTTCCAGGCTGTACTGCTTTTCCAATAGCCTTTTAATTTGGGTCAGTGATTTAGAAGCAAAGCTATGCATGACAAATTAAGCACCTCGAAAGCAAATGTCTCCCCTGTTGCCTGAAGTGAGTCTGCTTTGTTACACAATACACTTCGGCTCTATGAAGGTGCAGACGGCATTAAAAGGGTTCTTGAACAGAAAAAGCCTGTTCTGAGAGAATTTCAATGTTTAGCCAATTCTGACAATGTGCAATGGTGGGTGAAAGCCAAACACCGTGTTATAGACCAGTGTAATGACAGTTTTCTTCCTCAAGAAATCCCCCTACGAGCCTCACCCAAACAATGCCAATGATCTGCACATATCCGTGATCAAACCAGCGGTAGGGGGTGCATATATATGTGCATACATATTTGAGCATCAATAGGCACTTTCACATGTGTAAAGAAGAACGAAGAAGAACATCGGCATGTATGTATCGTAGCCTTTAATCTTTTAGCTTTGTTCAATTATAGCATCAATACGGAATTTTCAAGAAAACTTCGTTTTGATAATGGGTCCTTCTCACATTTGACTTTTAAATGGTAAAATTACATTGCGTTTTCGGAAAAGGCTGTATGTGTGTGGCGCTATCAACCATAGTTTTCCCATTCATCCCAAAGCCCTTGAAGAAGCCCATCTGTCTTGATGACAAGTGTCTGTAAACTGATGAATTGTATATGTTGAATGAAGGACTGCTCTTGAGCTATTGTAGCCAAATTTCCAAGGGCTCTCATCACAGAAATGGTGGTTGATGCTGAAATCCACCTCTGAAAGTCTTTTTTTTACAGTTCTAGCAGTTACTCTGTACTGTATATCCAACACTGTTTATATGCACTACATGAAAGATATAGGCTACAGTATGCTGAATGCACAAAGCTGTTTGATCAGAGAATATGAGCTTGTATCCTTAGAATCTCTTGAAAACTTCTTTTTAAAATCATTCTGAAAGACTTTTTGGTTGTGTTTGACTTCAACAATACAGATCATGAGAAAATGCCCCAATGAAAGTCTTGTTTACATTCGATATTCCTGTCTGGTTTTGTGGGTTTGTTTTATTTACATCTTTTTTCTTCTTCTTTTTTTTATAAAGAGAAAGAAAATGGCACAACAGACATAAATATTTGAGGAAAAATGAGAATGAACGTTCTCTTGAGAGTGACAGTGTTGTTTTATTGCATTATTGTGTATAGCCACTCGCCCTCCTTGCATGTAAATAACAGTTGCATAAACAAGTGACGGCTCCATCTCAAATCAGCAGTCTTCATTGAGGATAATAAATCAGCCATTCCAAGTAAACAGCAGTGGCAGTCCGTGAGGGAATTTTCATGGAGGCTGACATAAAAATCAGTATTGATCAAACCCAAAAAATATTAGAGTAGGTTTTATTATGATATCTGTTTTCTTTTTTTCATTTGAAAATTGCTCCAATACACAGCTGGTCTCTCCCTGATAGCTTAAAATAGTTATAATTAACACCACATAATCATACTGATAACCATTTAACACTTGTTCATTAAGTAAACAAATGGTACAAATCAAGCAGTGTCATCTAAACTACTTCTACATCTAAATAAATCTACTCACCTCTATTCTTCATTCCTTAATTAAAGCAAATTCATATATGGTCCCGGAAAAGTGTGCAAATAAACAGCAATTTTTCTGGGTGAAATTCATTGATAGTGAATTTCTCCCACAGTTTTAGTGGGAACTGAGCTAAAAAGAAAGCTACATTTATAATACCATTGTTGTGAGATTTTATTCTTGATTTGAAATATGTCTTGATCTGTCAAAAGTATGATATTTCCTATCACTGTTATGCTGACGATACCCAGCTTTACCTTCCTTTAAATCCTGGGGACAATTCTGCTTTAGATTCTCTTATCTGCTTTATAAATGATATAAAAAAGTGGAATTTTCTTCACCTAAATGAATCAAAAACTGAAGTGATGGTGTTTGGTTCACCTGGCTCTACCAAATGCATGATTCATGATTTAGGTTCCTTTGCTTTTAAATTACACGACAAAGTTAAGCATCTTGGAGTAATTTTTGACCCTGATCTAAAGCTTGATTAACACATCAATTCTGTGGTCAGAGGTGGTTTCTTTCATTTAAGGAACATTGTGAAATTGAAACCCTGTTTATCTTTTAAGGACATGGAAGTTGTTATACATGCTTTTATTTCTTCAGGATTAGATTACTGCAATTCATTGCTCTGTGGCATTTCTCAAACTTCACTGTCACGTTTGCAGTTAGTCCAGAATGCTGCTGCCAGATTGTTGACCGGGACAGAAAAACACAACAACATATCTCAAATGTTAGCATCTCTTCATTGGCTTACAGTCATATTTAGGAATTATTTTAAGATTTTATTATTCACTTTTAAGGGATTACATGGCATGTCTCCTCCCTATATTACGGATATCCTTCAGCATCACACGCCTTCTAGACTACTAAGGTCTTGGCAGAGTTAATTTTTTGTAAATGATTTTAATGCAGGATGTGTAGGCAAATTCGTGTTGGGTGGTTGCTTCCGCAAAGTGCATTAAAATTGTTTAACGCACACCTAGCCGTGGTTTATCCCTTACTTCATATATGCAAATTTTGACTGAAAGAATAACAGTAACAATTAACTTTATCTCTGGCAGGGACATGCTGTCTATATAAGCAAGTTAAGCAGTGCTTACCTAACATAAGGTTGAAAAGAAAACTTACTCTATGAAATATTTTAATATAATTGTTAATATAAACTACTGTTTTCATTCAAATTCGTCCTCTTTTATCTCAGTTGAGCAGGACAGACAGTTATTGATATATTCGATTGGAGCCACCCTCAGGTATAAGAACTTTATATCATGCTTTCTCTGATTCAAAGCATTGTTTACCACCCTTTCATTTAACTCTGTACATTCATTCATTGTCACTTCCATTAATACATATGGCCAAGGTAGTTAGCTAATCAGAAGCTCCATCATTCAATCACGATATCTAGATTTTAGTTTTGTGTCAGCACGTTGAAGTTCACATAACTAATCTGTTATTTAGCGCTAATATGGATATAGTGTAAGCATGATGACCAACGCGGATTTGGCAAAATTTGTTTCAATAAAAATTGAGAAAGAGTGGCTATCGAAACTTCATGCACCTGTGGAACGGTCGTTAAGAGACTAACAGCTTACAGACGGTAGGCCATTAAGGTCACAGTTATAAAAACTTAGGACACTAAAGAGACCTTTCTACTGACTCTGAAAAACACCAAAAGAAAGATGCTCAGGGTTCCTGCTCATCTGCGTGAATATGCCTTAGGCATGCTGCATGGAGGCATGAGGACTGCAGATGTGGCCAGGGCAATAAACTGCAATGTCTGAATTGTGAGACGCCTAAGACGGTGCTACAGGGAGACAGGAAGGACAGCTGATCATTCTCGCAGAGGCAGACCATGTGAAACAACACACCAAGTTACACCAGGAACGCACAATCCCTCCATCAGTGCTCAGACTGTCCACAATAGGCTGAGAGAGGCTAGACTGACAAATTGTAGGCCTGTTGTCTCAACGCTGTGCGTTATAGGAAAGACATCATCCTCCCTCATGTGGTCCCCTTCCTGCAGGCTCATCCTGACATGACCCTCCAGCATGACAATGCCACCAGCTATACTACTCGTTCTGTGCATGATTTCCTGCAAGATAGGAATGTCAGTGTTCTGCCATGACCAGCGAAGAGCCCGGCTCTCAATCCAATTGAGCACGTCTGGAACCTGTTGGAATGGAGGGTGAAGAAAAACTGTACATTTAAATATTCAATCCAGAAATAATAATAGTCACATAAAGTTGAAGGGTTGGCAGTCCATAAAACATATCCTAATTTATTTGTGCCCTAATAAAATGGTGGTACCCTCCAGCAGATATAAGCACACATGTAGAGCAGTGCAGCAATATTAGATGATTTTTATCACATTAAAATGTAAATAATCTTGCCTCGTCTTGACAGACCGTGAAAGACGCATTTATTAGGTCCCGATTATCTTCTCTCCCTCTCCATGAAAAACAGCTGATTGTCAAACCAAACATTCCTATGGGTGAGTAATACTGGGCTGATGAAAACTGTTGTCTCTTCCATGTTTCCTGTAGCGCATTTCAGTTGATTTAAATACAGCATTGAATGACTTGATGATGTTGTTTTGTGATGTGGTTAATCGCAGCTCTGAAACTATATTCGTATTCAGAGGTTGTTTGAACAAATGCGTAAAACTCTCAATTGAACAACCTGTGCATTAAACGGTCCTAATGCACACATTCCAGCCAATCAGAATGGAGTATTCAAACTGAATATGGTATAATGAAAGCTTAGTAACATTTGTAAGTACTAGCTAATGATCTGTTAAGTATAATGTTTGTTAAATTCACTAGTTTACATAACAAGCGCATTATCTCACATTTCTAACTATTTGAATATGCATTAACTAATGATCTGTTAAGAATTATATAATAAACTTAACAGTTTTTTAATGATTTATTTATGAAAGATATTATAAAGCGTCCTTCACTTGGGGCAAAACCTCATTCCCTTTTTTTTAGGTTTTGCCCCAAGTGAAGGAGTTCAAGTACCTCGGGGTCTTGTTCACGAGTGAGGGGACAATGGAGCGGGAGGTTGGCCGGAGAATCGGGGCAGCGGGGGCGGTATTGCATTCACTCTATCGCACCATTGTCACGAAAAGAGAGCTGAGCCGAAAGGCAAAGCTCTCGATCGACCGGTCAATTTTTGTTCCTACCCTCACCTATGGTCATGAAGGTTGGGTCATGACCGAAAGAACTAGGTCGCAAGTACAAGCGGCCGAAATGGGCTTCCTCAGAAGGGTGGCGGGCTTCTCCCTTAGAGATAGGTTGAGGAGCTCAGTCATCCGTGAGGAGCTCGGAGTAGAGCCGCTGCTCCTTTGCGTCGAAAGGAGTCAGTTGAGGTGGTTTTGGGCATCTGGTAAGGATGCCCCCTGGCCGCCTCCCTAGGGAGGTGTTTCAGGCACATCCAGCTGGGAGGAGGCCTCGGGGAAGACCCAGGACTAGGTGGAGAGATTACATCTCCACACTGGCCTGGGAACGCCTCAGGGTCCCCCAGTCAGAGCTGGTTAATGTGGCTCGGGATAGGGAAGTTTGGGGCCCCCTGCTGGAGCAGCTGCCCCCGCGACCCGACTTCGGATATGCGGTTGAAGATGGATGGATGGATGGATGGATTATAAAGTGTTATGTTCATAAAGCTGCATGTTAACGTGCAAAATAGTAGCTAAATTAATTCATTTTATTTGTTAGGTTCATTTTAAATACTTCTTTGAAGAGGTTCTGTCTTATACCTTCTTTAATGGACTGCCACTGGTAAACAGTGCCTTATTTTTAACTACTATGTGCTTAGACTGGCTATCCATTTATTAGTGTTAGTTTTTCTCCACCTCCGTGTCACCTTGTATGGATCAGTCGCTCATGGGAGGAGAGCAGACCAAGTGTCTAAGTGTCACTCAGACTATCTATCAGCGAGCACTCTGGATAAAGCAAGCACTGCATATGCATCAAATTAGGCATGTGTGTCTCTTAGGGAGCTGGATGCTTGTTTTCTTTTTTGTCCTCTAGCTGTATTGAGAAGATAGACGCAAGAGTGATGGAGGTCTTTCTGCTGTGCCGTACAGATAAGTCTAATTCAAGTCCCGAATGCATTTAGGACTCTCGTTTGCTGATAGGGCTTCTCTGATGAGCCCACTGAAATCCTTAAAGGATGCCCTACTACACCTATCCCAATGTTGGGCAGATTGCCACAAGATATTTTCATAATCTTGTCAGAGTGGTAATGCCTCATTTTTGATGTGCAGTATTCCATTATTTCTGGGTGGCTGATAGGAACTTAATTAGAAACATAATGGATCTGTTGCACATCAGACAAAGCTAATTAAGACAGTTCGGCATGCGGGGATTATTGGGTATTTTTGTGAAGACCCTTGGTCAGCTGATCCCCTTTTTAAAACCTGGCCCCACTGGTATAGTCAGCTATTTTGAGATCGGATCTTGCACGTTGGGCAGACCACTTGCTTACTTATTTTCTTACAAAAAATATTTTATTAGACCATTGTGACGTCAAGTCTTGGATATGCGTTTTATTTTAAAGGTACTTTTAACGTTTTTGGAATGCCATGCATAAAACATTCCTATTCCTGACATGTATCACTGAAATAGATGCCCTGAGATGTCACACGTGTCTCTGTGACAGCCCTAGGCTGGGGGGGGTGGGGGGTCTTAAAGGGGACATTAAAAAAAAAACATACCAGAGAAACAGGGAGTAAAATGGTCAATTAATACTATGTTATGACTGCTTTTTTGTGCAAAATCTTTAAACTATACTATACAAAAACCTTACACTAGCATTAGAAGTAAACCAGTTAGGAAAATAATAAAGTAAAAAAAACAAAAAAACATGACATGGCCGTTATAATGAGTCACGAGTTGAAGGTGAATTCAGTAACTTTTGCAGTATTCACAGTTAGCCATAATTACTTTAATCCATGAGTGAAAGTGTCAAACAACAGGACAGTTACTGAGATTAAGAGAGTAGTATACAGCTGGTCATGTAATTCTAGCAGCCCCCATGTACTCTCTCCATGTAGAATAAAACAGCTTTTATAAGGGTACTAATATGACTGGAGTCTTCATTTTAATATGAGTGCTCATGATTTCCCACATATATTGCAAAATTAAATTTAATATCTTTAGGACTTAAACTCTTTTAATGAGGAAACAATTACTGAGTGCATCTTTAATGACATACAGAGAAACAAGTTAATTCACTTAACTAAATAATGACCAAGCAAAAGTTAACTAATGTAATAATAATTATATATATATATATATATATATATATATATATATATATATATATATATATATATATATATATATATATATATATATTTTTTTTTTTTTGTGGTGTTTGATATAAGGGTAACACTTTACAATAAGGTTCCATTTGTTATCATGAACTAATAATGCAAAATACTTTTACATAATTTTTTAATCTTGTTTAATGTTAATTTCAACACATAGTTATACGTTTTTAAATCAAAAGTTGCATATGTTAATGAACTAATATGAACAAACATTGAACAATTGTATTTTTATTAACTAACATTTACAAAGATGAACAAATGTTCTAAAAATATATTGTTCATTGTCAGTTTGTGATAGCTAATGCATTAACTAATGTTAACAAATTAAACCTTATTGTAAAGTGTTAACCTATACAACTTTAATCTACAGAATTTTCTAAATTCATGTTCTAAATTTTTTTTTTAAGAACTGGAGAATAAAAATATATTCCTTGAATGATTCTTTAAGTGGTTTCAGTTATTTTTATAACTTTAATAGTGCATTTATTAGAGAAAATTACAATATTCTGAATGAATATTAACTGGCTATCTTGAATGATTTAAAAAAATAAAATTAAATAAAAACTAAATATGCAAATATGCGGAAATGGCGCAAATCAAAAGATATTGCTGACTTAAGTATGTATCAGTCACTCCTCTCTTCCTTCTCTGCTAATGTCTCCACTGCAAAAACATCATACTATCACAACAAAATTAATAATTCTTCTGATACTCCCACACTTTTCAAAACTTTTCCTCTCTCCTTTCCCCACCTCCTCCCCCACCTGCATCATCTCTAACAGCTGATGACTTTGATGCGCTGTCACTGAGACGGAGTCTAACTTCATTCCGAGAAAAGAGATGCTCTGAACCGGGACGAACTTGCCCTTTTCCCAGTTGACTTGAAGCCCTAGACGGCTGAGATTGCCCCTTAGCGGGGCAATCTTCGTGAAGACGCGAGGGGACAGGGACAGGCCGAAGGGGAGGACCTTGTACTGATACGCCTGGCCGTCGAACGCGAACCGTAACAAGGGTCGTGTCGAGGCAGAATGGAGATGTGGAAGTACGTGTCCTTCAGGTCTACCGCCGCAAACCAATCTAGCAGTTGAACGCAGGTAAGAATCTGTTTCTGCGTGAGCATTTTGAACGGGAGTCTTTGTAAGGCCTGGTTGAAAACTCGCAGGTCCAAGATTGGTCGCAACCCGCCATTTCTTTTTTTTAGGGTACGATGAAGTAAGGGCAGTAGAAACCCTTCTCCATCTCGGCTGGAGGGACGGGCTCTATCGCATCCTTGAGGAGCAGGGTTGTGATCTCTGCTCATAAGGAGCTGGCTTTCTCGCCGCATACGGAAGTGGAGCGAACACCGCTGAAACGAGGTGGGAGCCGGGCGAACTGAATCATGTAGCTGAGTCAGATGGTCCTGGCCAGACAGCGCAACAGATTGGGAAGTGAAAGCCACACATCCAAACTCAGCGCAAGGGGCACTAACCGGACGATCGCTTTTGACGTACCGGGCGGGACTTCGCGGCGGGGGGAGCAGGTAATAGCGCGTTCGGAGGCAGAAGAGTGTCCCGAGGCTTGGGTGCTGAGAAAAGACTCAAAGCATTTACCTTGCTCCGCACACCCGGCAGGGGTCCTAGAGAGGCATCTTTGGAACTCGTCAGCGCTGGCCTGCCGGGGCTTAGCAGTCGCGGGGCCAGAGGCGAGGGAACTGCGCCCAGGGAGCCGAGATGTAGAGTTTTGGGGCCGGGGACCGGCTGGATGACCCAGGGAGTGAGGAAATTGCTCTTTATTGAGAATGTGGGTGCCGAAGCCCGAAGGCAGTGCGGCAAATTAAACAAGGATTCTCTTCCCGGCCCTCCACCGGGGGACGGAGTGGTCTTGGTACCAGCTCCGGAGCGAATGTCTGACTGCTTGCGTCGCCATCTCAGGAGTGCTTCGGAGCTTTCCTGGTCCTGGAAGGGGACCCGGATACGGGAGGCGTACACAAATTCTGTCTGCCAACTTGACATTGGCCTTTTCTCTGGTTCAGAGGTACGTTTGGCGTCCCAGGAAGACCCCTTGTCACTTCATTCAACACAACGTCGAGTGAGTGACAGAAGGGCGACTATATATTCATAGCAGAAGTCTCCAATGATGGGGTCATTAAATATTTTTGGCTTAGATTTGGCTTTTTGTCTATATTTAAGTTCATTTTGTGACTTTTGTTTCAGATGCCTGTTCATTAGATACTAAAAGCTGAACAAGAGCTTAAAAATATTTTGGGAGCACAGTGCATGCCAGTATACCTAGATCTACAAGTGCGTTTTGATAAAAACTTACAATACCTTTTAGAGTTGTTGTAGAACTTGCAATTTACTGTTCAAAATTACAGAAGTTATATAAATATATAAAAATGTACCAGTAATTTACTGGGTAACACTTTATAATAATGGTATATCATTAATGATAGACCATTACTATGCTATGCAGGAATTAATGCAGGACAAATGAGTAGTACTACATTAACACTTTAGGTACTACTATAACTACTATGGAAACACGATTAACCAGTCAGTAAATAATAGCGAACTGATGACTGAGGTAGTTGGTAATCAGTAATTACTGAATTTGATCTGCCTCATTGAGAACTATTAATGGCTAATTTAAAATAACTACTAATTAATTACTAATCAAAATATTAACATGTGTCTAAAATGTTTTTATTGTGAACAAGATCATAACCTGTGTATTCCTTGGGATTGCTCTTCTGTTCATTGCAAATTATTAACTTAGGCATGTTTGATATTGATGAAGCCCTTTTTTTTTTTATATAATTCTGGTAACCCATAAGTAATGAGTCAAGTGTTGACACATAAACATGAAAGAATTACTAATTATCTGGACCATTATTCAAGTGAGGGTAATGGTAATGAATTATTAATAAATTAGATCTTTTTAGTTTAATTTAGAAATTAAACACTTTTTGTAAGATTTCAGTATCTTTGACTAAAACAATTAATTGTAAAAAAAGTATATACATATAGTGTATATTCATTCATTAATAATGCATTACCATGACCCTCACTTTAAAATAATTAGTAATTCCCATTTTTATCTGGTAACACTTGACCCATTACTTTATTTATTTTAAAAAGACCTCCAGCAATATCAAACATGCCAAAGTTAATAATTTATAATTAAAAGAAGATATATTATAGTTATACACAGGTTGGGCACATACGTCCCTATATTTCTGTAAGGTAAGCTGACTATCATACTCTAGCAGACACTGTAGCAATGATTTAGCGAGCTGTAATTCTCGCAAAGAACACACTTGAGGTGCATGTTTCTCTGAAAACGCATTTCATGATCATGTTCACAATAAAAACAATATCATTCACATTTCAGACACATGTACTTATTAGTTATTTTTAATTAGCCATAGTTAGTTAGTTCTCAATGAGGCAATTCAAATTCAGCAATTATTGATTACCTAACAGTGAACTTCCTCAGTTCGCTACTGACTAGTTAATCATAGTAGTTAATAATAGCAACTAAAGAGTTAATGTAGTACTACTCATATGTCCTGCATTAATTCCTGCATAGTTACCTGTTAATGACAGACCATTATTATAAATGTTTACCATTTACTGCAATTTAGGTAATTTTTACAAACCTATCTTTATATTTACAGCTTATAGCTGGATCTTACCACAACGCGTGATGCTATAAGAACATTTTGCACACCTACCACCTAACCACCACCTGTTCTGTGTTGGAGCAGCATGTTACTGAAAATGGCAGTCTGAATTATTACACAATAATGTGTAAAATATAGTTAAATTATATATTATATATTAGAAACTGGGATTTCAATGAATTTCCATTGTTAAATGGAAAATTATTTCACAATGTGAAATCCCTGCAGGTCTCAGAGTTCCAGAGTGAGAGAGATTTCTATTACTCCACTGACTAAACAAAATTAATGGGCTGCAGTTTTTTCTTGAGAAACCATGTGGAGTTCCTAAGCAAGCATCATCGATAACAAGATCATGTCCAAGCTTTTTAATCAAACATCGTGAACAGAGTCAGTGTTGGAAAAATGCATTATTTTTCCCAGCTAACAATGATCGATGGCTGTCAATGGACATAATGAGACCAGGCTTTGCCTAAACAGATCTTATTGGTCTGATTGGAGCATTCTGCAAATCGACCAGCCTTCTCTGATGGCCACTGAGAGATGGCATTTGGTTGAAAAAATGGCTGAAACCCAAGTGACAAAAAGAACTAATTAACAGTAATGGCTGTGGCTTTATATGAACACCAAGGCAATTATTGTACATTTACTCTCAGGGATGGAGCTTTGGCCAGGCTCTCTGCCACTCACAAAGACATACTGTAGATAAAAAAGCAATATAAATTCAGGCACAGCTGCTATGTGTATTACGGAAATTTGCAGCTGGTTAGTTACCTCCTTTAGAGGAGTTTATCACTAACTGGATGGTTAAAGTGAGCAATACTGGAGAGATAACAATTAATTAAGTGCTTGGTATTTGTGACTTACATCAAGGGTCTTTTATGTGGTCAAAAAAAAATAGGCAATTAAAGGTTAGGTGGATAATTTCCACACTGATCACATTGTGAAGTTCTGCTTCTAAAATCGAACTGTGCTAACTGAAATTCCAACCAATTTTGGAATCATTGGCCAAGATGCATCCGCACGGTCCAAATAGGTACGCAAAGTGTTGTTGAGGTGAAATGTTCTCAAGGTGGCACCAAAAGCGAGTTGTATTTTTAGTTGTAAATGGTGTAACAAAGTCAACAGTAATGGATATTTTATTAATCATACTCCCTAATGACAATCCCAACCCTAAACCTAACCATCAGTAGAGTACAAATTTAAGTGAAAATAAAGTGAAAATGCAACCTCCAGAATGGGGTTGATTTCAGGGTATATAAACATTATGAAGCAACATATCGATTTCCCATGTCATCATGCCATATCTGTAGCACTAGTGCAACCAAACAGAATTGCACAAATAATTACTGTTTCAAGCAGGTTTCCCAAACACTCCCCTTGTTTGCCATCGTTTTGCCAATGTCACATATTAATGGAGAAAGGAGAAAATCTTTTTAATATTTGATGAAAAAAAAAAGAATGCACACATCACCTTTAAACTGAAACCCGTTATTTTTAAGGGGACTTCGACTTAGAATCCAAGGACAACAGCAATATGCCACCAGCTAAGCCCAAACCATGTCTTGGACAGGGCAGAGTGAGTCACAACCTATCAAAAGAACCATTTACAATTCTCAATTCTCTTTTAAGTTCAAGTGCTCTGACCTCTATTTGACAAAAGAAAGGCCGTCTGTGGACCCTATTATAGCTTTACACAACGACTATGGGCCGGGGTTTTCTAATATGACCTATCTATAACATACATTATAAAAAATGCCTTATAATTATTATTATTGCCCAGGGTGATCTCATTATATTCATAATTATCACTAGTAAATAAATCAATATTCACAAGTAAATAAATAATAAAATATAAATGGTTTCAAATTGATGTTTAATACAGAATCAATCATGTAATGGATTCTACTCATTTGGTGGCTGGTGAAGATAAGCCTCTCCTGGGGGTTCTGTGTAAATGGCTTTGCGTTTAATTTAAATTTACATTATAGACTGAAATGGGCATCTTAGTCCGCTTCAAAGAGCAGCCATTCTGTCAGTGCTACCATTTATCGAAGCGACACAAAGAAGATTCAGACTGGTCAAATCTGTGGGATTGAAAAATTAGTCTTTTATGTAAGCAGTTTTGGGACCCCATGAGCAGCTCATGCCTGCCAGGAGGGTATGAGTTTGGATAGCATGCACACATCAGCAGCCAAGCTTAGCAAGCTTGTGATGCCAGATTGTGACCAGTCTAATGCAATTACATGGCCAGCCCTCCCTGGCCCCAGCCTTAAAAAGCAGAGCTTGTGATTTGCCCTCTGCTCCAGTGGTCAGTCTAGTGGCTATCATCGGCTTCTCCCCATATTAGACACATGCCGGCAGAGATGAAGAAATAGCCCAGTGAGCTACTGCCACATATACAGGCCCTGTGTCAGCATGCAGTTAGTCGTCCGATTACGTTTGAACTGAAGTCTGTACAGAGGGACAGCTTGCTTGGATCTCTGATTTTCTGGTTCCCTTGAAATACATGATGCGAGTTAATCCTGTTAGCCATGGACATGTGTAAACATACACTTACCATTATGTGTGACAACCACTTACAACAGAAATCTGGGGGAGGACTATTTTTTATTTTCTTTGTAAAAAATAATCTGAAATGTTCTTTACATTTTTAAAATAAAAATCGAATCTAAACTCAGCTAAGGTCACGCATCTCCCCATAACTTCCTTTGTTTTACTAATAAAAATTCACTTTAGCTAAAAGAAACTCATTATTTACCGTCACTGGTAATGAAAGTTATAATACAATATACATACTGACAATTCCTATTATAATGAAACCATGGACATGAATGATACCTCAAATTATGCATCTTGGTTAAGGAGAAGTGTGCTGTTACGTTTCTATGGGATCTGTCTGAACTATTGTTTAACTATTTTAAACTGGGTGGACAATAAAGCAGGTTAAAAAAAAATAGACTTACATTGGTGGAGGGACCGGAGTCATATTTATAGTGGCTTGAGGGTGGACTCAACAAACACCTAGCAAAACAAACTTGCTTCAAAACATTCCGTGGACATTACACCAACAAAATGGATCTCACAAGTGCGCCCCACACTTTCGCCACAGGGGGCAGTGTTTCTATTTTGCTAAGCACAGACTTATTTTACCTGAAGAAAAGACAACCTACTGTTTCCAATTTCAGTGTGAGATCAGTCTGCAGCTAGAGTGTTGCTCTTGTGATGAAAAGGAGTCGACATCACAAAATGATAAGGTTGTTTCTATGAAGGTCATTAATCCATGCACGCCATAAATTAATGCCACGCCAGGAAAAAGGAAGAACTCGCGCGCGCGTTTTAAACCCTCGCGCGCATTATTGACACTTGCGCACAGTAGTTCATTGCCGCACGAGGAAACGGGCGCGCAATACAAGATCTCCCATGCCAGGACATTCTTGACAGCACGCGCAAAACAATTCCCCAAAGTCTCCCGCTCTATCTAATCTCTTCTGCTGCTTTTGCTTGCTCAAACAGTGACTCACATGCAGTCCGTTGGTGAAGCCATTTCAAAGGTGAAGTTGAGCTTGTCATTAATCCTTTTATAACAGGCATCCAATCACAACAGACTTCTGGACATGGGCAGCATATTCTTTAATTTAGAAGGTAATCAATTTATTGTCAGTCAGTTTGCTTCTTTTAAAAATAAATAAAAAATTAACAGCAAATACCCCTAGCACTGTTCTCAAAAGTAAGATTATTTTCTCAAAACGTGAGTTATTGGTCATCCTTGATTAACCTAATAGAACATTGTATAATATCCAAGTCAAAAACGACGTTAAATATTTAGGTATCTGGATATCTAATCCAGTGGATAATAAAAAATATATATATATTTTTGATAAAAATGTAGAGAAATGTAAATTATTTATGAATACTTGACTGCAGAGAGACATATCGATATTCTGAAGAATTCTATTGACGAAAGTAGAGAGTCTTTCTAGATTCTTTTATCCGTGTTTCTCACTAGCAGCTTCTGCTAAAAATGTAAAAGCAATAAATAAACCGAATTATGATTTTATATGAATAGGAAAAGTAATTATATACATAAAAGTGATATGAATAAAGATTATGAAGTCGGAGGTTTTAAGACAATTGACGTTGACATTATGAATGGGGCTATCAAGCTTAAATGGTTACAATAGTTTTTTAATAACGAGTCCTCATTCTGGTTTGAGATTCCTTCAGCTGTATTTAAACAATGTGGTGGCAAAAGTTTTCTGTTACAGTGTGACTTCTAAATTCCCTGTAAAACTTTCTGCTTTTCACCAACAAGTACTATTATATTGGAAATGTATTTTCAAACATAATTTTAGATGTCAGTCTGGAGTAACAGATGTATAACAGTGAGCAGAAAATCTTTGTTTATTGATGAGTGGTGGCAAAAAGGCATATGGTCATTGACACATGTTATTGATAACTTTGGGAATATAATGAGTCTCAGTAATTTTTGTGTAAGTATCCCATTGTCAATGATTAATTTAGTTAAGGAACAATTAATGTATTCAGTGGTAAAACCTAAATTGCATGATGTCATGATAAATATGAAAACTTTGCAGATAAAAAATGCTCTAACAGATTTTTGAGAGATGGTTTACAACAACAATATTTTCCAGGTCCTGTAAAGAGATCTTACATTTTTCCTCATTTGGAAAGAAATTAAATTAGAACCCATTTCTTTTAATTTCCCATTGCCCCTTTATGTAAAGAGGTGCGCTTTAAAATTATAAATCCTATTTATCCAACTAAAGAATTTTTAAGAATAATATTTAATGTTAGGGACTGTGTCAAATATTCAAGTCAGAGATAGAAACAGCTGAACACTTGTTTTTTCAATGTAATTTGGTTTATTCATTCTGGAAGGATGCATTTAGTTGGATGCAACAAAAAATGCCTGCGAGACTGATCATTTCATGGGAAATTGTAAAATTTGGTTTATTAATTAAGGATAAAATGTATATTATGTTATTCATAAATTATTGCTTTTGTTGAAATGTTACATACACAAATGTACATTTTTCAAAATTCCTCCCCAATTAGAAAAGTCCCAAAGCAAAATATGTGTATTCTTTGTTGAAGGGTTGGTTTTGTAAATCTCCTACTCCCTTACTTTATTTTTTGTTTATTTTACTTATTTACTTGCAATGTATTGTTTGGTATGTTGTGGAGAATGTGACTGAATTGTAATCTCAGTTTTTGTTTGTAAATCTTTCAGGTATGACTGCCTTTCTGTTGATGTTCATACAAGAATAAAAAAATAATAATAAAAAAAACAGACTTCCGGAAAAGGGTAACCAATGACATTTTAATTTACAAGCAAAAGAGCAAAGCCCACCCCACGACGATAAAAGTTTTTGAGCGAGCAAAAGCAGCAGATGAGTTCTTCCTTTTTCCTCACGTGGCTTTAATATATCGCTCACGTTAGCGTCAATAACGCACGCAAATTAATGCCGTTGAAAGGCCTTCATATGTTTCATCTTTTGTGTTTTTCATCTCACATTTGCTTTTATGACAATAACCATTGTGTTTAGGTTCAAAGTTTAGAGAGGTCAGTTTTGTTGCTTTTAAACTTGATAGAGCATTAACCTTCAAAACCTCTGGTTTTCATCTCAAAAATGCTTATATTTTATTTAATAAAAAATACTAAAAACCTTTTCTCCCCAATTTGGGATGCTTAGTAGGTCCTAGTGGTGTCATGGTTACTCACATCAATTTGGGTGATGGAGGACGTCTGAGATGTCAATATGTGCATCTTATCACGTGGCTCGTTGTGCATGACACCACAGAGAATCCCAGCATGTGGAGGCTCATGCTACCCTCCGCGATCCACGCACAACTTACCACGCGCCCCATTGAGAACGAGGACCATGAGGAGCTTACCCCATGTGACTATACCCTCCCTTGTAACCGGGCCAATTTGGTTGCTTAGGAGACCAGCCTGAAGTCACTCAGCACACCCTGTATAACTCCAGGGGTGGTACTCAATGTCAATACTCGCTTTGCTACCCAGGCCCCCTCAAATATGCTTTTATGACACCATGACACTTAACCTTAAAAAACTAATTTAGCAAAAATGATACCACAGTCACATCATTTTCATGAAATCAGGCTGTTATTTTTATATACGTTTTTTTCAGTTTCATATAGTGAGCAGTTGACTTTGTTGAAGGTGAATGTATGACTGCATGCATCTGGAATTCCCACTGAGATTGCTAATAATTGCTGCTTTGATGCTAAAAAGAGCATATTAACTGATAGCAAACTCAGCAGTACACCAGCCAAATGGACAGCAAGTCAAATGAGAAAAGATCAATGAGAATATTCCTCATTTGAGAGACATTACACTCTCTAAATGACTTCACAAGGGGTCAAAATTTCATGAATTAGTTTCAAAAGATTTTTGCTCCTGTGAGAAAACTGGATATGAGCGTTACATGGATCTTATCTTTAGATTTTGACTTCAGCAGGCTTTGAAGTTAAAAATATTATGTTTATAGAATATTGGTGTTGAAGCATTGTGTTGTTGAGTTTTCTACATTAAAGTCTTAGAAAATACTCAATAAGACATATTATGCATTTCATACATGCGTGAACAGTAATAAACATCCTCAGTGCATCTTCATTAATGCAAATGTACTGTGTAGGAATCTACAGTACTGTACAGAAATAAACATTCAGATTCTAACCTAGATGAGCTAATGAGAATCAATTAACTAGCTTTATTTGAAATACAGGGCTTGTATTGACAGTGTTTATTTATCTTTTTAACAAAGCTACACTGTAAAAAGGTGTTCTTAGAACTTTAAAATTGAAGGCAATGTTTGAAAAGCTTTAAAAAAAAAATACTACTGTATTTGTGTAGGTCATCTACCAATGCTTTTTAACAAGGTTTAATTAGCACTTATTTGGCAGGTACTTCTCTGTGGTGAGGCATGCATGAATCCTAAGGGAAGGAATCTTATCTCTCGCTTCTGGACAAACACTAACCTCCTATAACAGAAGCTCTGGTGTATATAAATGCTGTTTGCAGGTTGCCAACTTTACCAGTGTGATCTCTCACAGCGGTGACCTGTAAATAGGTAAAACCGCTCCTCTAAAGTTGGCTGAAATATGACATCTTTGTTAGAAGAGCCAGTTTGATAATACAGAGTAACTTGATCACATGGGAAGTTGGAATGTTGTCACCGAATGATCCAGTACCCTGACATTGGCCTCATTATGCCAAGTTACTGACCAGCGCCATCTCCCATTAGACATTTTTTGCATCAGTTTATACTGTATATGTTTACCTTTTCCTGTGGCACGGCCGGAAGTGCATTGCATCAGTAGTGTTTAAATACCCAGGTTCACATCCCACATTGAAACCAGGAAGTAATCCTGTTTGCATAATCAGTGATGAGCAGATTTGAAGGTGTCATTTTCCCTCTTACATTCAATTTTTCTCCACTGATGGTTAGGTTTAGGGTTGGGTTTTGAAGTACACTTAATAAAATATGCATTCCTCTTCACTGTATTATATCCTTTACAGCAAAAAACAATTTGCTTTACAACCTCCCTTGATAGCATTTGTGCATCACCCAGACATCTGCTCGATGTTGTGACAGTAACCCAGACTCGAAGATGGTGGTGGACCCAAATGCAGGTATTTATTGGAACAAACACAAACAGAGACAGCAATTAGCAGGTGAGTGAAGAATGAGCAGATCGATTCAGGAACAGACAACTGTACTTGATGGTAGTTGTTGTATTTGTAGGTTGAAGTATTACTTGGGCTGAAGAATCACACTAAGGGAAGGAGATGCAGGAGAGAAGACTTGGAATAAACTTCGGAATATCGCTGTAGAGGTATCTCAAGGGAGCATGCTGGAATGGCATCTGAAGAGTCAGATAAGTAGAAGTTAAGTGAGACTGTATACTGCGATGATACCAGACGAAGAATTAAGGGAGAGTGAAGAGTTATATAGAGGAGCTGATTAACATGGTGATTGGAGGCAGGTGATGGTGATTAGTATTCGGGGTAGCGGTAAAGTTGAGTGTTGTGGCGGGTAGGTCAGGTGGATCCGTGACATTACACCCTCTCCCCGGCCGACTCCATCCATGAGGAGCTGGATGGTCTGGGTGAGTGTTGTGGAAATTGGAGGTCCTGGGTCAGATCCAGGATGTCGTCTTGGGGTATCCATGATCTTTCCTCAGGTACATACCCTTCCCAGTCTACGAGGTACTCGAGATGACCCCTGTCGGGAGTCCAGGATGTAATGAACTGCGCAGGGTCTGTCTTCCTGGATTAACGGTTGGTCAGGGGTCAGTTTTTTTCTTGATGAGAGCAAGCACTTTAGAACTTAGAGTATCATAAAACAGCTGAGTAGAAAGAAAATACATGTTTTTATTGAACACATTAGAGGGATTCAGTTGTTGAGAATTTTATCTGCATGTTACACATACTTCCAACGAGGCATAAATGTTGATTAAATAAGTAGTTTTCCCTGGTGTTAATAAATATGTCATGTTATGTCTCACTTCTGTTCTTTCCCTCTACTCTGTCTCCCTCTGTTGGTCGTTCTATGTTACTTTCCCTCTCCTTTCCTCCGCTCCCAGCTGTTTCTCATCTTCCCTGAGTTCCTCGTTAATCCACCTGTTCCCTCTTTCCTCTGATTAGCTCTCTATTACTCTCCTTGCTCTCACTACATTCTCTGTCGGATTCTCACTCTGTGTTACTATCTCTAGAAGCAACTACAGCCCTGTGTGTCTCTGTCCAGAGTCCTGTCCTGTTGGCATCCGCGCCACTAAACTGTTCACCGGTAAAGGCCATCCCCTATCTCTGTGCCCAGTTACCTGACGCCACCAGAGAGTGGTACTCTTCAGCTACCCGTGGACTAACTACAGCTCGAAGGAAGCATTTGTTTTGCTATTTTGTTATCGCCTCTCTGCGGGCTGCTTTTGTTTGTATTCCTCTCAAGGAGAAGACTTTGTGTTGACGTTATTTTCTGAGCTTCATTAAAGACTCTGTTTTTATACATCGCTTTTGGGTCCTCACTTACCTTCATAACAGAAGAATCCGACCAAGATGGACCCAGCGACTCCGGATCCTTTACGGACTGCCGTCAGGTTCCAGGGCGCGATGCTGGGCAGACACGAGATGGAGCTATCTGCTGCGCAACATGCCGCCGAGACCCTGGCTGCTCGAGTCGCCCACCTCACAGGTCAGGTACACCTTCTTCGCCTTGATTCATCGGTCAGCCTCCAAGACTCCTGTGCCTCCTGAACCCAGGATCAATAACCCGCCGTGCTATGCTGGTGAGCCCACAGAGTGCCGCTGCTTCTCACCCAGTGTGATGTAGTTTTTCTCTCCAGCCCACTACTTATTCCCAGAGCAGAGCCCGTGATCGCCTACGTAATATCTCTCCTTTCTGGACGGGCTCGAGAGTGGGGAACTACCATCTGGGAGGCAAAAGCTGTATGTACTAACTGTTATCAGGATTTCAAGGAGGAGATGATACGGGTTTTGACCGCTCTGTCTTTGGGGAGGAGGCATCCCAGGTCCTGTCGTCTTTGTGTCAGGGTAAGCGGTCCATTACCGACTACTCCATTGAGTTCAGTACTCGCAGCCTCCTGTGACTGGAACGAGCCGATGCTGCTCAGCTGCTTTTTGGATGGTCTCTGCACGGAGGTAAAGGAGGAGATTCTTTCCCGAGAGGTACCCTCCCGCATGGATGCTGTGATCGAGCTCGCCATTCGCCTAGAGAGGCGCTTCGACGCCGTCGCCAAGCTCGCGACCAGGAGGCTACATTTTCATTTGCACCTCTCTCCGCTGCACTACCACCCTCCTCCACCACCTTGGTTCCTGAGCCCATGCAACTGGGGGCATCCACATTTCGGCTAAGGAGAAGGAGCGGAGAATCACCCACCGCCTCTGCCTCTACTGCGGTTCTGCCTCACACTTCGCGGACCTCCTGCCCGGTAAAGGGCCAGTGCTCGCCAGTAAGAGAACAGCTACTGGTGAGCGCTACTACTCTGGCCTCTCCTTCGAGGTCTTGCACCACTCTTCCTGTCCATCTCCGCTGGACGGGCTCTGCTGCCACCTGCAGGGCGTTGGTTGACTCTGGCGCGGAGGGCTGCTTCATGGATCTACACCTGGGCTCGGGAACATGGTATCCCTCTCATGGACTTATGTCAGCCCACAGCCCCGCTTGCCCTGGACGGCAGTTCCTTCCTAAGATTCAGCGTGAGACGGTACCCCTTACCCTCACTGTCTCCTGTAATCACAGCAAGACCATTTCTTTTTTTATTTTTCAGTCCCTTTCGCCTCTATTGTTTTAGGCCATCCCTGGTTAGTTCAACATAATCCCTCTATTAATTGGGCTAAGAATACTGTCCTTTCGTGGAATGTCTCTTGTCATGTTAAATGTTTAATGTCTGCTGTTCCCCTGTATCCTCTGTCTCTGTTTTTCAGGAGGAGCCTGGTGATTTGTCGGGAGTACCGGAGGAATATCACAATCTGCTAACGGTGTTCTGTCGCTCCCGGCCACTTCCTCCCCCATCGTTCTTATGATTGTAGTATCGAACTTCGCCCAGGTACCACCCCCGGGTAGACTTTACTGCTGTCGGCTCCCGAACGCCAAGCTCTCGAGGATTATCTATCCGTGAGCTCTCGAGGCCGGTACTATTGTCCCTCCTCTTCTCCGCCAGGGCAGGGGTTTTTTGTGCAGAAGAAGGACTGTTCCTTACGTCCCTGCATTGATTATCGAGGCTTGAATGACATAACAGTTAAGAATCGTACCCGCCTCTTATGTCAGCTTTCGAGATCCTGCATGGAGCCAAATTTTTCACCAAATTGGATCTGCGTAACGCTTACCATCTTGTGCGCATTAGGGAGGGGACGAGTGGAAGACTGTGCTTAACACTCGCTAGGGCATTTTGAATATCGGGTTCTCCTGCTCGCCTCGCTAACGCCCCTGCCGCTTTTCAGGCACTAATTAATGACGCCCTGAGAGACATGCTAAACATCTTTGTTTTCGCTTATCTCGACGACATCCTGATTTTCTCTCCGTCTCTCCAGATTCATGTCCAGCATGTGTGTCGCGCCCTCCAGCGCATTTTAGAGAACCGCCTTTACGCTAAAGCTGAGAAATGCACCTTTCATGCCGCCTCCGCTAATTTCCTCGGCTCTGTCATTTCTGCAGAGGGCATTAAGATGGATTCTGCTAAGGTCCAAGCCGCTTTAGACTGGCCCGCTCCTAAGTCGCGGCCGAGCTGCAGCGCTCGGTTTCGCAGAACTTTTATCGACGATTCATTCGTAATTTCAGTCAGGTGGCTGCCCCCTGACTGCCCTTACGCCTGTCAAGTCATGCTTCAAATGGTCCGTTCCACCCAGGGGCCTTTGATCTCCTCAAGACCCGCTTCACGCCCCGCTCCATCCTTGTTATGCCTGATTTGTCCAAACAGTTCGTGGGTCGAGGTTGACGCGTCAGAGGTGGGCGTGGTGCCATCCTCTCCCAACGCCTCCTCGACAACAAGGTCCATCCGTGCGCTGCATTTTCGCGATCGCTTGTCGCCGCTTCGAACGTAACTATGACGTGGTAATCAGCGAGCTGCTCGCCATCCGCCTAGCTCTAGGCGCAGTGGCTTACAGTGGTTGGAGGGGTGACCGCTCTTTTGTCGCCTGGACTGACCACCGAACCTGGAATACATTCGCCCGCCAAACAACTCAACGCCGCCAGGCTCGCTGGGCTCTGTTTTTCGCCCGTTCGATTTCGTTATTTCCTACCGCCCTGGTTCCAAGAACACTAAGCCCGATGCCCTGTCACGCCTCTATTCCCCGAAGTCTCCACGGACCCCGTGGGGATTCTCCCTACGGCCCGTGATCGTTGGGTCAACTGTCTGGGGAATAGAGAGGCAGGTTAAACGAGCGCTCGCTCTCACTCCCTAGACACCTAGTCCTAGACACCTCCTCTTCGTTCCCGCCCCCACCCGCCTGGTTGTTCTTCAGTGGGCTCACTCGCCAAATTGGCTGGTCACCCCGGCGCTCGGGCACGCCGCTCCATTCGCCAGCGCTTTTGGTGGCCCACTCGGAACGCGACATGCGCCGCTTCGCGGCGGCTTGTTCCGCTCTGCGCGCAGACTAAATCCAGGAACTCCTCCGGCCGGACTTCTCAGACCACTTCCCATCCCTCTCGACCGTGGTCACACATCGCCTTAGATTTCATTACCGGACTCCCTGCGCCGGGCGGCAATACTGTCATTCTCACTGTCGCCGATCGATTTTCTAAAGCGCCCATTTTATTCCCTCACTAAGCTCCCTTCTGCCAGAGAGACGGCGCAAATAGTCATCGAGAATATTTTCAAGATTCATGGCCTCCCTCTGATATTGTTTCGGATAGAGGTCCGCAATTTACGCCCCAGTTTTGGAAGGAGTTTTGTCGCTTAATTGGGTCTTCCGTCAGTCTTCGTCCGCTTCCACCCTCAATCTAACGGTCAGCTCGAACGGGCCAATCAGACTGTCGGCCGCGATCTTGCGCAGCCTATCTTTCCAGAACCCCGCTTCCTGGTCCGGAACACCTTCCCTGGGCTGAATATGCCCATAACTCGCCTCGGCGCCTGCTACCGCCTGTCTCCTTTTCAGAGCAGCCTCGGTACCAACCTCCGCTGTTCTCATCGCAAATCACCGACTCCAGCGCCCCGTCCGCTCAAGCTTTTGTCCAACGCTATGAGCGCACCTGGAGGGGTGTTAGATCAGCTCTCTGCCATTATATGGAACAGACTGTGAGGGCGGCTAACAAGCGTAGAACTAAGAGCCCCAGATATTGTCGCCGCCAGAGGGTATGGCTTTCCACCCTTAACCTTCCCTTAAATCTGTCTCGCGTAAGTTAACTCCGCGCTTCATCGGTCCGCTCCGCGATCTCGCAGGTTATTAGCCCCGACGCGGTGCGACTTCTCTCCCCGCTATCTGCGCCACGCCCACCCAGTTTTTCACGCCTCCTGTGTTAAGCCCGCTATTCAGCGCTCCCACTGCCCCCCTCTCTTCCCGCTCGTGTTGAAGGCGCTCCTATCTATAGGGTCCGCAGGATTCTTGACATGCGCGCTCAGGGTCATGGTCATCAGTTTCTGGTTGATTGGGAGGGTTACGGACCCGAGGAGAGAAGTTGGGTTCCCTCTCGGACGTGTTGGACCGTTCGCTTATCGATGATTTCCTCCGTCGCCGCCAGGTCTCCTCCTTGGAAGCGCCAGGAGGCGCTCGTTGAGGGAGGGGTACTGTCATGTTATGTCTCACTTCTGTTCTTTCCCTCTACTCTGTCTCCCTCTGTTGGTCGTTCTATGTTACTTTCCCTCTCCTTTCCTCCGCTCCCAGCTGTTTCTCATCTTCCCTGAGTTCCTCATTAATCCACCTGTTCCCTCTTTCCTCTGATTAGCTCTCTATTTCTCTCCTCGCTCTCACTACATTCTCTGTCGGATTCTCACTCTGTGTTACTATCTCTAGAAGCAACTACAGCCCTGTGTGTCTCTGTCCAGAGTCCTGTCCTGTTGGCATCCGCGTCACTAAACTGTTCACCGGTAAAGGCCATCCCCTGTCTCTGTGCCCAGTTACCTGACGCCACGAGAGAGTGGTACTCTTCAGCTACCCGTGGACTAACTACAGCTCGAAGGAAGCATTTGTTTTGCCATTTTGTTATCGCCCTCTCTGCGGGCTGCTTTTGTTTGTATTCCTCTCAAGGAGAAGACTTTGTGTTGACGTTATTTTCTGAGCTTCATTAAAGACTCTGTTTTTATACATCGCTTTTGGGTCCTCACTTACCTTCATAACAAAATAGGTGCCAAGGCCACCAAATTAACTTTTTGGAGTGACTTTCTGCCATAATAAACCTGCCATAAACTTTATAGGAAATAATTTTCTTCTCTTTTATTTCAAATCATAAATGTACCCCAAAACATTCATATATTTGGTCAGCTGTGACATATGCTACTCTTTTCCTCATTATCATTCTTTATGGAGTATTGCAGTGACTTCGTAATGACCCATCATAACGCCTCCTTTGCCTTTTTTTAAATGAATAAAAGTTCTATATTGCATTCCTTAGTGGAGACATTTACAGTATATATTCATGAATCTATGGAGTACAAAAGGAAATCATGAACAATATTTGAAGCCTTTGCTTTTAGATTTTTCTCATAAGGAAGATAAGATAAATGACGACTGAGATATGTTGCTTTGTGCCTTTTTTCCTTATAAGAATATTTAGCAAACAGAGACTGGTGTTGTGTTGCATGAATGAGTATAATCATCCAGCGGATGATTCTGCCTGCAGGGTGACTCTTAATTGTTTACTAAAGTAAGTAATAGGAGGTTTGACTTTGCTGGCAGACAGAACAGGCTGCAAGTAGTACGTAAAATGGTCTTTGTAGGTCTTTGTGCAAGTAAGTCATAAAACTCTGTTCCATTAGGATATGCTTCTAAAATAGAGTAGAAAAGGTAAATTGGTTTATTTATCAGTGGTGAGCACCAGGGAAAGCCCTTTAGAAAACAAGTAGCTGCAGTGGATGGAAGGAAAAACACACCCCTGCTTAAAATAAAACAAAATAAAATAAACGCCTAAGCTCGTTGGCTGGTTTTGTATTGTATAAGCCAGTAGATTAGGTCCAGCCTGGCCAAGCTTGTCTTCAGTTGGTCTAGTCAAATTACCCATTTATTTTTGTTTGTTTGAACTTTATAATAGTATTTTTCTTTAAAAGTATAGGAAAAAAGGTTAAGATAAAGAAAAACTCTTTGTTGTGTATTGGCTGGTGCAAGTACAGTCTGTTTTGCAGTCCAATGCTGTATGTTCAGCAACTATCGATCGAAGAGCATTTAGTGGTACTGTATATTCTAGAGGGTTGCAACTGTATCCATTGGTCGGTAGGCTTTGACATTCTGATGAACGAACCCCACTGTCTCCATCCTATTAACTTTATCTGTCAAATTTTATTGACAAAGGTCTTGTGAGAACTTTCAAGACCTACCTATGTTTTGTCTCTAAAGACCTCTTGAGCATCTTCTTTGAGAGAAAAACTAAATAGTTCAACAAAATCCTAAAGAGAAGTGACACAGGTCTGTGGTGCTAGAAATGTAACAGCACTTTTGGAAAATGTAAACTACTTACCATGAGTGGATTTACTGAGAGCCTGTAATGATAGTGTAGAAAATAACTGTGTAGCAAAATTAAGTGCATCCAAACGGAGTTAGCAGCCTGAAACCACTATCATGGCATTGTACTCATTTGCTGGGTCTACTAACAAAAATTAAATAAAACATAAATAAATCAAACAAAAAATACCATGGTATTACCAAGGTTTGAGTTTCATTTTAAGTTCCTTTGGAGTACCATGTAAATACTATGGTTTGTGAATATGAACATTTTAAAAAACCATACCATGCTATTACCATTTGGTATATTAGTGCACCAAGGTGAGTAATTAAGGAGAGCTTGGGGCAAAAATGCCCCAGAAAGTGACAAAATGTATCCTAAAATTCTAAATACGAGAGAAAACTTGCCAACATAATAAGGGACATAATTGTGTTAAAAAAAATTGGTCGTGACTTTTGCCATTTTGCTTTGCGATTTAACTTACAGGAGCGTTGGCTGCGCAACAGCAGAGCAAGTAAAATTGCACTCAGCTGGATGCTATAAATTCATAGATGCTTTGTGGGCAGTATTGTTTATGAGAGCTCTGAGCACAGTGACCTTGTGTTGCTGAGGAATATTAATCTTTGTTAATAAGCGTGGTAGAGATTTACTGCAATGAAAAATGTCAATGATAGAGGAAGAGAACGTCACAAGACTTAAACAACAAAAGCACAGCAATTTAGGCCATTATCTTCACAAATGTGTTTGCTTTTAAGCATTTATTTCAATAACATGATGAGGGTGCCTGAAAAGAGTTATTTGACCCAAACTTGCCGCACACCTCGCTGACACTCGCTGATTTCCCACTCATTATTTTCACATGCAAATATGCTTGTGATTCACCACAAATGTTTGCCAGAAGTTTGCACCTTCCCACCGATAATGGTGAACCTACAGCAAACCTTTTGTGACAATGAAGAGTTTGCCACAAATCTCACTTACATGTGACAATAACGAGTGACATTCATCTAATATTTGTGTGTACTATGTATTTTTAGTACTTATTAAAGTATCAGGTTATTAGTGTAGCAACATGCTATTCTACAGTTCTGTTAAACTTGTTGCAAACTGGTTGCAAATTTACCACTCATTATTTTATACATGAAAACTGCAAATGTTTGCCAGAAGTTTGCAGGTCTTCACTGGTAGCGGTGAAGCTGCAAAAAACCTTTGGTGACAATGAAGAGTTTTCTGCAAAACTCACTTGCATGTGAAAATAATGAGGGACAAATTTGCAGCAAGTTTGACAGAACTCTCAATTTTTGTAAGATCATTTGTGTGGTGCACATGAAACAAAATTTATGGAGTTGCCAAAATGTTTCAAATCTTTCACCATAGAGATTCCATGGCTAGCATATGTAGCTACACTGTACATATTTTTTTATCAAGCTTCAAAGTAAAAAATATTATTTAACATGAATTAATAACATTTTCACCCTTTATATTTTAAGCAGTAGAAAGAAAAGTAGCTCAGTATAGAAAATACATATTCTGAATATGTACTGTATCACCCAGGATCTGTGGTTCTGTTTGAGCTGTAAGGATTTTATGTTTTCATGAAATATCTTTCATAGAACAAATATGCACAAGATACAGGAAGGTCACGTAAACTATATAACATTTGAAAGCCAATTCTTCACAATAGAGTGCACACAATCTCTGTTCCTCAATATCACAATGAATGAGCTTGATTCTGTTGCCACTCCTGTTAAGAGATTGAATTCAGGGGAGTCAGACACTCCATGGGTTTCTATTGATTTTGGACTTGTTCTGATGATATTGCTGAGGACAGTTAATCTCGACTACCAAAGGAAAGCAGAGATGAGACTGCGTACACATCGCCTGGCACTTATCCACCTCATATTGATATTCTTCTGACATTTGAAACTTACAGTAAACAACTGTAAATAAAGATGGACATGGAGGTATTTTTCATTACGTTCAAGCTACATTCAAGTTTCTTTGCCATTTAAATACATTTTGACTCCAATACTGCAGTTAGTATAGACTTGGGGAGTTGTTTGTGGTTGGAAATGAGATGGCTAGTGGAGTTCAGGGTGCCCACTTGTCTATGTGGGCACCTTGTGCCACCCCCTGGCAAGATGCCGCCTCCATGCCTAAATCTACCATTTACAATTTTAAATAAATTATAGCTTTATTAAAAATGACATTAAATAAGCTGTTCACTTCATGGATGTTTTTTTTTTTCAGGGTCTGGAGGCCTGGGAGTCGGCCACAGGACAGGTTTGGGAGGTCTGGGAGTCGGCCTCAGGACCACAGCCATGGGGAACTCCGAGGGCGGAGCCGAGGTAGGCGGAGCCATGGAAGGTTCTGGTAGCGGAGCCATGGAGGGCGGAGTCGTGGAAGACCCAGGTGGCTCAGGAGGTGGAACCGTAGAAGGCTTTGGAGTCCGAGCTGTGGGAGGCTCAGGAGGCGGAGCCGAGGGCGACTCAGGAGACGGAGCCGTGGTAGGCGGAACCATGGAAGGCTCTGGAGGCAGAGCCGAGGGAGGCTCAGGAGGAGGAGCCGTGGGGGGCTCAGGAGGTGGAGCCGAGGGAGGCTCAGGAGGCGGAGCTGAGGGAGGCACTGGAGGCAGAGCTGAGGGAGGCTCTGGAGGCTCAGGAGGCGGAGCTGAGGGAGGTGGTGCCGTAGGAGGCTCTAGAGGCGGAGACCTGGAAGGCTCTGGAGGTGGAGCCGAGGGAGGTGGCGCCGTAGGAGGCTCTAGAGGCGGAGCCGAGGGAGGTGGCACCGTAGGAGGCTCTGGTGGAAGGCTCTGGAGGCGGAGCCTTGGAAGGCTCAGGAGGCGGAGCCGTGGAAGGCAGAGCCGTGGAAAACTGAAACTAAAACACGGAAACATCGAAGGTACACGAAACTGGATGAACACGACAGGATGAAACGGCAACACAGGCAACAGAGCGAACATTAGAACATCTGAAACATCAAAACAGTAGAAACATTCAACGATCGACAAAGGAATGGAGAAACAAACAGGGTTTAAATACACAGACACAGGATGATCACAAACGACAATCAGGTGCGAACAATGACAGAGTGATGAGGGCCGGGAATCATGGGAAATGTAGTGCAACACAGGGCAGACAACAGGGGATCGTGACAATTGTGGATTAGAAGTGTTTGAGGTTGCTCTGAATGTCTTTCCACTCTGGGATGTCGCTCAGTAGGGCCTGCTCAAATTTTTGTGTGTTCTCCAATGAGAGGCTCCAATTTTGGAGGTAATCCACCAATGCTGAATAAAAGTTTCTCACTGAACAAAAGAAATCATCAACATTTGATGAGAATACTCAAGTGACTGAGAAAGCTGCATAGGCGATAGAGAAATTTTAGGAGAGGGGAAATAAGTACAAAACACAATTTGTTTTCAGAATAAGTCGTGACCATAGAAAAAGTGCTTAATTACGATACTGTCCTGGGAAAAACATGACGTCTGTTCACCCTACTGTTGACTCCTCGGTAAACAAGTACACTAATCATTATCAGTGCCAAAATTGTTGTTTGGATAGTTGTAGTTTTTGTAAAAATTTATATTGAAATGGTTTGTTTAGGTCACACTTTGTTGAAATTATCATAGCTTTAAAATTTTGACTATACATTTATGGTGTATTTTCTAGTATTTACTAGTTTTATATTTGAAAGCCTAAGTGTGAAAAAAGGGTAAAAAAAAAATGTAAACACAAAAGACATTTGAAAGAAAAAGGTCTGAGAAATGTGTTTGATTTTTTTAAATTCAACCCCTGGGACATAATCATGTACATAGCTGATCCTTGCATCCTTATATAATTATCTTCAATTCAAGCTATCTAGCATTCATTCTCACATCATTGTAAGTGAGAATGAACATAATTGCCCTGACTAAAATTGATAAGAGCTCATATTTAGCTCTACTTGCAGGTTTTCTTTTCAGACTCGGCCATTCATCTGGACATCATACACTCAGTAGCGTCATATGCTGTATTTATTTGGATTCTAAAAGCAAGCTTTGAGAAAATTTTTGTCTCATCAATGATGCATTACTGCGCTATGCAAGATTCATATATGAGAAGAGAGAGAAACACTATCTGACAAATAATATGACCAATTCTTTGTACTATTTGCAAGTTTGTGCTCCGAGAAGGTTAGGGCCTTTCACTTTAAGTGAACACCCTTAACTGAGAAGACATGTTCTCACTGTCTCCAGTGCAGATGTGAGAGTGCTTGTTTCAGGAGGCTGTCACAGACAATGAGTTTCCAGCCCATCAACTCACCTCCACAGGCACTCTCAGCACAGAAATAACCTACTATACCTCATCAGGAGTTCAACTCAAACACACACGTTTACTGCCACTGGATCACATGCTGTGGTTTTGATTATTTAAAACATTCAGATAAACAATAAAATACTAAGAATCAGTTTCTAAACCTTTAAAAGTTACCTTAGAAAATTAATTAACACATTAGGGCTTAAATAAAAGTCTAATATATATATATATATATATATATATATATCAGTGTCTGGCCGTGCATTAAAAGTCTAGGCCTTCGGTGTGATTCATGCCATTAAGAAAACAATGAATAAGACACCTTATGCCTTTGGGCATCATACATTATTTCGCAGCTAACTAATAATAACAGCTGACATTTTAAAAACCCGTCCACGCAAGAAAGTCAGAACTTGATATAACACTTAATGCTCAAGCAAGCCTACTTTTAAATGCAACATGACTGTTTTGTGAAATGAACGTCTACTGAACAGACATTCAACAATCATAATTTTTCATATGAATCTACCAAGGAGGTCTATAACACTTGGAAATATCTATCTAATAATATTTATGATTTAAATGTTGCTTGCAATTCATTTTGTTTCATCAGGGTACACGGTTATGCTGCATTCCATTCAAGTTGGATGTGGGATATTTCTTCTTGATATCTCAGATCTCTGACCATAAATGCATTCCATTCCCCGATATTCGGAACTGCAACGCTCCCGTTAGCTAAGCAGGGGTTTTACTCTCATTAGAGATGTCTCCGAGCAACCGAACTGATAATGCAGCGCTAACATTTGTGCTTCAGGTGTACGATTATCAAAAGAGATTATAATGTTTTATCAATATTATTTAATAATGTAAATGTTTATCACTTATATTCCTCAGTCTCAACATGTTTGTTTGACGTCATGCACCTGTATCTCAGCGAAATCAGAGTTGAGAATTCCGGCATGAGCCTACAACTTGTAATTCTGACTTAAAGATGCATTCCATTGCACTTTTCCTAGTAGGAAGTTGTAAAATCTGACTTTCCGAGTTGAATGGAACACAGCAGTACTTTTCAAAACTTGATCTGACACGGAATGCTCAAGCAGTCTAATTTAAACTCCTGATGTTGCTATAACAATGCAGAAAGCACGTACCAATTTACCTGATGTGAAAATCAGTCCTCTTTTACTATTTAATAAATTAAGTCAGAACATATCTTGTTTTTAAATCCATAAAGATCTCTTTCTCAACAGTAATACCAGCAGTGATGACAGTCGACCATTATGTACATCACTTAAAACATGATTGTGTCACTCAAGGCCAGCTAGAAGGCCTCGACCGGGAAATATCCTAAAGATCACACCCACCAAAAACACATAAATCAGTCTGATTGGCTGATGAATCTGACAATCTGACTTTAGTTTCTCATTCATTTGCACTGTTGAGGGATTCTGAAGAAATTCTGTATGATTTGTTAAACAGTTTTCACACTATGCTTGTAAGCATCAATTGTTTTTCTCTATCTGTTTAGTGTACTGTACATGTTCTGTCATGTATTTCGTGTCCTGTCTTTGAATTGAGCGCACAGGTCTGGTTGTGAGTTACTGCCGTGCACTCTCAGGTAATGTCACAGTTTTGTCACCTTGTCAGGTTAGTTTTTTTCCTACAGGACCATGATATCATGGTTCCTTGTCTGTCTTGTATTTCGTGTACGTTCCTTGTGTGAGCACACGGGTCCAGTTGTAAGTTACCACTGTGCGCTCTTCAGTCTTGTTCATGTCCGGGGCATGGTGTCTGGATCCTGACTTCCAGTCTGGTTCGGTTTTGTTCTGGGTCAAGATCCGTACACTCATGCTCCATGTTCTTTTGTTTTGTTCCAAGCGTGTTGACGTTTTTCTCCTTCATGTGTTTCAGGTGCAACTGGCACACAGAATCAGTGTTTCCATGGGAACCCTGATTGTTTCCATGGGAACGCTGATCATGCCAACTTTCAGCTGGTGAGTGGCAGCTGTCCCTTGTTTGTTCCTGCCTATTTTAAATTTAAAATGATGTATAAAAATTGCATGTGAACAATTCAATTTTTTACTCTGTGCTTGTGCATTGTGGGATTTAAATGTATCCAAGTGGCTCGAGTGTTTTGTCTACGTTCACCAAAATTAGTTCAGATCCATTTAATGATTAAATTACCATTTCTGGTGATGCCAGAAGGTGATGACAAATGAGTGTCTTGTGTGAAATTAGATAGTCACTGAATCAATGATCAAAATAAAATGTAATCCTTTAAAATTTGTATGTGTACAGACCTGCAAAGAGACTTTAGTAGAGGTTTTAAGCATTACAAGAACAAAGCAAATCTATGATTTCCCTACAGATTGTGAGCTGCTGAGCATGACTTTTATCATAAGACAACAATAATAGTCTTATAATAATTAAAATGAGTTTAAATAACATCCATATTTTTTCATGTATAACAAAGCATGTCTTCATACCTATTCACTTATGTAAAATGCATAAGTATTCTAGAACACAGCAGATCTAACTTTTTCCTAGTTTGTTGACCGCATACAAACATAGAGGTAAAAAACAGGAGCTGATATTAAAAATAGCTTTACATATTTAACACAGATCTAGTAATCTGCTTAAATTGGCAAAAACAACCGATCAAACTATTGCCTCACAAACATAATGTAAAAACATAACTTAATGAAGACTCATGCTCTGATAGAAACTCCACTTACAATGTGTGCTTAAAAGAAGGACTGTCCTCTGTTTATTTTCAGTAGTCCATTTCACCTAATGCTGCCAATCAAGAATGATATGCCAATAAACAACTCTCATTTGTGTGATCCTCATCTATAGATTATTGATTGAGATAAACATCAATGCTGATAATAAACATGGATGAATGAACATTGTTGAAAGCAACTTTGTAGAAATGAATGGAGCAGCATTGATAAGACTGTCTGACTGATGACCTATTTCATAAGGGTTGCTTCGGCTCAAGAAAGTCACCTGTAATTGGCTGGATGGTCACTTAATCATCCTAAAGTAACAAAACGCAAAGAATATTGTATACAAATCCACCATTTGGACTTGGTATGGGTTTAGCCTGGAAAAGTGTGGGGGTCGTGTCCCCTATGTCCCCCATGGCTGCTACACCCTTGCTGTCTACACTGGTCTCAGAACAGTTCAAAATGCACATTATTTAAATTCTTACTCAATAAAAAGCCTCTGAAAGTAACATCAGCTTTTGGATGAACCCATTGATTCTCAATGTGAGAATCAATGGGTTCATCCCATTGGATTTCCAAAATCCAATGGGATGGGATTTCCGACAGGGCAGTGAACTGGATCTTTACCTTGCGCTGTACACCGAGAAGCAAAAATATGCCACTTGAACATATAAAGCTTCCTGGTGCTCTAGCATTTGGAGCTCTAGCATTCAGAATGGTATCAACCACAGCGGAGGATAACCCATCATTCAAAAGTGCACCCCATTAAGGGGCCATACCCATAACATCCACAAGTCTGGCGAGGGTTCCAAAATGCTGGCCCAAGCCTGAGAAAACATATCTGTTCTAAATGGAATCCCCCAAGGCACATTCTCCAGTGAGACCAGAGTCAAAAACCATACTTGAGATGGCCAAAATGGCACCACTAACAGAAGCCGAACCGGATCCTCCCTAACTCTCTGCAAAACTACGTGCAGCAGTCTGATTGGTGGAAATGCGTAAAGATCGGCCACCGATGCACCAATGCTAGAGGGAAAATCATAGAGGGACAGTGTGATGTCAAGAGATCCACTTCTGCTCTGCCGAACCTTCTCCAGATTTGTTCCATAATCTGAGGATGTAATGTCCAGTCTCTCACTGGGCAGAGAAAGTTATAAAGGTTTTTTAATAACCAAAAGCATCTCAGCCTTACTGTAATGTAATGTTTTAAACCATTATGTGACCTGAAGATGCTAAGAATTGTTACAGAATAGTGTCTCTTTTCATACAAATTCAAATAAGGGATCACGGAATGGTGCTATTCAAAATGGTCTCATTCAACAGCTTAAATATATACATATTTACTGTTACAATACATGCCATGTGATATGATAGTGTCTTTTCGTTTGGTCCACAAAGCAGGGAAACATTGATTGTTGTAATACAACTGAAGGTGCTTTGATAAATGTTTATGCTGTATAGTATATCAAAAGGAAAATTGTGGCTTGTGTTGAGTTGTGGCTACATAAAAGGACATCGTTATTGTTATTACCCAGGAAATAAAAATATCCAGTTCATTGAACACACATTGACCATTTGTACATGTATGACAATACCAAACCATTTTTGACCAAATATATGATGTAATTAATAAACTGAAAACATTAAAAACACATGTGACAACTTGTCACAATATCTTGCCTCAACCAGACATGTATGAAAAGTTAATTATTACTTTCCTTATAAAGCTGATCCTTTCATTGTGTTCATTTGTTTACCCAACAGCTAAAGCAAAAATATTGGATATTGGAATTTTAGTACAGAATTTGATCATATCATTCCCTAAAATTATTCTAATTTCAGACAGGTTTGAACACAGAAAAAAATACACACCCTAACACTCTACAGAGTGTAATATTACAATAGGGGATTTGAAGCCAAACTCTGCATTGTTTGAATTTCAGCTTGAGCTGTCTTTTTGTGGACTTAAACTGAGCCGCATCATGAATATTATAAAAAAACAGCTGCAAAACATCACTCTGGCTTTTTATGTCTGTATATGTCCAACTACAAGTGAATTATGGCCTTTGGCAGGAGACACATCTGAATGCCAATGCAATATCAGAGGAACAATGAAGCATTTCCATATGTACAGATGCTTATTTGTCACTTGAATCGTACATAAAGGTCAACTGATTGCATGCATTTTTAACATTTCCTTTCAAACGTCAAATCATGGCAACTATAGATTTCTTTTTCACCATTCATTCTGGCATCAAATTACCTCATCGCTCTCCATTAGATAATATTAACAATGTTTATAGCAATAAAGTTGCTTTATTGATATCGGTGCTCTTCCAGTTCACTGACAACATTGAAAAACTGTCAGTCCCATTTCATGCTATCCGATTCTAGACCTTTTCAGATAGCATGACATTTCAGTCTTTGAAATACCAATCATATATCTCTAATAAGGTCTGCTTTACAAGGATAAAGATTATGGAGTATTGCAGGTGGGAATGAGATAACCACACATCCAGAAGATGGATGGATGGATGTATGGATGGATGGATGCAACCTCTATAGTAACAAGAATACTTTCTGTAATAAATATATTGGATGACTCTATACAGTCATAGTTTTTTACCTAATATAACATTTTTCATGACCCCAACCTTAAATCCTATCCTTAACCCTTAAGCTTATTGACATAGTTTTGCAGAATATGGGTCAAGTCATTAAATACAGGTTGAGAATCTTTATCCTGCCGTATAGCGACAGCAGATCTGGATCATAAAGTGCATCTGGAAACCTTTTTTTGGTGTGTGTAACAGAACCAACAATTTGTCATGGTTACTGTTGTAAACTCTGTGCCCTGAGGGAGGCAACAAGATGTCGAATGAAGTAAAATCAGCTGGACCACCTCGGGGTGGAGCCTCCACTCTCCGCTGGTTGAAATCTGTCTTGACAGCACGTCAAGCATGAGTGGCGCGCAGCGACCTGAGTTGCTGCTGACTCCAAAGGAGGAGATGGCGGGCGAGTTGTGACATATGACGAGAGCGCACGCCACCGTGGCGATTTATGTACGCTACCGTCGTGGTGCTGTCTGAACGGATGGAGACATGCTTGCCCCGAATCAGCGGGAGAAACCTCCGCAGAGCAAGGAATACAGCCAGCAACTCTAGGCAGTTGATGTGCCAACGTAGCCGGAGCCCTGTCCAGGAGCCAGCGGCAGCGTGCCCGTTGCACACTGCACCCCAACCCTGTTGAGAGGCGTCTGTGGTGACCTTGGCACATCTGGACACCTGCTGTAGTGGGACTCTTGAAAGTTGAAAGTCTGTCGGCAGGAGGGGGTGATTACCACACAGTATGTGCTGCGGCGCCATGCCCATCTCGGGACTCGAGTCTAGACAGTGCTGAAGCGCTGACACCACGAAGTACGTGTCCTTCAGGTCTACTGCCGCAAACCAATCTAGCTGATCTAGAATCTGTCTCTGCGTGAGCATTTTGAACGGGAGTTTGCACAAAGCCCGGTTGAGAACAAGCAAGTCCAAGACTGGTCGCAACCCACCCCCTTTCTTGGGTACGATGAAGTAAGGGCTGTAGAAACCCTTCTTCATCTCGGCTGGAGGGAGGGGCTCTATCGCATCCTTGAAAAGCAGAGTCTTGATCTCTGCCCGTAAAGCGGAAAAGAGAAATCGACTGCATCCAGGAACTACACAGAGATGGAAATACATCTTTAAAAACACGTGTTCTGAAAAGGACGTTCAACACCTGCTGTGTATTGCTCTTTTGTGAGTGAAAATCAACAGTTTAAGAGAAATAAAACTCTTTTAGGAGGGAGAACACTCCTTTAGACAGAAGCGCTGTCGAAGCGCCCAGGGGCATGGACTGCTCAGCGTGCAGAGAGAGAATTCCGCTGGAAATGCACCGTAGATCCAACAGCAGTGCTCTGCCACAGAGGTGAGTGGAACAGTAGTGAGACTCAGCTTGCTGATGCACAACCGCTCGGCTCCGAAGAAAAAATCTGACTAACAGATGCAAGCTCCCTTCCCTTTATACCCGTTTGTCCAGGGGCTGGACATGCAAATTCTGTCTGCCAATTTCTCATTGGCCTTTTCTCAAGTTCAGTGGTACGCGAGGCTCCCAAGGAAGACCCCTTGTGTCACTTCATTCGACACAACGTCGAGTGAGTGACAGAAGGGGAACAACAGAAGATGCTTTAATCGGACACTGTATTTGCATAATACACTTTGTGAGAATGTGAGATGGTGGGCTTATAACATAGCTCCCTGACAATGGTGGTGTAATCACTATGCTTCATTTTGATCCAAATAATGAATAAAAACTAACTAAAGAGAAGGGTAAATGAACCACTACAACAGAAGGTAATATATGTGGCGGTATAGCTCACAAGAGGAGAATTATGACATTTCATTTTAGAAGTGTTTCTGCAACGTAATCAGCAATAATAAAACATCTGTGATTCAAAAACAGATGGATAAAGTCCATATTCAAAGATCTCTGTGGCAATTTTAGAGTTCAATTAAAACAGAATATGCGGTTGGGTTCTCTATAAATCGCTGAATGTGCCACTACTAATGCCACAAGGGAACAAATGGTGAAAAAGTGTGCTAAAGTCTGCTCTTTGAAAATTAAATGTCACTAAAGCGTTGAGATAGAAAGAAAAGTATAAAAATAAAGATACTTTCTAGTCCACTTAAATGATTGCCCAAATGCATTGCTACATTTATGCTTCAAAAAAGTGAAGGTAAGAGCATAAACTTAAATAGTCATGAAACAACTGTAAAATTAGAGTACTGTTAGCCAATCTTCAAGATTTGAAAAGGTTGAGCATTATTAGGGTTGATATAGATTTGCATGTTTTATTTATTTTATTATTATTTATTTTTTTTAACTTTTTAACAGTTTGTGCTTTCAATGTAGTTTTGTTTCTTTTTACTCTAATGCATTTATATAAAAGTTTTTACACTAGTTCAGACTGGTCTCACCGTTAAATCAGAAACAGTAGTTTGAGTTTTCTTTAGCTAAAATTGGTCTGTGCCGAAATTCTAAACACTACCCCCCAGTGGCCAAAGCGGTACGTGTTGTTGGGCGTGTAAGCTCTATTTTCTGAGTGAATGTCCTTGGAGGGGCACCAAAAGCAAGTTGAAGCAGGTTGTTTTCAGCCTCACAGACTGTAATACAGTGAAGAGGAATGCATATTTTATAAACTGTACCATCCAAACCTAACCATAACCATCATTGGAGTAAAAATGTATTGTTAAAGCAAAACATGCAACCTCCGAATTGCACTCGTCACTGATTATGCAAATGCAATTACTTTAATTTCAATGTGGGGTCTCCCATGCTGCTAAAGCAACAGATTTCCAGTCATGGCAGAAGATGCACACTGAAGCCGATGCAAAGATGTCTGATAGAAGATGGTGTTTGACAGTGAGGGGATAATGTGGCCGATCCTTAGGGTCTGGAACTCTCGGAAAAAACATGCCGACTTCCCATGTGATCATGTTGACCAATTGTTCTTGATAAGGCGACAATTGTGTTCTAATCGGCTTATCCAGTGTGCACAAGTGTTGTGCCCATGCCTGTTTACATTTTGAAATAAAAAAGCAGAGAATAACTCAATGTTTCGAGTATCATGTCATATAAACACGGTTTTCTTGTATTGTCAGAAGTGATTTTTCATTTCTACATGCATGTTCGTGTGCATGTAAACAAACAGAATTGGTGTTAGATTTAGTTTAGCTTTTCAGTGTTTAGCTTTAATATTTTCACACTGTCTATCATTTAAATATTTAATGCTGTTACATTTCTCAGGGTCATCTGGTGTTAAGGCTATCTAGTGACATCTTCATGTACAGTATAATGAAGGCGGGTTATGAAGGTTTCAAATTTAATAATATACTGTATCCTAAATTAAAACTTGAATTAATTTGTTTTTAAATTATGCTTTATTTCAGTAAACAAAACTATTAAATTTAAGAATAAGAATAATACTGGCTGTTACCCACTTGAGGGCAGAAAATGAAGTGCTATCTCTACCACATATATACTTTTTGAGATACTAGAAACTCTTTCTACGTCTTGAGATCCTGCTATTGCTCATTACATTAAATTGGGCCTGTACTCTTGGCACATGTACAGCCATGATTTGAAAATGATAATAAAAAAGACCATCTCTTCCTCATTGACCTCTCTTGAAGTGTTTGTAGAAATTAGGCTATGCCCTCTGTCAAGGAGAGCCAGACTTTTGCCCAATGCCATGTGGAACCAGCCCTTGACTATGACCATAAACTCTTGTTTACTGTGCATGTTCAGCATCTTGTGTAGAAACTAAAGTTGAAATTGGGCTTTTTCTTTAGAGTAAAAAAATTTATTTCGAAAAAAATTCCCTTTTTCTCCCAATTTGGAATGCCCAATTCCCAATGTACTATAAGTCCTCGTGATGGCGTAGTGACTCGCCTCAATCCGGGTGGCAGAGGACAAATCTCAGCTGCCTCCGCATCTGAGACCGTCAACCCATGCATCTTATCACGTGGCTTGTTGAGCACGTTACAGCGGAGATATAGCGTGTGTGGAGGCTTCACACCATCCACCACAGCATCCACGCACAACTCACCATGCGCCCACCAACTGCATTATAGCAATCATGAGGAGGTTACCCCATGTGACTCTACCCTCCCTAGCAATCGGGCCAATTTGGTTGCTTAGGAGACACGGATGGAGTCACTCAGCACACCCTGGGATTCGAAATAGCGAACTCAAGGGGTGGTAGCCAGCGTCTTTACAACTGAGCTTCCCAGGCCCTAAATGACAATTATTTAACATAAATGCTGCTACTGCACAATTAACATACACTACCGGTAAAAAGTTTTGAAACACATTTATTTATTATAAATTTTTTTCTTCACATTTTAGAATAATAGTAAAGTCATCAAAACTATGGAATAACATGGAACTATGGGAATTATGTTGTGACAAAGTCCAAATCAAATAAATAAATCAAAATTGTGTTATATTTTAGCATCTTCAAGTATTCACCCTTTGTCTAGAGTTTGCAGACATGAACTCTTGACATTTTCTTAACCAACTTCTTGAGGTGTCACGCTGGGAAGCTTTTTAAACAGTAATGAAGGAGTTCTCATCTATGTTGGGCACTTATTGGCTGCTTTTCTTTATTATTTGGTCCAAGTCATCAATTTAAAAAACTTTATTTTTTTTATTACATTTTAGTTATATAATGAAATAAATTAAATAAATAATTTCAAACATTTAAGCATATGTCTTCAGATCAAAAGATTTTTAAAATCATGAGAAACATTTCAGTCAAGTTTTTCAAAACTTTTGTCCGGTAGTGTACATACAATCCCTGTGAAGGAAATCAAGACCTGTGGTGCTGAGGATTAGGTTTTAGACAGAATAATCTCGAAGCATGTCACAGTGAAAATTGCTTACCAGCAAACAACTGAGGCCATTTCAATGTTAAACAAACAAAGAGTACACAAGTTTATTAGCTTAACAAGTAACGTGTCAAATGGCCTATCATACATGATTAAACAAAACAGAGAATATCTTTAAAACTCTTTCAAATATTTGACGCCACTAACTGGTATACAATGACAAGTGATTCATTCTTTTGAATTACCTTTTGAATGTAGCAACGTAATAGACCTTGCAATTTGTTTTGCAGACTTGACTCAATGAAGTTGCATAAATCCATCCATCAGATTGGAGCTTGTGATTTTGCCAAGTATTTGCCATTTTGTGTTCATATGCCTCAAACAGTCAATGACCTTAGGTTTGACATACAGTGCTGTATCCATTCAAATTGAAAATTCATGCCATTAAATGAAAAGTCTATTTGAGCTGCCTTGAGATCTGGAGAAAAACTAGAGAATAAATTTCATGAGTGTGTAGGAGCGTGTAAACTATTAATGTGTGTTAGCATCTATGCATGAGAAAGTTTCAGACTGTCTTAAAATGGTAACAACGGGCAGTTGAATAACTTGAGAGCATACTAAAGTGCATCTATTTTAAAAAGCTAGAAATGAAAAATATAAAAGTCTTAGTTTCAACAGAATGCAGTTTACTGCCAAAATAAACCATAGGCGGTTTCCAGTTTTGCAGTTTCAAGGTTACATAATTTGAACATTCCTCTCTCTATTTTAGCATGACTGAAGGACATTAGAAATTGTTATCCACTGTCCTCTCTCTGTCCCTGCTCACCCTGTGTCTGGAAAGTAGGAGAGAGAGTTGGGACAGAGATCAGAGTTGTGGTCCGTGAAGTAATTTTCCAAAGAGGCTGATATGTAAATCAATAAGGATCAAACCAATATATATATATGTATATTATATAATTATCAAATAATTATATCATTTTGATAATATACACAATATCTCCCTGATATCTTAAATAATCTTAATAGATACAAAAAAAAAATGACAAAATTAAATAGATTAATAACACGTTCTAATCTTTTCCAGTCACCAACCCAACACTTTTCAATATAGTAAATGAATGGATCAAATCATGCAGCATACAGACTATGACCAAAGCAAACATTTATAAATGAACGGAGAGCCCCATTCCATCCAACATTTACTCACTTATGTGTACAGCAACTCTATCCTCCTCTCCTTTATTGTGGCAAAACGTATGTGTGTGTGTGTGTGTGTGTGTGTGTGTGTGTGTGTGTGTGTGTGTGTATGTATGTATGTATGTATATATATATACAGTGAGGAAAATAAGTATTTGAACACCCTGCTATTTTGCAAGTTCTCCCACTTGGAAATCATGGAGGGGTCTGAAATTGTCATCGTAGGTGCATGTCCACTGTGAGAGACATAATCTAAAAAAAATCCAGAAATCACAATGTATGATTTTTTAACTATTTATTTGTATGATACAGCTGCAAATAAGTATTTGAACACCTGTCTATCAGCTAGAATTCTGACCCTCAAAGACCTGTTAGTCTGCCTTTAAAATGTCCACCTCCACTCCATTTATTATCCTAAATTAGATGCACCTGTTTGAGGTCGTTAGCTGCATAAAGACACCTGTCCACCCCATACAATCAGTAAGAATCCAACTACTAACATGGCCAAGACCAAAGAGCTGTCCAAAGACACTAGAGACAAAATTGTACACCTCCACAAGGCTGGAAAGGCCTACGGGGAAATTGCCAAGCAGCTTGGTGAAAAAAGGTCCACTGTTGGAGCAATCATTAGAAAATGGAAGAAGCTAAACATGACTGTCAATCTCCCTCGGACTGGGGCTCCATGCAAGATCTCACCTCATGGGGTCTCAATGATCCTAAGAAAGGTGAGAAATCAGCCCAGAACTACACGGGAGGAGCTGGTCAATGACCTGAAAAGAGCTGGGACCACCGTTTCCAAGGTTACTGTTGGTAATACACTAAGGCGTCATGGTTTGAAATCATGCATGGCACGGAAGGTTCCCCTGCTTAAACCAGCACATGTCAAGGCCCGTCTTAAGTTTGCCAATGACCATTTGGATGATCCAGAGGAGTCATGGGAGAAAGTCATGTGGTCAGATGAGACCAAAATAGAACTTTTTGGTCATAATTCCACTAACCGTGTTTGGAGGAAGAAGAATGATGAGTACCATCCCAAGAACACCATCCCTACGGTGAAGCATGGGGGTGGTAGCATCATGCTTTGGGGGTGTTTTTCTGCACATGGGACAGGGCGACTGCACTGTATTAAGGAGAGGATGACCGGGGCCATGTATTGTGAGATTTTGGGGAACAACCTCCTTCCCTCAGTTAGAGCATTGAAGATGGGTCGAGGCTGGGTCTTCCAACATGACAATGTCCTGAAGCACACAGCCAGGATAACCAAGGAGTGGCTCTGTAAGAAGCATATCAAGGTTCTGCCGTGGCCTAGCCAGTCTCCAGACCTAAACCCAATAGAGAATCTTTGGAGGGAGCTCAAACTCCGTGTTTCTCAGCGACAGCCCAGAAACCTGACTGATCTAGAGAAGATCTGTGTGGAGGAGTGGGCCAAAATCCCTCCTGCAGTGTGTGCAAACCTGGTGAAAAACTACAGGAAACGTTTGACCTCTGTAATTGCAAACAAAGGCTACTGTACCAAATATTAACATTGATTTTCTCAGGTGTTCAAATACTTATTTTCAGCTGTATCATACAAATAAATAGTTAAAAAATCATACATTGTGATTTCTGGATTTTTTTTTTAGATTATGTCTCTCACAGTGGACATGCACCTCACGATGACAATTTCAGACCCCTCCATGATTTCTAAGTGGGAGAACTTGCAAAATAGCAGGGTGTTCAAATACTTATTTTCCTCACTGTATATATATATATATATATATATATATATATATATATATATGGTGTGGTGGTGGTGTAGTGGTCTAAACTGGTAATCAGAAGATCGTTGGTTCGAACCCCACAGCCACCACCATTGTGTCCTTGAGCAAGGCACTTAACTCCAAGTTGCTTCGGAGGATTGTCCCTGTAATAAGTGCACTGTAAATCGCTTTGGATAAAAGTGTCTGCCAAATGCATAAATGTAAATGTAAATGTGTATATATATATATATATATATATATATATATATATGGCACTCTCATTCAGTCTTTCACTCTATTTAAGATCCTTCAATAATCTGGATGTCATAAATATTTTACTATATATTTCTCTTCACCAGAGGCCAATGCAATGAAGCTAATTGAACAAACTCAGAGTTTCAGGATTCATTTAAAGTTAACAAAAGAGCCATAGCACAAACAAAAGTTTTTCAATAAAATATAATGATTATATTACCCATAGACTACTCCAAAACAAAAAACAAATATTAATATTAATAGGTAACATGTTGCAATATGGAATTGAGTATGTCTTTGTTACAGATAAACTCTGTTCCCTGATGGATTGAATGAGACGTTGTGTCGATGTAGTGACACTAGGAGTTTGCTCTTGAGAGCCTCAATCTTCCTTGCTTTATTCAGAAAAGGCCAATGAAAATTTACCAGCACGCAAGCATCCGTCAGTGACACCAGGTGAAAAATTACTAATAGTCTACAAATTAAGAACTACAGACAATTATAAATGTAAAGATAATTATAAGATAATTATAATAATCATCATAATAAATAAGCCTAATAAATTCTCTTGTTTTCACAAAAAATGCTGACAAATGTGTGTTCTTATCGAATGCTTAGTTAACGCTGCCTAAAGAAAAGAAAATAGAACTCAATTTTAGGTTCAAGGAGTCTTTAGAATTTAAGTGTGAATACATGACGGGAGAGTCAACTAATTCGAATTTTGTACCTGAATTGACCCTTAAAATGACTTTTGTTGTATCCAAATGTGATATACTGTACAGATGTGTGTGTTTTATGTAAGCACAAGTTTCTTTAATACAAAGATACCTGTATATATTACTGAACCTGCAGAGTTGCGTTCACAATGTGTAAGAACTAAACTCACAGCACCTCACGAGATGATCGGAGATCATTTCCAGCAATCTCATACTCAGGGTTTCCGTTGTCCGGTAATTACCGGACATTGGCGATAAAAAATTAAATGTCCGACAAAATTAAATCTCTCGGTCAAATTGTCCGATTAAAATTGCCTAATAATCCCGTCCCCTAACACAATCTGAATTTGAGAATAAGCCTAAAATGTATAAAGCAAAAATACACCGATCTCTTGCTATGTTATAAAGGAACAGGCTCTATCGTTTGAAAGTTATGAAACAACATCGCATGCTGCATTTCAAATAAAGCGCGCGCCTAAAGCGGCTGCAATATAGACCTAAACAACGAGCGATTGAGTGAGGCGTTTCAAATATGGCCAGGCCCAGGCAGACTAGCTTTAAAAGCTTTTTCAGAGGCCAGGCGATGGTGAATCAGGAACATCTCATTATAGATAGATCAGTGCTTCTAATCCGGCGCATTACGTGCAGTTTTTTTCTCTATCATCAAAACTGAATAGCCTATGTTCATCAGTGCATGGTTACAGTCTATATCAAGCAGGGACACGTTTGTGTGCATTTTATTTTGTGATTTCACGGAATTAATAGAGAGTCTCCATAGCGGCGATAGATTGAAACAGCGTCCTAGTGAAGATTGCGCAACTTCGCGCGTGGCGTCGTCCATGCAACTGATAGCAGCGGACACGGCGCTCAGCTTGATTTCAAAAACAACAGATTTTAGCGCTAGATCTCTTATTTAATAACGGACTAAATGAATGATCTGCTAGTTAACTGGAGATGTTTTATTTATTTGTATTAGGTACATCCGTGCCTCAATGTTTCAAAAAGTGAATGTGTGTGAAACCACAGTAAAAAACAATTGGCGTTGATTGGCGCTAATCGGACGTTCATGTTTTTTTTCGTCTATTTGAAAGTTAAGCTAATAATAATATGTTGCATTCTATACGGCCTGATTATGTCATTTTTTAAGTTACATAGACTGCCTCCAGTTTTCCTCAACTTGACTAATTAAGAGGCGATATATTTGACCGGCATATCATCAAAATGTCCGTAAAACGAAACCTCTGCCGGTCACTTTGACCGGCACCATTTTTTTCTAGCGGAAACTCTGCTCAAACTACATTATTCTTGTAAACCGTTTTCGGTCAAATGAAATGATCTCAACGAAATTAAGTGATGACTCATTACACCAGACAGGGTCCTCTGTGGTGGTCCTGCATGCCTCTGAACAAACAATGAATCAGACATGATCATTGATGGCTTTTCTTTTGTCTCTTCTTAAAAATATAATAAAGTGTGTTTCTTCAAGTGCATCTTTTTGACTAACAGCATTTCTTGTCACGTGTCACTCCAAACACTTCTTACATGTCATCCACCTGTTGTGGGTAGATGAGCAAAATTACTTGCACATGAAATACCTGCAAGGAGCTCACGAAGTGATTTGAGCCTTGTCACATTTGGAGTGTGGTGGGTGTTGGTTCACACCCTGGGCACACATAAAAAATAACAAACATTCATAAATTCGCTCATAGAAAATGCTCTTAACAGCAAAGACCAATAGTTATTGGGAATGAGGACCAGAACTCTATGAATGTGCTTGTCTTGGAGAAGCTCTTTCATTGCACTTGTGAACAGCGGAGCTCACTGCCCATACATATCATATCAGACGTGCATCGGCGGCTTTTCTTTCATCTGTTCTTCAAAATATAATCATATATGTTTCTTTGTGTTTAATTTCTGGTAAACTTTTAACTCTGAGAAGTCTTACCGGTCACCTTCCACAGTGACTGGTACATCAGCAAAATACTCTGCATGAAAAATCTGCCTTTGGCGGTTGTTCATTTCAAACCTTGTTCACCAGGAGTAGGCTGTATGACAATGGAAATCAAAACAGTGTTATTGACTTCAAGCTTTGCAATCGCACCCCACACTTTCTGCAGGGAAATTATTGTGTACTCCAGAAAGCTTTAAACGATCATGTGATGGTGAATGGTGAGACTCGTGGAGCCACTTGATTTTTAACAAAGAGCCAATTGTGGTTATAGGTTCCTGACTCCTGCTATACACCGAAGAGTCAATTTTGTGGATTTTTTCTGTAAAGGGTGCTTTAATAGACATGGATAAGGGACTTCATTCTGTCAGAGATATCATTTTACTCAGTATCTGTTAGCAGTGTTGGGCAGTAGATTTGATACAAATAGCAAAGCTATTAGCTTAACAAAATTTCTGAGTAGCAAGATGGTAGCTTCGCTAGTTTTTAAGTCAAGTAGGTTTTCATTAGCAAAGCTATATTTTTGATTAGGTAGCAGTGTAGCTTTGACAAAGCTAAAACACTACATTGTGCTGTGCACCTGCAGTTACTATCACCAGTTTAAATCAGAACTAAAGATTTCTGATTCACAAATTAATTTCTCATTTGAGTTGATTATTTACAACGAATTGGAATGTTCACACATGATAGCAAAGCGGTCTGAACCAGATCAAAGCTCACGTGCGAGATACTGAATACTTTGGTGCACACTCTTACTTGCCAGCATGCTAACAGAATATTTTAAAATATTTTCCTGGTGGGTCGGCCGCGAAACGGGCCGAATGGTCCGCGATAAGCTAAAATGAGCCTGTCATGTTCACTGTTGCCTTTTGTTTTGTGCTTTTATGTTGAAGTTTAGTTTAGTTCCTGTTTCCTGTTTTGGTTTTTGTAGTCCTTTGTAGTTTCTTTTATTACCTTGTCTTGTTTCACTCTTGCCCTTTGTTTTTCACTTTTGTCACTTTTGTATTCCTTAGTTTTCACTTTTGTCCCTTTTGCACTTCCATAGTTTTCTTGTCAGCCCTTGTGTGCTCTGTTCATTGTTTTCACCTGCCCTCGTTAGTTGTCTTTGGGTTTTAGTTTATCACCTTGTTATCTTGTTTGAGTTCTGTTTGGAGAGCAAGCAATAAGAGATAATCCTAATATCATGGTCCAAAGAAGGCCGTCTGAAAACACTCTGGATGAAGATTTTACTTTATATGAACTCAAACAGGTATTGACAGGTTTAAGAAATACATCTCCAGGAAAGGATGATATATGTAATGAGATGATAAAGAAATTATCAGATATATCGTTGAATATCATATTGCATCTGTTCAATAAAGTATGGAAGGCAGGAAAACTCCCTTCTTCCTGGAAACATGGAGTAGTTGTCCCAATAGCCAAACCTGGGAAAGATCATTCCAGAGCAGTTAACTATAGACCAATTGCACTAACATCAAACTTATGTAAAATAATGGAAAGAATGGTAATAGCTAGACTAAATTACACAATAGAAAATAAAAATATTTTATGCCCACATCAAAGTGGATTTAGAAAGGGTCGCAATACAATGGATTCTATCATATGTCTAGAATCAGAAATCAGGAAAGCATTTATAAATAAAGAAGTGTTAGTTGGAGTGTTTTTTGATGTGGAAAAAGCATACGATATGTTGTGGAAGGAGGGACTATTAATTAAGTTGGATAAAATAGGCATTAAAGGAAGGTTGTATAATTGGATAATGGATTTCCTTTTCAAGCGTACAATACAGGTCAAGATCGGTTCAAGTTACTCAAAAATATACACAATAGATAACGGTACTCCTCAAGGTAGTGTTTGTAGCCCAATATTGTTCAATATAATGATTAATGACATTTTTTCTCAGGTAGGACAAGGAATAGGTAAATCCCTATATGCAGATGATGGAGCCATGTGGAAAAGAGGACGGAATGTTAAATTTGTTGAAAAAAGCATGCAGAGAGCAGTAGAGGAAGTGGAAAAATGGGTAAACATCTGGGGTTTCAAATTGTCAGTAGAAAAAACGCAAGTTATCTGTTTCTCAAAAAAGAAGAGTAGCCCACAAATAAAAATAAAATTATATGAACAAACATTAGAACAAGTATCGGAAATTCGATATTTGGGGTTGTGGATGGATTCAAAACTTAAATTTGACAGTCACATAAAGAAAATAATAGATAAGTGTAAAAAGGAATAAATGTTTTAAGATGTCTGGCAGGGGTAGATTGGGGTGCAAGTCGGCAATCACTAAAAAGAATATATTGTGCAATGATCAGACCAATAATAGATTACGGATGCATAATATACAGCTCAGCATCAGCATCCAAGTTAAAGAAAATAAATGGTATTCAGTCACAAGCATTACGAATATGTTGTGGAACATTCAGAACATCCCTATTCCAGCAATGCAGGTAGAAATGGCAGAAATGCCTCTGGATGTTAGGAGGTTACAATTAAAAATGTCATATTGGAGTACTCTAAAGGGACACAATGAGAATCACCCAGTGAAAAAGATCCTAGAAAAATGCTGGGAGTATGGAAAAGGAGAAATAAATAGTTTTGGATGGAATGTAGAAAAAGAAGCCCAGAACATAGAAATAAATAATATAAATATTAGTCCCACAGTGGTAATACCATCAATACCTCCATGGCTTTTCCCTAAACCGGATGTAGATCTAACATTGCAAGACAAGATACAAACAAAGGAAATAAGCATAACAAAGGATATAGTTGTGAAGCAGCACCTAAGTCAAGAATATTATAACAGTATTCAAATATTCACGGATGGATCTAAGAATCCAGATACTGGACATGCAGCAGCAGCAGTTTACATTCCACATTTTAAATATAGTATTGAAAAGAGAATTACAGATCATGCTTCAGTATATACTGCAGAGATGATTGGAATTTTAATGGCACTACAATGGGTGGAAGATGTTCATCCTATGGATGTAGTGATTTGCTCAGACTCCTATTCAGCTTTACTGAGTATAAATAGTGGAAAGTCAGCGTCCAGGCAGGATATCTTGTATGAGATACTACAAAATATGTACAGAATATACAGAATAGGTGTAAATATTTCATTTTTATGGGTTCCAGCACATGTGGGGGTAGAGGGTAATGAGGAGGTTGATCAGTTGGCAAAGAGATCTCTGAAGCGTAATGTAATAGACATTAATGTAACACTGAGTAAAACTGAAGTCAAAGCAATAATAAAATCTGCCCTAAACAAGATGTGGCAACAGAAATGGGACAAGGAGACAAAAGGAAGACATCTGTATAAAATTCAAAATAAAGTTGGGGGTGAGAGAAATAAATACGGAAGCAGAAAGGAAGATTCCATAATATCTAGGCTTCGAATAGGGCATACATGCCTTAATTTCTCAATGTTCATCATAGGGAAAAGAGAATCTGCAAATTGTGATAAATGTGGCTTGTCAGAAACAGTTGAACACGTGTTGATTCAGTGCACAGAATACGACAGAGAAAGAATCAATTTTGCAGAAACATTAAGCTACATAGGTATTGATACATTGTCAGTCAATAGCATATTTCAAAACGCACAGAAAGAGAAAAGGGTCTATAGCGCTTTAATGAGGTATCTAAAGGAAACAGGATTGGTTAACAGAATATAGGTTGATATATATATATATTATATTATTATTATTATATATATATATATATATATATATATATATATATATATATATATATATTTTTTTTTTTTTTTTTTTTTTTTTGATAATTTGCTTCACTCTGTTAATGCTTCACACTCCTGACCAGTTGGTGGCGGTAAATGCACCTTTTAGCTGGTTTGCCAACCGCCATAAAACTTTGAAAGAAGAAGAAGAGTTCTGTTTGTTCATGAGTGTATGCTGTTGTCCTGATGTTCGCTCTGCTGCCCGTCTAGCCATGTTTATCCGTTCTGTGTTCCTTTGATGTCTCCCTCTTTTAGTTTTGTTTTACCCACCGTGGTTGTTTCATTTGTTCATGTCTGTTTACCCTCACCGTTGTGTTCATTAATAAAGCCGCATTTGGATCTTACCCTCTGTCTGCCTTCCCCTGCTTTCCCACATCGTGACAAAGCCAGCGCGTTATGCAGAACAATGAATCATACAATGAGCCATGTAAAAATCTTTCTGCAAAAATGTTTGGATAGTTATGTGATTCTGTAAGACCAGGCTGATCTTTTTACATTAACTTAAATGCATATAATTCACGGTTAGTTTGTTTTGTAGGCCTTTGCATCAGGAGCGTAGCATGTAAATTGTATAAAACAACAGTTGATTTGTCACTTTAGTTGTTATGTTTATTTTCAGTAAATTTTTTAGATGGCTTGGCCTCCCTTTCCTCCATGTCACTTAACCAGCAGGTACTCGGACTGATGCACTAACAGAGAGTCCGCAGGCAGAAGCGGCTCTTTGAGCCACTCCATCGGCAAATTGCATCCTGCCCTCTTCACCAACAAGTCTCAAAAAGTCAAACAAAGCAGCTCCCTCTCCATCTCCCACTGCCACAGCTGCAATTACTCTCACGCCACACAGAAAATTTTAAGGTGCCTTCAGGCTTTTGCATGGACTAAGAGAGCACTTGTGTGCCCTTTTCTACACTTCCCATTCCTCTCTCTGCCCATATTCTCTCTTCTCACTCTCATTCAGTTTGTCCTTTTGTTAACTTAACTCGTTCTTCCCTGTTTTCACTATGGCCCCCTTTACACCTAGTATTAACATCCGTTTTGGATGTTCTGGTTGTTGAAAGCGTTAAATACAGGAAGGGATCCAAAACCTTTTGTGATCATTCAAACTTTTTTGTGATCATCACATTATTCATCAAGTCCAAATTCAAGTCCAAATGCATAGCTCTAAAGGAAACTATCCATATATTCTGCGTGCAAATTCAAAGAATATGTGTGAATAACGTGTGTCATTGCAGAGATTTAAGTCAATGACCCGCTTGAGTTGTTCTGGCTCTTTGGGAATTAAAATAGAAATCACATTATACTCCAGGAAAAGACAAATATTAATTAATTAGGATAGCTCATAGAATGTGAGGTATAGTGTATGCCTACACTCTATAGGAAAGCAGGTCGAAATGACTGAAAATGTCAATTTCTTTAAGATTGCATTTGTCATTTCTGCTGCGCTGTAGGCACTTGTCCAAACAAGTGCCTCTTATAACCACATATATCTGTGCATCCTTCATACCATATTTAAGGTCATGATTATTAATCCACATTAAAATGACACCCAATTTATTTCAGAATGATAGTTTAATGCTCTGGACAGACTGCACTTCTTTCCCAAACAGACTCATGGATTAACATTACACTACAGTCTATGTAATTACAACAAAACAGTCTCCACATAGCTTCCTTTAGCTCAGAGAAGAAACCTAATCAGATTTATCGGAGACTACTTCTGTAATTATTTACTCCAGTAGCCATTAGTGGCCACCACGAAGTGCACTGACTTGCAAAATTAGAATCCTTATCTGAATGTTCCAGAAACTTCACTGTATCCTCCAACCAAATGTGTAAATTTAATGGGATGTGCAGAAGTTTGTTTAGGGATATGTTAAGGACATTCCAACATCAGCTACTGTGCATCTGAAGTTTGTTTGGGCAGTTGTTTTGTTTTGTGTCTTTGATCAGTGGAGGTACTGAAAAGACGTAATACTGAGAATATACATAATGGATTTAACTCTAAAACGTGTGGTGCTTCTAGAAATACCATATGTCTTACACATAGTATAAAGGAGATTGTAAAAACATTGCTAACGTTGTTTATCTTTAGTTCTGTACTCCAACACATTTGATTTTAAATGACTGAGATTTCATGCATTCTACCTCCTTTAATAACATTTCCATATATGCAGTACACAATTATCCACACAAGGGGCCGGTTGCACCAGCTATACGTATGTAACAACTCAGACTAGTTGTAGTGTAAATGGGCACTAAGTCACAATTTATGCACTACTAAATATTTGAGCGTTGCACAATTAAATTTAGGTAGGATGTAACCCTACGTGTAAACTAAATATTTATGGAAGACTCCGACCAGGAGTAACGGATGGAATAAAAAAGCAGACTCCTTAACTGACATCAATGACCTCATGTTTTGGTTGACAGACTTCAGTCCTTTCGACATGTATATGATGATATTGGCCTATACACTCGTTTACATTTACGGTAGAAAACATTATGTAACAAACGTACCTCTTCAGCATAAACCCGATATAACGGTGCACTTTCCTGTGTATGGTGTCAAGTTTCAACAATTATGATATATATAAGATATTAAAATGAATAAATATCTATTTTTCCAGCCTGTTGTATTAGTATTTATTTATTTATTTATTTATTTATTATCCCTTATTCATTTTAGATACAGTTATTGAATAGTTATTTACATAAATACACCATTAATGAAATCTTGTTTTGTTACGTATCGTATTTCAATGGCGATATCATTTATTACAGCTGACAAGTTACAACAGTTACGTGCAAACTAGGTTTGAACAAGATCAAATTGAAATTCACAGCTTTTTAAACTTCTGTGTACAAATTTGAAGGCTGCTTATTGGATCACTGTATGTAAACGTCATATTATGCGACTATGCTTTACAGAGAGCTTACAACCTACTAGTTAAGTCTTGCCTTATGAACAGGAGGTGCAACAAAATGAAGCTAATTGTAACTAATTAGTAGTGACTAAGCCAATAGTGTGAATTTTACCCATTATTTGCAGCTGTTTCCAATTTTTTATAAATACCGCAAATTTTCCACCAAAAATGTAAATCTAAGGGAATCCCATCACTTTTCTTCGTGTTTGACAGCAGCAAAATACATGTTGGAAAGCTTGATGCATTCACGACATATCCAAATGCACTGCTGCCTTTTGCATCATCTCCATAGTAACATTTGATGACACCCATGTACTGTAAATGTAATGAAAATGATGACAACATTTGCATTTTTGGTTGAACTATTCCTTTAAAATATGAAATCAATACAGAGGCAACTGGGGATAGCTGATCCCAGTGAATTTCTCAGGGTAGGTGTATTTTTAAAAGGAAATTTCGGTATAAACTTATTTCTAATTTACCTTATTCAGAACCCGCCCCTTTTCAGCGGTCATCTTTTCCAGATTTTATTTGTATTGAAGCAACTGAGAAGAGTTGATCCAAATGGAATAACGTTTGGGAACACAAAGTATATTTCACCAAGAGGTGATGGTGTGAGTCTACACCACCTTTAGTGAGGTGTTTTGTTGTCACTGTAAATGTTTGTTTTCTGACACCCACGGAGGTAAATTGGATCTGGCAGATCACATTCAGACAGCTATGACACACTGCACTTTTTTCATGATACAAGTGTTTAATTGTTATATTTGTAATTCTGCTTTATTTTATAGACAACTTGTTAATCATTTCATGATAGCTTTTGGCAACTCTACAGCTTGTAAATCCACTTCGCTAACTAATTACACTTTGAAATCAACACAATAGATATCTATATAGCAACGGCTACAACAGAAGATCCATGAATACATTTTCAAGATAGCTGCACACTAGTTTATCTGCCACATTAGGTAAATATATAATTATTCTGTACAAAATATCTTGGATTAAAAAAAAATAATATATATATACATGTATGCAGAAATCACGTTTCATCAATAAGTTTGCACAAAAATGTTTTAAAATTATATATAAAAAAAAACCATAAATAAAAATCACAGACTCAGGAAGCATTAAAAACGGGATGAGTTTTTACAAAGGCTATTTTGGCAAATTAAAATAATTTTAAATGATGTAATCATATATAGTGCTTCACTGCAAATTCTTTGCATTGAATAATTGCCTGAGGCCTGTAATCCATACGTGCAATGTCAAACACTGGAAATCTTCCCAGATTTTGTTTTCACTTCCTTTTTATTTTCTCTAAATTCCCTTGCATCATTTTGCTTTCAGAAAAGAGCAATGGGGAGAACAAACTTTGGTAACACTTTCTGTGAAGCCCATGTTTATAATACATTGTAAATGCAATATACATGCATTATATTGCATTCATAATGTCTCATAATACACCTTATAATAAGTTATAACTTCTCGTAAATATGTATAACTACAATTAGAGTACATTACAAGACACCTATTTATTTTTATACTTAATTGTATAATGAATTATAAGACAAGCAACATCCAATTTTAACATAGCAGAAGCTAATAAAGTTCATTTTATAACTTTATGCTGTCGTGCAAAAGCACCATAGTGTAAATAGTCAAAAGCCTTCATGATATGATCATATTATAAGTGGTCTTTGTCTTCTTTAAGTTACAAAGCAATACCTTCTTATAAACAGCCATAACATATATTTGTAAAACACAATACATTACAAGTCAATGCTATGGAAGTTACTTATAAAATAAGTCTCCAAATAAGATTCACAAACATTAAAGTTTATTAATATTATTATATATTATTAATGTTTTAAATTTGTTGCTTTACAAGTGTTTTTTGTAATATCTAAAAATGGGTGTTATTTTGAATTTTCTGCATGTTTAATGTATGTAATTTCTTATAACCACTTAAAAATATCTTATGGATGTTTATAAGATATTGCTTTTGTCACTTTACTTAAAGCATACCTATTGTATTTATATATTTCAAATATACAGCATACAATACATAATAACTTCTGCATATAAAAATGGACATTGCTGATGTTATATTTGTCACGATCATGCCAGGCTCTCCCTCACTCACAAATCAGGTACATCTGTCACTCATCAACCCTCATCACCACCACTATATAGAAGAGTACACATACCCTCAGTCATTGCCTGGCCTCATCAGAAGCTACATGACTACCTACCTCAAAACCTACCTAAGACAAACTTCTATGATATCCAACCAGCGTTGTTTCATCATTCTAGTCATCCCAAGTCAACATCCCATCCTCCAGTCTTCCCGGTTATCATCCAGTCATCTACGTCAACATCCAGTCTTCCTTTGTCTCCTCGTCTCCTCCCAAGTGTGTGTGTGTGCTCCGGAAACCTGTAAGGCAATCCCTCAATCACTACCATACCATCCTGCATTCTAAGAACCCCTCTACTGACCATCTTACCTGTTTGAACACTGTGTTCCAGCCGATTCACTAATAAACTTACCTGTGTTACATGACCCATCTCCCTTTCGTTGCCAGTTTGTGACAATAATTCATTATACTCTAATGTATAACTATGAATAGGTTAATATTATAATGCATTATAAATGTGGTTATAATTAATTATGAGAAGTTTATAAGGTGTATTATGAAATTAATTATGACTTTACAATGCATTATAAATATGGGCTTCATAGAAAGTGTTTTTTTTGCAAACAAAGCGAATTGCATGGAAATATGCAACCAACACTGTCTTCAGAGTTCTCGTTTAGTTTTCCACAGATGATAGAAGGTCATACATGTCAGAACCGGCATGAGGATGAATAAATGATAACATAACTTTTTTAATTTTCGGGTAATTTAATCCTACAAGTCAGATCTAAGCAGATGTTTCTGGATATTTGAGAGTTCAACCCACTCCTACCATCACCCTCAATAAGCAGTCATATCACAAAACCAGTGAGCCAATTTAAAATGGCAACAGTTAATGCCCAGGGCACAAAAGTATGTGCAGTTGCTTTGTTTCTCTTCTACATTTCATCAGAGTAGAACAAGTTCATCTTCATTTCAGCTGTCTATGGCAACATTCACATAGCAGCAGAATATCCTAAAAAAATAATTTAAGTACGCTGTCTTGTACCTTTAGTTAGATTTTCATATCATATTGCTTTAAAGTTTGTAATGCTGTGAATAGCTGTCAATTTAACATGCTGAATTAGTGTGCTTAATTATATGAAAAATAACAATGCAATTAATCATGCCCCCAAACCATATGTAAATTCTGTGTGCTCCCAGGGGCATGGCCATCATTTTAAAAGTGAGGGGACAGAATATGCTGAATATGAATATATTTTATGCTGTGTTAAAAAAAAAAATATTGGGTACAATTAAAAGGGATCACATGGAATTCAATCATTTCATTTACCAGAAAGCTTTAGATTTCATATAGCCTACACTGTAAAAGGGGTATATTAATTGTGGATCTACAGTATTTCAACCTGATCTAATCTTAAAAATATTACATTTGTTGGCATAATGTCTAGGTTACGGATGTAACCTCAGTTCCCTGATGGAGGGAACGAGACGTTGTGTCGAAGAAGTGACACTAGGGGTTTCTCTTGAGTGCCGTATATACCTCTGATCTATAAAAAAGGCCAATGAGAAGTTGGCAGACAGAATTTGCATGTCCCGCCCCCGGACATACGAGTATAAGGGCGGGGAAATGCGTCTGTTTCATTCAGGATTTTTCTGAGGAGCCGGAAATGGTCCGGCCACAACAGTGGCTTGGCTCAGCGACGTGGCCGGGAGGACACAATGTCTCATTCCCTTCATCAGGGAATGAAGGTTACATCCGTAACCTAGACAGCCCAAGGGAGACGCGGGTCCACTAGTAAGGAGACCGTACCATGGAAAATACACACAGGCGGAAAGTCCACGTAGGAGCCCTAACCTGTGGAGCACCTATTCCAGTACAGGGTAGATTTCAGTACCCGCAGTGGATTGGGTCGGCGGATTTCAACGCCGAATTGCGGACCCACAGGGCTAGGGAGGAGTCATCCAGGGAGCCAAGTGAGTGGGCTCTCCTGGGACAGAAAGCGCACAGTATTACCTCAGCCGAGGGAAGAGGCGCTAGGTGCAAGCAATTCACCCGGTCAATCCATCAGCGTGTTACCGAGTTCTACCGGCTCAGACCTGAGAAAACACAGGATGAGACTGACTCTACCCTGAGATTGTTGAATCTCGCAAAGGTATTAGGTGTTGCCCAACCTGCTGCTCTGCATATGTCTGCCAGGGAGATGCCTCTGGCCAGTGTCCATTCCCCCAAACACTGCCTCGGTGTGATCACAGCCCAGACACACGAGACAGCGCCTGTGGCCGTCTGAAGTGGAGAGCACTCTACCGCATCCAGGAATTACACGGGTGGAAGGGCATCTTTATAAAGACGCGTCCTGAAAAGGACGTTCAATGCCGCTGTGTATTGCTCTTTTAGAGGAAATACTCTTTTAAAGAAAATCACTCTTTTACAAACACTCTTTTAGTTAGCGCTGTCGAAGTGCCCAGGGGCAAACTGCACTGCCGTGCAGAGAAGGAGAAAGCCGCTGAAGTGCGCTGTAGATCCAACAGCAGTAATCGCTCAGAGGTAGAGGAACAGGTGTGTGACTCGCAGCTCACTGCATACACGACCATCGGCTCCAAAGAAAATTTCTGAATGAAACGGACAAATTTCTACACCTTTATACCCATATGTCCGGGGGCGGTACATGCAAATTCTGTCTGCCAACTTCTCATTGGCCTTTTTTCATAGATCAGAGGTATATTCGGTGCTCAAGAGAGACCCCTAGTGTCACTTCTTCGACACAACGTTGAAGTGAGCGACAGACGGGGAACTTACAGTTATGTAATCAGGTTGATTCAATCATATTAAAAAAGCAGTTAATTTAGATGTTACCACATAAAGTACATTTTTACCCAACACAAGCTACCTGATTTTTTACATATGCAGTAGAGTCTTTCGACTTAAAATGTGCATCATGTCCTAACATCTAAATTACTCATTATTGGTTTGAAGTTAAAAATATTATTTAACATAACTAAACTACATTAAGTTTCACCACAAAAGGCTAGCTTTGGGGTTTATATCAAGTAGAAATAACTCCTTATGATAAGAATTGCAGGTTACCAATTTTTACAGTGATACTGTGACATACGGTTTGGCTCAACCATCATAAGATTAAGAGTAAACGAAGTGTTTGTTTATAGTGTCATTTTATAATGAGAATCTGGCTGGGAATTTTTCCATTTTCTCAGTTTCAGTGTTGGCATAGTTACTGCATTTTGCCTTTGTAGGTCACAATGTGACAGCAAATAGCTAGAGAAAAACACTCACTCTTTTGCTGGATAACTTTAGATTATATTTTTCAAACCAAGCAATAATACATAAATGATATGTCTAATTTAATTTACCGACCTGCTTTTCAGTCAAACTCCAACATCTACAATCAGTACTAACGTATAATATAAACTTAGCAAAAAAAGAAATGTCCTCTCACTTTCAACTGCTTTTATTTTCAGTGTACATTAACATGTGTAAATATTTGTATGAACATAAAAAGATTCAACAACTAAGACATAAACTGAACAAGTTTCACAGACATGTGACTAACAGAAATGGAATGTGTCCCTGAGCAAAGGGGGTGTCAAAATCAAAAGTAACAGTCAGTATCTGGTGTGGCCACCAGCTGCATTAAAGGGTTAGTTCACCAAAAAATGAAATTTATCCCATAATTTACCCTCAAGCCATCCTAGTTGTATATGACTTTCTTCTTTCAGCCAAACACAACTGGAGTTATATTAAAAAATATCCTGGCTCTTCCAAGCTTTTTAATGGGACTGAATGGTACCTTAGATTTTGAAGCCCAAAAAAGCACATCCATCCATCAAAAAAGTAATCCATATGTTAATAAAGGCCTTCTGAAGTGAAGCGATGCATTTTTGTTAGAAAAATATCCATATTTATAACTTTATAAACTAAAATCACTGGCTTCCCGTAACAGCCGTCCACACGTTCAGGAGACAGTTGAGTTCTGGCGTATGAAGTAGGCGTAGTGTAAGCTCCGGTGAGAAGTGACGAACGTGAAAGCACAAAGGATAGAGGAAGCCAGTGAATGCATGGACAGCCGTTACAGGAAGCCAGTGATTATAGTTCATAAAGTTAGAAATATGGATATTTTTCTTACAAAAACGCTTCAGAAGGCCTTTATTAACCCCCTGGAGCTGTATGGATTACTTTTTTTATGGATGGTTGCACTTTTTTGGGCTTCAAACTCTAAGGTACCATTCATTACCATTATAAGGCTTGGAAGAGCCAGGATAAAGTAAATTATGGGATAATTTGAGCGTTGAGATTGCCTACAATGAAAACAAGCTCAGTCCAATGATGCTGTGACACACCGCCCCAGACCATGATTGACCCACCACCTCCAAATCGATCCAGCTCCAGAGTACAGGTCTCGATGTAACGCTCATTCCTTCGATGATAAACTTAAGTCCAACCATCACCCCTGGTGAGACAAAACCACAACTCAGGGAGAGCACTTTTTGCCAGTTCTGTCTGGTCCAGCGAAGGTGGGTTTGTGCCCATTGGTGATGTTGTTGTCGGTGATGTCTGGTAAGGACCTGACTTACAACAGACCTACAAGCCGTCAGTCCAGCCTCTCTCAGCCTATTGTGGACAGTCTGAGCACTGATGGAGGGATTGTGCGTTCCTGGTGTAACTCAGGCATTTGTTGTTGCCATCCTGTACCTGTCCCGCAGGTGTGATATTCGGATATACGGATCCTGTGCTGGTGTTGTTACATGTGGTCTGCCACTGCAACGATGATCAGCTGTCCTTCCTGTTTCCTGGTATCACTGTCTTAGGCTTCTCACAGTATGGACATTGCAATGTATTGACCTGGCCACATCTGAAGTCCTCATGCATCCATGCCGTATGCCTAAGGCATGTTCAAGCAGATGAGCAGGGAGCCTGGGCATCTTTCTTTTGGTGTTTTTCAGAGTCATTTACATTTATTCATTTGGCAGACACTTTTATCCAAAGCAACTTACAAAAGACGATGGTACAAAAGTGCCATATTACAAAGTTTCACTAGCATCAGAATAGTATTCAAAACATATAAAAGTGAATATTTAAAAAAATAAAATAATTGGTAATTTTTTTGATAGTGACTAGTTAAGTGCTCTTGGAAAAGATGCATTTTAAGTAGTTTTTTGAAGACAGAGAGTGAGTCTGCTTCAAGGATGTAGTTGGGGAGGTCATTCCACCAATGTGGTATGATGAACCTGAAATTCTGAGAAAGTGTTTTGGTGCCTCCTTTGTGTTGGTACAACAAGGCGATGTTCCATAGCCAAACGTAGTCTTCTAGTGGGTGTGTAGCTCTGCAGAAATAATTTGAGGTATGTTGGAGCAGACCCAGTGTCTGTTCTCTATGCCAGCATCAGAGCCTTGAATTTGATACATGCATCAACCGGTAGCCAGTGGAGAGAGACAAGTAGTGGTGTAACCTGTGCTCCCTTAGGTTCATTAAAGACCAGACATGCTGCTGCATTCTGGAGCACTTGCAGAGGTCTAATTGCACAGGCAAGGAGGCCTGCAATGAGAACGTTACAGTTACAAGTGACTGAACAAGCAGTTGTGTGGCATGTTCAGATAAGAAGGTTCTTCCTGATGTTGTAGTGTAAATCTACATCATCTTGCGGTCTTTGAGATGTGGTCTGTGAAATGTAGTTTGTTATCAATGGTTTCCCCTAGATTTCTGATCATTTTGAAGGCGTTACTGTAGTAAAACCCAGCTGCATGGTGATCTTGTGTTGAACAGCAGGGTTGGCTGGAAAGACCAGGAGTTCGGTTTTGGCTGGATTGAGTTGCAGGTGGTGTTCCTTCATCCAGGCCGAGATTTCTGCCAGGCAGGCAGAGATTCGAACAGTCATGGTGGTGTCTTTGGGCTGGAAAGACAAGTAGAGTTGTGTGTCATCGGCGTAATAGTGGTATGAGAAACCATGTGCCTGAATGATGGGTCCCAGTGATGTTGTGTATATAGAGAAGAGAAGTGACCCAAGCACTGATCCCTGAGGTACCCCAGTAAGTAGTTGATGTGGCTTGGGTACCTCACCTCTCCAGGCTACCTTGTAGGACCTACCTGAGAGATAGGAGTTAAACCAGTCAAGCACAGTTCCTATAATACCCAGCGAGGAGAGGGTGGAGAGCAGAATCTGATGGTCGATTGTGTAAAAGGCTGCAGAAAGGTCCAGCAGAATCAGGACGGATGATCTGGATTCAGCTTTCGCCCATCTCAGAGACACAGTGACACACAGCAGGGCAGTCTCAGTTGAGTGTCCACTTTTGAAGCCTGACTGATTGTCATCCAGCAGTTTGTTCTGTGAGAGATAGGCAGAGATTTTAATGTCCTTTCAAGTGTTTTTGCCATGAATGGGATGAGAAAAGTCTGGTCTGTAGTGTTGTGTGGGGTCAAGTGCAGGTTTCTTCAGCAGTGGGGTTACTCAAGCCTGCTTAAATGTAATGGTAAAAGTGCCTGTAAGTAGAGACGTGTTGATTATGTTTGTGAGTGCAGGTAGGATGGACGGAGAGTTGGCCTGGATAAGGTGAGAGGGAATGGGGACAAGGGAACAGGTGGTGGGATGGTTAGAAAGGAGGAGTTTAGAGACCTCAGTGTTAGTCAGAGGAGAGAATGTAGAGACAGAAGTGTTGCATATTGGCAACAGCTGTTTGATGGGGTGTGGTGCTGTGAATGTATTGCTGATGGCTGTAACCTTATTAGTAAAAAGGGTGTCAGGTGGTGGTGGGGGAGGGCAAAGCAGTGTGTTGAATGTTCTATACAAACTGCGAGTGTCTGTGGTGTTGTTGATCCTGTTATGATAAAATAAGGTTTTTGCAGATTTAACATTATTAGAAAACGTTGCAAGCAGAGACTGATATTTACCTAGATCTGCTGGATCTCTAGATTTCCGCCATCTCCTCTCAGCTGCCCTGAGATCAGTCCGATGTTCCTGAAGGACGTCAGACAGCCAAGGGCTTGGTGGTATGGTACGTGCAGACATGAGCTTGTGATTTTGACTCAAGGACATAAGAGCCCGGAGTGGCATGAACATACAAACTATAAAATCTTATGAATGTGTGTGGAGAGGACCAGCCTGCCACATTACAAATATGTTGCAGAGGGACACCTCTGGCCAAAGCTTTAGAGGAGGCGACCCCTCTGGTAGAGTGAGCCCTGATACCTACTAGCAAAGCTTGACTGCATGCCTCGTAGGCCAGGGAAATAGCATCCCTCACCCAATGTGACATTGTTTGCTTGGTGGCGGCTGTCCCCTTGTTATGGCCCCCATGACAAACAAATAGTTGCCCTGACTTACGCCACAGGCTAGTGCGGTGGACATAAGCCTGAAGGGCACGGACTGGACACAGTCCATCAAGTCTTTCCTGATCCGGCGTTGTAAACGGCGGGGAAAAGAAGGCTTCAAGAGTGACTGGATGTACGACCAATTAAAGGAACCTTAGGCAGGTAGTCAGGATGATGGTGCTGTATTACTTTAGCCATTCCTGGGGAAAAATCTAAACAGGATGGCAAGACGGAAAGAGCCTACAGATCCCCAATTCTTTTTAGAGAAGAAATTCCCATAAGAAACACCATCTTTAGAGTCACAAGTTTATCAGACGCTGACTCTAGAGGTTCAAAGGGGGTCTCAACCACACCCCCAAGGACTATCGCTAAGTCCCACAAAGGTATCCTGGTCCTAGCAGGAGGTCTCAATCGCATGGCTCCATGAACAAAGCAAGCCAGCAGAGGATGTTTCCCAAATGGCAACCCGTCAATCAAGGCATGGCAAGCCGATAGAGCAGCCATATAAATCCTGAGAGTGGTGGGGCATGTGCCTGCTGATAATTTTTCCTGCAGAAAGCCCAGAACTGAAGCAATCTGGCAATTTACTGGATCTGCATTATGTGCACTGCACCATCTTTCAAAGACACCCCATTTGTTGGCATAACTTCTTCTAGTAGAGGAAGCCCTAGCACTTAGAATGGTCTCGATAACCTCAGGTGAAAGCCCAGTGTCCCTCAGTTGGTACCCTTCAGGGACCAAACATGAAGGTTCCACAACTCGGGCCGGGGGTGAAATATTGTCCCCTGTGCCTGAGACAGAAGGTCCCTCCTGTCCGTAATTGCCCAAAGTGAGCCGTCGAGGAGAGACATTATCTCACAGAACCATACCCTGTTCGGCCAGCGCGGCGCTATCAGTAAGAGGCAAGACCCTTGCTGGCGAACTCTGGCCAAGACTCCCGGGAGTAGAGAATCCGGAGGAAATGCATACAGGCGCATTCTGGGCCATATATGTGCCATCGTGTCCAGACCCAGGGGGGATGGGTGATTCCATATGACCCCCAGATAGGTAGTTTCCTGAGTGGGAGAGAGAATGCTCTTTTTGACATTGAGTCTCAGGCCCAGAGAAACCAGATGAGCTAAGACAATATCCCTGTGCTAGTATCAGCCAGTCATCTATATAATTCAGAATGCGGATGCCCCGGAGTCGCAAATGAGCCAGTGCTGCATCCATGCACTTTGTGAATGTGCGGGGTGTTAGGGCTAGGCTGAATGGAAGAAACTAATGGAAAGCTTCGCTCTCGAAAGCGAACCTCAGGAACTTCCTGTGTTGTGGCAGAATTTCTATATGAAAGTATGCGTCTATGAGATCAATTGTGACCAACCAATTGTGATGTTGGATTTGAGACATGACCGTCTTTTCGGTTAGCATCTTGAAAATGAGCGCCCTGACTGAGCGATTCAAGCCTTGAAAGTCTAAAATCGGACACAACCCCCCATCCTCCTTGGGAACCAGGAAGTATCTGCTGTAGTAACCTGACTCTTTCTCTGGAAGGGGAACATGTTCTATGGCCCCTTTGACCAAGAAATTTTGCAGTTCTTTCCACAGTAGACATGCTTGTTCTGGTTTCACGGTAGTGGGAACCATGCCGTTGAAACGCAGAGGACGGCGAACGAATTTAATTCTGTAGCCGTTTTCTACTGTTCTTAGGACCCACATAGAGACACCCGGCAGTAGTTTCCACACTGCTAGGTTCTCTGAGATGGGTATCAATTTTGACAATTCCTGTTTAGGGGATGTCGAGTGTTCCATGTCCTGGACTACGGCGGGAAGCAACGGAACACCCAACATTTCGCTGGAAACCACTAACTCCCGAAACACCAGAGGCGGTGGGAATGGAGAGGTTTCGTGGGGGTATCGGGAAAGTACAGGTGGATGTTTCATGCGCCCTGTCCCGAGGGGGACTACCCCCACAAGGCTGGGTGCAAAACTATCAGGGCTTTCTCTTCTTAGAGATGACGGTCCTGAGGTCTGGCTTTGGGGGCTGCTGAGGGTGACGAACTGGACCCCAGTCTCTACAAGGGGGAGCGTGATTCGCCGCGCTCTGTTTTTGAGCCTCCCTTCTATAAGGACCGGGGCAGAGCTGGGTGGCCGGCGGCCCCTCCCCCTGTGTGCGGCGAGGAAGGAATTGCCCGAAGGCCTCCTCATGACTCTTCACCTCCTGGAACCTGGTGATGACCTTGTTCATAGTGTCACCGAACATGCCAGAAGGTGAAACCGGGGCATCGAGGAGGAACACTTTGTCTCTGATGCCCGAAAAGTTGAGCCATAAGTGTCTCTCCGTGCTGACCAAAGTGTGAGTGTGAAAGAAGGAGGAGATGTTGGAGAGAGCAGCAGGTGTTGCTGAATCCTCCAGATGTATCCATGTTTCCGTCAATGCTAGGATGCTAAAGATGGACTGTGTGGCAAAGGCTGGAATGAAGTCAGCTTTGTTCACAGCTGACTGGCAGTTACAGAGTCCCACTGCATATGAGAGCGGAGCAGCTGTTAAAGTGCAAAGTGGCCGTAGGTTGTGTGGGTTGCATTTGCTCTTGCATCTATACCATGTAGATAGTCTATAATACATAACAGGGATATGCTTGAAGGCATGTGTTAATCGTGAGGTGTCTAGATGTGAGTAGATGGCCAAAAAACAAGTAAAGAGAATGAAAAGATACTTAAGTGCTAAGGTGAGTGGCGCCTTGTCGGTGTCCTTGCTCGGTGGACTGACACAGGTAGACTCGCTGGTCTTTACACATGTAGGTCTTCACACGAGGAGGGCTTTACACGAGGGCTACCACTTCTGCTGCCGCTTCCGCATCAGCATTCAGATCAAAATATATACATGCTGTAAACGAGCCGTTCAGTGGGGAAAAAAAGCTGGTCACGCCCTAATGCTACCTAGCTCAACAAAGCTAGTCACGTGGTAAACTGAAACTGAGGGGCGCGCGAGGTGACAAGTGCGGGAAAAATTGCGGTTTCAGTACACAGCAAATAAATGATGCTGCACTTTAGCAATAAATAATACTCTAAAATAAGTGAAGCGCTGTATATAGATACTAAGAAACAACAACAGTAATTTTACACACACACACTGGATAACCGACTCTAAATCTAGCAGTGTGTATTCTGGGACCGGTCAAACAATATAGCACACACACACACGTTTAAGCGACGCGAGTTCAAGTTAGTAAACAAACAGCACAAGTCAGCGATGAATACCACTATTCAACAAAGTAAAAACAATGAAATAAACACACTTACGCACAACTGCAGACTCCTGTCGATAGATCGCTTTACCTGTTTACAGTTGTTTAGAGTTTAGAGTTAATTGTTTAGAGTCAATAGATTGGTCTCTTTAGTGTGTAAGTTTTTATAACTGTGACTTTAATTTAGCTTTTTTAAAGTTTACAATTATCATTCTGTTGAGATTGGAAGCATTGAGAATTGTTTTTTTATGCCTCTTTCCTTAATTTTATCTGACATTATTGCCGTGAGTGACTCACACAATTGTCAAAGTGGGCAAATGAACTGGTAAGCCCTGGCAATGTTGTGTCATCCACTATGATACAGTGTTAGATGCAAAGTGAAAATGAATTCGTGTGTAAGCATGAGCGCCTATTGTGTGCATAATTAAGCTTATTCTGTTTTTAGCTGCAAGCTATAATACCATAATAATATCTTAGGTCATTATCAAAAACATCAACAGATGCCAAATGGTAACTTATATTGCTTGCTGTCACAGTATAAACATGAGTGGAGAGTATTTTGCCACATTGAGTTCGTGACCAATGACTGTTGGTTGAGAACCAGCTCGGGTGAGTGACATGGTCACCATGGAAACGATGCTACAGGACGAGCTCTGTGGTATGTGGTTGAGCAGCTATACTCTCTTAAAAGATTGATCAGTGAATGTTTACTTTTTTATTTACAAATATTCACATTGGCTTCATGAAAAACACAACGTAATCACATTTGTCCCATAAAAAAGTGCGGTGGATGAAGTTTGGTTTTAATGACAGTGAAGGAGACATGTTCCACATGTCTCCTTCATATTCTACGCATATGAATGTTTATATCATCTGAGTAATTTAAGCTTGATGTACTACCTTGATGTTTTTGAGACTCTGTGGCAGAAGGGGGCAGTCAGCGCAACTCCAGCTGTACAGGCAACGTGTCTCGTCAAACCAAAGAGAGCAGGCAGCACAGCCTTCTACACTCAAAACTGAGCACACTAAAAAGCAGGGATCTAGAGACACATTTTCAACATTTCAAACTATGTTTAACTTGACACAGCATCTTATAAACATTGTGCTATTACCAGAGAGGCTGAAAACTAGTAAGACACAATGTAAATGTAATATAGAAGCAGGCTCACGATGAGTTGTGTGAACCCAGTTGCAATTTATTAACATGTGATGAAAACCCAAAACATATATCCAAGATCAAGAGAACAAAGCATCCAAGAACTGGGTAAACTGGAAAACCATAACAAAAGAAACAAAACATGTGCCAACCCACAACTTAACTACATTAACCTCGTGTTACCCTGCTTACACATACGTGGATGTTGTGTTTTGGCTTTGCTATACGCAACGCATTATTTAAATTAATTTAAACCGACTGATCTCAGTTCAGGAGACCCAGTGAGAAATGGTGACTCATTTTCAAACGCTTGACAGATGGAGTCATGTGACTAAACAACATGGCGCCGATCACAGCAGATTTCTATATATATATATATATATATATTCTATATATTTCAGATATGCAATTTCCTATATTTACTGTGCATTATCACATTAAGAATCAATAGGTTCATCCAAAAGCTGAAACATTTTGCTTTCAGAAGCTTTATATGGAGTTAGGATGAAAATAATGTGCATTTTTAACTGTTTTGAGATCAGTGCAGACAGACAGCACACTAAATAGGGAGCAAGGGAGCATCCTAAAGCTCTCTATGCAGATCACTTAAATCCGACTAAAAGTTCAGTTTCATATTCAGAATATATAATGTATAATTTTATTTTAACATGGTTGGCAGTGATTGAATGATGCTGGTCAGAATGAATTATGCTATTTTCAGATGTAATGTCTGTAACATATCAAAAACACGAATAACAAACACTCCTGGAGACATTTTAAGCAATATGATTTAAAAAAACTAACTTTCTATAGTTTTATTTAAAATGTCACAACATATTCCCGCTGTCCACACATGTTGCCAAAGGAAAGCTGCTTGCTATAGACATTTATTTAATTGAATTTTTTTGAATATTTACATGCGCTACTAGTTAAAAAGAAAAAGAGGAAATGAAAAAATGCACACATCAGTCACGCTTTGGTCTCATGAGGTTATCAGCTGACACAGACTGAACAGAACACAGGGCTTAAATACACAGATCAGGGTAACAAGATAATAAGATAACCAATAACAGAACAGAACTAAAGAACAAGATGAAAAGACAAATGAAGAAAGTAGGTGTGTTCCACTTGAACTGCGCCTTGACTTACCGATCAGCAAGATTTGCCGTTTGCAGTCAGGGAGGAGTAAAAAAAAGAGCCATCAAGCCGGACACTTTGCGCTTCCTGTCCTGTGCTGAACATACATCAGTCAGTCATGGAATATTGCACAATGTTTGCTTTCTTTATTGGAGTCAAAGTGGAATTCAGATAGACAGATGCTTGAATTTTACACATAATAACTAGAAACATTATTCATTTGAAAAGGTTATGTGCTGCTTGTTACAGATCAATAATTGTTATAAGAACAGTGGTGGCTCAGTGGTTAAGGCTCTGGGTTACTATCCAGAAGGTCATGGGTTCAAGCCCCCAACACCACCAAGACACCACTGTTGGGCCCTTGAGCAAGGCCCATGAACCTATCTGCTCCAGGGGTGCTGTATCATGGCTGACCCTGCACTCTGACCCCAGCTTAGCTGGGATATGTGAAAAATAAATAATTTCACCATGTATATGCAGAAATGTATGTATAATGTGTGACAATTTATCAATTTATTAACTGCACTACTCTTTAAAACTGATATGGCAGAAGCAGTATGTGAAGTATGCTTAAAAGCATTGTGAACTCAGCCCATGAAACTTATGTCACTGTTGTCATCGGTGAGTCTGGCCAGTCACAAATAAACTGTGTCGTCTTTAGAGCTTGTACAGTTGCTTAGGAGTATCTGTGCCGGCTGAGCATTTGCAAACCTACTGTATGTAGAGTATGTTTCAGGGCTTAGAGACAAAACCAAATGTGAATTACACACTCAGAAACCACATAAAGTCTCATATTATCTTGTGTGCATGAACTAAGGATCCAATGACTTAACCATGACACAGCGGAGCAACTGATTGTTATTTGCAAGGCCCCCTAAATAGAAGGGCTGAAATTTCCCCATTGCCATATAAGATCATGTTCCAACTTATCGAGTCCCTTGATGCACCTTAGAAGGTGGAAAGTACCCAGTCAACCATATTACTTACAGCCATGACAGCAGTTTAATTTTTGAGCACATTTTAATACAATGCCCTTAAAATCTCCCAGCCACTTAAAACCTTGAAAGCTGGAAGGTTAGGCTATGACATGCCTATGTCTCCTGTTCTGTGGCCCTTACGCTTGAATAAAGGCCTGTGGTAAGTGCTCTCTGACTGAACCTAGAAGCAATTTTCTTTAGTTCTCAAATACATCCTGTGGGGCCAACAGTAAATGACAGTTGAGCAGAGGAATAGTCCTTGACCCACATACAAAGAATTACATATGACATCAACAGATTGCATGCTGGATCATAGAAAGGCTATTGTTGTACATGCATGAGTGCTTGTTAGGGAGCTGGACTTATGTAATATAATGAGTCTTAGAATTTTTTTTAAATTGAGGAATTTAAAAAAAAATGTCATATTTCACTAATAAAAATTAAATACAATAAATAAAAAATTAATAAATAAGAAATGATATGTGCCTATTTGTAGGACCAAATACCAATGACAATCGATCAAACACCCATCTCATTACCATAATGCAAAAATAAAATAAACATAATAATTCATTGCTGTAGTGTAAAAAAAAATCATATATTATTTAAATTGTAAAGCATTTAAACATGTTGGTCATATTGTTGGACTGTATTTAATTATTTTTTATTTTAATAAATAAATGACTACAGTTCATTTTACTGTAAAACAGTAATATACAATATACTCATGATAAAGAATAATGAGAATTTTTATAAAAAAGCTTAAAAGTAAAATGTCAAATGCATTATGGTAATTCAATAAAAGAACATTTTATATTATAAATACATGTACATTTTATTTAATTATGATAAATATAAAAAATATTGAAAACAAAAATAATAAAAAGAAATTCCCACTGAAAAAAATACAGTAATGTTTTACAGTAATGAGAATCACCATTGAGAAAAATGAGAATACAATTTTATTTTATTTAACAACATTTAACATAAAATAAAAATAATATACAATTGTAAAAATTCAAGGATGGCAAAGGAGGAAGCTGGGACCGGCTTGACAAACACGTAGACATGTATTTCTTAAACATAACATAAAACAACTTGACGTGCTGCTTCCCTGCAGACATGCCGAACACACGCACACAGCTTCATGTGTCTCTCTCAAAGACGCCTGCCGCAATCTCCTCTCCTTAAACACTCCCGCCACCCCTCACGGGAACACGAGACCGGTGTGGCGCACAGGTAGAACTCATTCAACACTTATATTCTCGGCCTCGCTCTACCCAGACGCCGCTCAGCCGCACCCTGCTCACCATAAAAAATAAATGTATAATTTTGTAATGAATTTTAATAATATATATTTTTTTCAATAAAATTTTTCACATTCATTTTTACTGTAACAAGAAAAATACTGTACTGCAGTGATTCGAATCTAATGTGAATCACTATTGAGAATCATGGGGGAAATCTCAAAAATAAAATGTTGGATGCATTACATTAATTCAATAAAATAGCATTTTATCTAGTAAAATTGTAATAAAATAATTAGTTAAAATATTACAGAAATATTACAGAAAAGCTTAAGAGTAAAATTTGTATACATTATGATAATTCAATAAAATAAAAATATAATTATTAAATAAATACATTTTTTATTTATTAAATATAATAAATATAGAAAAATAAATAAATGCTTTTTATTTATTAAAATATTGATAAAATATGAAAAAAATGAAATAGTTACCACAGTGATTTTTTATTTAACACATCAAAAAATACAGTTTTTAAGTAATGAGAATCTAATTACAATCGCCATTGAGAATAATGGGAAAAAAAGCTCAAAAGTAAAATGATGGATGCATCAGTGGGTTGTGTAAAAATATTTTTTCTTTTGTGCACTTGATTTTGAGGGTAAATGTGACCAAGACATCTTTTGGGGGGGATTCATCATGGATCACATTAAGAAATAGGAAATATGTAGAACAGCTACTGCAAGATATATGCTACATTTTACCTTCATTGAGAGTTTAAATGTTTAAACTAAGAGTTTAAAATGAAAGGAAAGCATTGGAATATATTCCTGAATCCTGACCTGAAGAAATAAATGTGTATCTTACTATAGAAAGGAATTTGCATTGCAGGGATTAGTTTGTATGGCTAACTTCAGAGTCAACAGATAAAAAGTATTTCATAAAGTCCTTGTACATATGTCATAACATATGTCTGATTTGATTTCAGGAAACTACCTTAATATATTTTAAAAATCATGTCAGATCTAAAAGTCATGATCAGCACTGAACGTGAAGAATTGTTGATTGTTACTGAGTTTTATGCTTTTTTAATTGTTATTATCTGTGACATCGCAATAGAGCAATTAACATTCAGGTGTTGTGACATGTTGCCGCAGTTCATCAGTGAGCAGACAGTTGAAATCTCAGCGCGTATGTTGAAGAAAATAAATTATACAGCAGGCCCTTTGTAATGAGGCGTTGTCCCCTTGTCGAACCCTGGACTGAGCATTTCTACAATTTTATTCATATACATCAGCACTACACTTTATTCCTGTCTGTACTTTGAGTTTGTTGGGTTTAATAAACCTCACATGGATCCCACTCAACCTGAGTCCTTGTCACACCTGGGGTAGATGTGTCACAGGGAAGTGTATTTAACTGCATTTAAAAGCCTGTAATTCAGGCTCTGTTTGCTCTATGTCCCTGCAAAAAATGTTAGTTCATTCCACTATATGGCAACAAGTACTTGAAAAAGAAAATTGACTCCATCTTCCATTGCAGCATACAGATATAAAATGCAAGTGGTGCTGAGCTTGTCAAAATCTGCTCTGGCCACAGGTTAGGAACAAATATAATCATTTTCAGGCTTAAAATGCTAATGGCAAAACTTTTCGTTCTTGCCTCAGGGACAGCAAACACCTGTCAACTTTTTTTCTTTTCTCTCCTGCATATCAAGGAGACATCACTTGAAAAGTGTTGTTTAACTTTCTAAAGCTGAGACAGGGAGATCTTCAAAGGCATAGATGAGTAGATGTGGGTCCTTGAAGATATATAGCATAACTTTTCAAATGTTTCAAATGCTGACGGAGAGAGCAATGAATGGGATGAATTATTCATCTAGTGTGGAGGGTGGCACACATTAATCTCAGGTGCTCTTGATAAAGTAGTTTTAAATTATGTCTGACGTGGAGGTCTAAAAGTCAGGCAGCAGACGACTGCAGTCCAGACTCAACCACTTAAACTCTAGGTTCCTTTCATTCTTGAGTAAGTGAGGCAGGGGTGTAGAATCCAGCGGGGATGGGGGGAGGTAACAACCCAATAATCAAAAAAAGCAAGTACAACCCTCCCAATATTTATATCACGATCAATGAAAACATGTCAATGCTTCACGCTACAACACTGTTGCAAATAAAGGTAGATGCTATTAACACCCCAGTGCAAATAGTGGCTATAATAGTGCACCCCAACCTTGGTAGAAATCATGATAAATGCTATTTGCACCCTGTATACAATATACATACAGTATAGAGTCCCAAAGATACCCTACACCAACACCTACCCCTAAAACTAACCTTGCCTTACAAAAAATAACCATGGTTTTTCTACAGTAATCTTAGAATCATCATGGAAACCGCAAAATTAAATATATATTTTTACTATAGTAACACCATATTACAGTAGTACTACCATGATTTGCATCAAAACTACAGTTTCCACCAAAAAACATGGTTACTAAAATATTGCTAAAGTAAAACTACAACCCCAATTCCCAAAAAGTTGGGACAGTAAATAAATGCTAATAAAACAAAAAAGGAATGATTTGTAAATTATATTCACCCTTTGCTATATTGAAAGCACATTATATTATGTTCCCCTTCTGTCACTCACTTCGACGTTGTGTCGAATAGTGACACTAGGGGTCGCTCTTGGGAGCCCGATCCACCTTCAGACCTCCCTTTTATACCCATATGTCACAGGGAATGGCATGCAAATTCAACTCGCCAATTTGCCAACTTCTCATTGGCCTTTTCTCAAAGATCTACATCTCCGTTCCCCTCCATCGGGGAACGGAGGTTATGACAGTAACCTTGAGAATTTAATTGTTTTTTGAAAATGTACTGTAATTTCAAATCAGTTGATTGCAACATGATCCAAAAAAGTTGAGACAGGTGCAATTTAAGACTAATAACAATTTGAAGAGTAAAAATAACAAGGCGATGTTAAAGAGGAGATGTAAACAGGTGAGGCAATTGTGTCATAGTATATAAGGAGACTCCAAAAACAGCCTAGTCCTTCAAGAGCAAGGATCATTCGAGACTTGTCAATTTACCAACAGATGCTTCTGCATATAATCCAGCACTTTGAGAACAATGTTCCCTAAAGACAAATTGGAAGGATTATGGGCATTTCACCACTGAGTGCACCATATATTTAAAAGATTCAAGGAATCTGGTCAAATCTCTGTGCATAAAGGGCAAGACGAAAACCATTTCTGAATGCACATGATCTCTGATCCCTCAAACATCACTGACTTATAAATCATCATTCATTTGTAATAGATATCATGAACATGATCTTGAGATCACTTTAGTAAACCTTTGTTAGTAAACACCACTCGCCGCTGCATACACAGATGCAAGTTAAGACTTTACTATGCAAAGCAGAAGCCGTACATCAACACTGTCAGCGCTGCCGACTTCTCTGGGCTCGGTCTCATATTAGATGGAAAGTAGAACAGTGGAACTGTGTTTTTTAGTCTGAAGAGTCCACATTTCAAAAGTTTTGGAAAAACAAAGCCATTGTGTTATCCAGGCCAAAGAGGAAAAGGGCCATCCAAGCTGTTATTAGCATCAGGCCCAATAGCCAGTGTCTGTATAGGCCAGGAGCGTGTAAACATTTTGGAGCAACATATACTGCCATCCAGAACCATCTTTTCCAGGGACATCCATGCATTTTCCAGCAGGACAACTTCAAAGAACATACTGTCCGGATTTCAAGTGCATGGCTGTGTGAGCAGAGAGTGTGGGTGCTAGACTAGCCTGCCTGCAGTCCTGACATGTCTCCAATTGTAAATGTTTGGTGCATTACAAAAGAACACCATACGGCAATGAAGACCTTGTACTATTGTGCAGCTGAAGACCTACATAATGGATTTTTGGGGGAAAATTCCACTTTCTTCAGTGTCTTCGGTGTGTAAATGCTTAGTAAGTGTTATTAGAAAAAATTGTGATGTTTCACAGTGGTAAACACTCAACTGTCCCAAATTTTTTGGAGCGTGTTGCAATCATCTGATTTGAAATTACTGTACATTTTCAAAAAACAATTAAATTCTCAAGGAAAAACATCACATAATGTGTAGTTGTAGTGCTTTCAATATAGAAAAGGGTGATACTGTCCCAACTATTTTGAATTGGGGTTGTACCTTTAGATTAATTTGTATTTATTATATGTAATATTAAATACATTATGAAGAGTGGAGGCAGGAAACACAATGGGGAAAAGACAATAGTAACTCAGATAATTAAAACAATAATTGTATTGATGCTGTAGATGTAGAGATTTTGACTGGTATGTGAATATCTGTTCTATTTGTCTAATATCTATATTTCAGTAATGGCTCTGTTTGCCTCCTCTCAAGTGTCATGCCGAAAATGTAATGAGAAGAAATGATTTGTAAGTAATGCATGCAGGAAATGGACCATATGACTCTGTCACTCTGTTTGATATGTAATTCATCCATTGACATACAGGAGACGCTAGTATTTAGACTGCAGTTATCTGAAGTGTCTCTTTGTGTTGATATCTGCACATCAGCAGTAATGCTCATTCACTCTCACAGCAGGCTTGATTTGTGAGGTGAGGTCTAGGTGCTGGGGAACTCAGACAAGGTCTTGGCACTGAAGAAATCAGGCGAGGTGCAGGTGCTGGGGAACTCAGGGGCCTCAGTTATGAGGAGTCATGACCAATCACAAGAGCTGAAACATTTGATACCGGACTAATAAAAATGGATCACCTTAGAACGTGATGACATCACGCAACAGCACCGATGCCATTTTTATAAGCAGAAGTCCAGCAGTGGCAATGGCTGGCTGATGCAGTGGCAGGAGGAAATTATACGTTAAACTAACTTGACCATGAAAACATTAAATAGAGGTCAGGTATGGGTTAGGTATCAATCGGTATAATAAGAAAATCTAAATTATCGCCAATGAACTGTTCCAACAAATAATTTTTTGTGATTGTAAGAAATCTCTTTTAAAAGATTCAACAGATTGAATTTGAATTTGTGTCTTGTTTGTTTGAGTATATGGCATAACAATATCGGGATGGTAAGAAATACATGTTTTCTCTGAAGCACAGTCAGAGAGAGGTTCTCCAAAAGCCCTGGAGACTCGGCAGACCATTATCCTACCTTACAGAATGATTAAGCGAACCTTTAACATTTATTTTTCTCTTTTCAGCACATTTTAAAAAAGCTAGCATCTGTGCCTGTATCTAGTATAGCATGTGCACCATTTTAATGCACCTCACCCCTCTGTTACATGAGCTGGCCCAGAAAAGATTGAAGTTTCCCCATGCAGACCCAACTATAATCTTACACTTTGTACTTCTGTGTGGAGGATGACAAGCCCTCCGCCTGCCTGCGGTATAATTATGAGTGTATGTGTGGACACTGAACCCCTGAGAGAAACCTAGGGCATAAATATTTAATCTGAGACCTTGGTGCTCATGAGTTCAGCTCAGACAGATACAGAGGAGCTTCGAGCAGAGCTATTCATTAGGGAGCACTGCAGAAGAGAAGGAGAGGTGTGAATGCAGTGACTGTCTCCTGAGATCCCAGACGTAAAATTACAAGAGTTGCTGTTCAGGCAGCAGAGGTCACAGGGTTAATGGCTAGCTTGATGCGGAGTTCTCACTACTCAGTTCGTGAAAAATCATTTGCATTCATCTAAAAGAAACCCCACCTCTGCATATATATACATATATGTCTTAGACCTCTTGGTTTGGTTTACATGCACTTTATATGAAGTTTATTTCAATATATAGTGATATCCATTTATGATGCCTACTTAAGATGCCATAATATACACTTGCATACTTATTCCCAACATTTTTATGATTAATGTTTGGCTAGTTTATACAGATTGGTGATGCATTTAATCATGTGTTAATTTGTGCTCTTTGTGTGTGTGTGTGTGGATGTGGGTGTGTATGTGTGTGTGTGTGCATGCATGTGCAAAAATGAATGCATAACTCTCTTATAATTTTTATCAGGCGGGGGGTGGGGGGCTGACTGGAGGGTCTCGCCTAGTTTGCCAAATTGGTTGGGACCGACACTGCGAAAGTATAATAGAAGCAGCACAAAATGATGTAGTTGCTTCAGCAATTGCTTTATTCAATCTCACAATTGCTTTTATGACACTATTGGTTAGGTTTAGGTTTAAGGTTTAGAGTAGGGAGGTAAGTTTTGTTTCTTTAAAACTCAATAGACCATTAACCTTCAAAACCTTATCTGTTTGGGAGAAAATTGTATCTGCTTTTAGCATCACATAGTGGACATTTCACTTTGAAAAATCTGCGGTATTTGTAATGACCACGTACTATCATTTTGCTAATGTTGCTACAGTCTCCATGAAATCATGAGAGTATTTTATCAAATTGTACATAATGCTTTCTATATGACAGTAACTCATAACACCATTGTATATTTAAAAGTTAATTAGCAGATTCTAGTCTTTAAATCTTTCCAGTCAAACTCACCATCTTAGCTTAAATCTTTTAACAGCTCAATATCTATATAATTTCTAACTTTTACATTTCCAGAACATATGCAATATTTGCAATAATATGCACTACTCAATGTTATTTCTTTCATCAACAAGTAATGACTGTGAAATTACTTTGCTTTTTGGCTGACATAATAAGTCCCTCTTTCCATTCAACTCCTTCCCTCCAACCAACTAGCTCCAGGTACATAACACCCAGTTTCCATCTAATCAAGTCCTGATGGATAAAGTCAAGTCCCACCCTAAAAATTTCTCATTGAATACCCTGGTTCACTCCACAATACAGTACATCAGATTATGAATATAAAGTGGGTTACGATTGCCGTTTCATGTTTACTTTAAAATTATGCTGTCCCTGTATTGCAGATGCACATTTGTGAAAAGGCACTAATCATGATATTAATACTTTTTATTATTTTACAGAGCTTTTAAATCTAATATGCTTCTGTGGAGATGGATGGTGTTGCCGAGCAATGTTTGTGGAGAGCGAGGCTGGGAGAGGAAGAACAGTAAGGATTGACACCTGTGGGAAATTTTCTCTAACAGCTGTTCTGTGTTGCAGTGAGAGCTGGAGAGGGCTAAAAGAGGCAATCCACACCGCTGGAGGAGAGAGAGACGCACGCAGCCAAGTTCTTGTGTGTGCATTTGTTATGCTGAAGTTATTATGTGGTGATGAAACCTGGGATTTGGAGGAAGTTATGCCGTCATGGAGGCCTCGCCTTCGTGGAGATGATCAAGAACCTTGCCAGCATCCACCAAACATAACATCAAGCTCTGCTTGAGCTGCGAAGCCTTGGTGTATTCGGGTTGTAAGAAAACCTCCATCCACCAATGATTCATTAAAATCGAGGCTTTGGGTACATGCCATCGGGTGAAGGTGAGGTGTGTGCATGGGGATATTCACAATTACCCATTAGTGACAGTCATTATTAAATTTTGGGGACAAAAGCATAGTGTCAAGACTGCAGTTAGGCCTCTCCCATCCGCTAATCTTGGGTACAAATTGGCAGGCATTTCCAACTTTATTAAATTCAACTTCAACAAAATGTTTTGGTCTGTGGTGTGTGATTCATTGGCTGGGAAGGCGCTGCTAGGGCCGTCTATGTCAGCTCCACATCAGAAGGACATAAGGGAGGGCGAAGTCTCAGCTTCCCCAGCCCTTAGAGGATGAATCCTCAGACTGCAGACTACTTACACCCACTGCCTATCTGGATGATATCATTATTTACAGTAATGATTGGCAGCGGCACCTGCAGCATCTGAGGGCTGTCCTGAGGTCGTTGAGATGGTGGGAATCACGGCAAACCCAAAGAAGTGCGCAGTTGGTCGGTATCTGGGCTTCCACTTGGGTCACGGGCAGGTGCAGCCCCAAATTGATAAAACCGCAGTGATTGCAGTCTGCTCAAGACCTAAGACAAAAAAGGAGGTGAGACTGGAGGGCTGGTTGGCTAATATCGCAGGTTTGTGCCTAATTTTTCGACTGTCACCAGCCCACTGACTGATCTTACTAAAAAGTGGCAACATTCATGCAGGTAGGCAAATATTGCACTCCCCTGAATTTACTCTCCCTTTTATATTACAGATGGATACATAGGACAGGGGGGTGGGAGTGGTACTGTCCCAGATGGTGGAGGGGGAGGAGTGCCCCGTGCTGTACATTATTCGTAAGCTCTAAGAGCCTAAATACAATGAGAAGGAGTGTTTGGCCATCAAGTGGGTGGTCCTCACCCTCCGATACTGTTTGTTGGGGCATGCTTTCACCCTCTGTTCAGACCACAGCCTGCTCCAGTGGCTCCATCACATGAAGGATACCAATGAGTGGATCACCCATTGGTATCTAGCTCTCCAGCCTTTAAAGTACGAGGTGATCCACATACCGGGGGCGCAGATGGCTGTTGCAGATTTCCTCTCCAGAAATGGGGGGCAGGGTGATGGGGGTATGTGGAGATGAGGGCGTGGCCAAGCGATGCCGGGAGAGGAAGAAGGGTAATGATTCACACCAGTGGGAAATTATCTCTAACAGCTGTTCTGTGTTGCAGTGAGAGCTGGAGAGGGATAAAAGATGCAAACCAGCCCGCCGGAGGAGAGAGTGAGTGACACATGCAGCCGAGTTCTTGTGTGTGTGCATTAATTATGCTGAAAAGCAAAGCTTTATGTGTTTATACAGAACATTTTGTGAATAAAAGATTATGTGGATTGTTTATCCAGCTCCCGCTTCCTCCTTCAAAGAGAGAACTAGTGAACTGTAACAGCTTCCTCAGGGGCCCTATCATCTGAAAAAAAGGTTAGGTAACAGATCACCTCAGTCAAAGTGAAGTTCATGATTTACCATCACATCACAGCCACACCCTCCATCATCTCAGGCTGTGATGTAATTTCCCCTCTTGTCACTGGTGGACCTTACACTCCAACTGCACCCACTTCTGTATTACTTCAGGGCCAGATATATTATTCCCCCATAACCCATTCTCTGCAGGTAACAAAAAATGGGGGAGATTAAAGACTTGTTCCTTGGATTTTGATGGGGTGATATCTTTAAAAGACACCACAAGGTTACACCTAAAACATTACATGCCTTTACTAACCAGCTGTTCTCATATTGCCTCACTAAGGTTTTGAGATGGAACAGAAATTTGATGAAAACATTTTTGGGACTAGTGATGCATGACCATCTGAATTAGGGTTGTAATATAGCATTGCTCATAAATGTGAGATGGCATTGATAAGGTAGGGACTGCCATCGGCTCAGCCATTAGGACTAATTTTCCACTCATAATAGCACAGGCACCTTGTTTAGTAAGCATGGATTAAAGGTCATGAAGGGCAATGGAGCACTGAATGCCGGTAATGTGGTAAAAACACAGCATGTTCAGCCTGCCCTCATCTGGTTACTTATGAAGAGACAACTGCATAACCAGTGAGGGCTTTTTGTGAATTTTCCTGGTCTTGAGAGGGTTTATTTGCCCTAATGCAAGTGTAATGTGACAATAATCAGTCAAACTTAAAAAAATAAATAAATAAAAATAAACACTTCGGACCAAACTTGAAGTCATGTCGCACATTTGGTCACCAGACGCAATGGCAATCAATGAGGTTTGATATTATCGACATAACTGCCGTACGTAATTTTTGCACTTTACTAATATGATTTGGAATGATTTGAGTGAATAATGACTTAAAAAGGTAATTCACCCAAAAATTAATCATTATCTCTCATCATTTACTCACCCTCATGCCATCCCAGGTGTGTATGACTTTCTTTTTCTGCCGAGCACAAACAAAGATTTTTAGAAGAATATCTCAGCTTTGTAGGTCCATACAATGCGAGTGAATGGTGACCAGAAATTTAAAGCTCCAAAAGGTGATAAAGTCAACATAAACATAATCCATCAGACTCCTGTGGTTTAATTAATGTCTTCTAAAGCGTTCTAGTTGGTTTGGGGTGAGAACAGACCAAAATATAAACCTTATGCACTGTATATCTTGCCATTGCAGTCTCTAGGCACAATCATGATTTCAAGTTCGATTATACTTCCTAATGCATGATGTATGCACAGAATGCTAGATAACACTATAGGAAGTGTAAACGAGCATTAAATCATAATCGCAAAGGAGACTGCTGTCAAGATGTACAGTGAAAAAGGAGTTATATTTTGGCCGAAGGGTGCACAATGCAACTGTAATTAGGAGGAGGGCAGGGCTGGGCCATGACAATGCACACCCTGGCCCCAATTGGTGTAATCAGCTGAGAAGAGGGAAAAATGCAGCTGGATGTTCCCTCTTCTCGGCTGATTAGCCCGATTGGGGGCCGGGTGTGTGTAGTCACGGCCTGGCCCCGCCCTCCTCCTCATTACAGCAACCAAATTAGCATAGCAAATAAAGGCTGAAAACACAATGGAAATAAGACACACTGTGCAACAAGTTAACATATGATATGGCTTACATAAACAAACACAAGTAGGCCTGATGTTTTGAACAGTAGCAGGTCTAGCTTGTTTGGTGCCCTGGGCAAAACCCGCTTCAACCCGCCCCCAAAGGTGTGATTCTAAATGAGAAATCCCCCAAAGTTGTTGACCGGGTGGGGGTGTGTGTGGCGGTGATTCTAAATGAGAACGCCCCCAAAGTTGTTGTCCGAGGGGGGTGCCATCGCCGCCTCGTGCCACTGGCTTTGAAAGTAGCCACATAGGCACAGTATTACACCTGTCAAGACGCCATATATTATTACTGTATCTGATTCAATTAGATTATGATTATTATCATATTTCAACTATGATTCATGAGGATATATTTCAATTATAATGTCAATTTTGCTTGTATCTTGAAACTTATGTATCTTAACTTGGCGCATTATGAAAATATTAATTAAAAACATTATAATTTATCAATAGTTTTTCATCATTTAGGCTTTATTTTAGCTTTCAACAAATGCTATGTATTCCATTAATAAAAATGACATCTTATATATATATATATATATATATATATATATATATATATATATATATATATATATATATATATAATGTATGTATGTATATATGTAACAGTTAGTTCGGTCCTCGAATCTGATTTACTGTGTATATCACTCCACATGTGTTGGTGCCATTCTAAACTAAAATGTAAGAGCAGTGCAGATGTGTTAAGAGCTATCTGTCTCTTAACATAAAAAATGTTTACATTACATATTTTAGCCAGCAGGTGGAGGCAAAGAAAACGTTTTTGTGTGTAATATGAGCCAGTTGTTAACATGAAGTGAGTCAGCATCACTCAGTGTTTACCTTCAACAGCACCCCATGATTGCTTGTATTAATTCTATACTACTAAATTTATGAAATAACTTTAAATAGCTTTAAACTAATAACTTCAACATTAAGGCTGAGACAGTTAAGACACACAACAGACTGATTAATTACACAAAATCAAGGCCCTTGAATATATATATATATTTAGTATATATTATACTGTGTGTAATATATATATATATATATATATATATATATATATATATATATATATATATGTATATATATGTATGTGTGTGTGTGTGTGTGTGTGTGTGTGTGTATACTGTATATATTATTTGTGCTAATTACAAGTATTTACATTCATTGGTAGAACACTTGCTAAAAAGGTACTGTCACTTTTAGAATTCCGGCAGTTCAGTGAATCTCTTACAGAAGTGTTTAGGTTGAGTGCATATTAATGAGAGTGTAGTCGAATGGCTTCTGTACTGCATTTGTGCTATGTGTGATTTTTTTATAACATCACTATTTATTACAATATATACCACAGTTAGTTCCGGTCCTCGAATCTGAATGGACAAGAGACGTTCCATGTGCACTGATGGTGTGACACCATCAGCACTTATACGCTTCACTGTTTTATAGTGAATGACTCTTGCGCATCGGCTACCGCGAAATAGAGAGGATACCCCCGCTTGGGCGTCTATTTTCCACTGAAAAACTTGACAGCATCTCTGATTGTGTGTGGCAACAGGTGATTGCACACGCTCCATCTCTCTCTCTCTCTCTCTCTCTCTCTCTCTCTCTCTCTCTCACACACACACACACAGACACATGCACACACATCTAGCCGTCTATCCTTGTTTATCCAATAACTTGTTAGAAACAGCACAAGCCGTGATACTATTTCTGAAGTGAACTTTTTGTATTGCTAATGGAGGATTGAATGAATCATTTACCAGCAACGGCAGATTCTGATTCATCGTGTAAGTAAGTAGTTCAATGCACAAATGCGTTTTTATGACCGTACTTGGTTTTTCCTAATTTTTTGAATGTATTGTTCATTGAACTGTAGTATATAAGCAACATCAAACTCGCAATCGTGCTATATGGTCCTACATCAGCAATGCTGTAATTACCTACGGCAATAGGTATCCGAATCACTGTGGCTGAATCACCTGTGGCCGAATCACAGCAGTGCTGATGTAGGGCCATATCGCACTCGTGTCATATTACTTAAATCACACTCGCAATTGTGCAGTTGTACTAAATATCGCTTTGGTTATAATTACCTGTGGCCCGAGGACACCGTGCACTACAACAGCATAATTGTACGTATGATAATGCTTAATTATAGTTATCTCTGTACATTTTAGTGTGATAGGAGAAAGTATTTTAACATTTAAAAAAATACACCCTTCATCTTTAATTTAACATCATTAGCAAGTGATTTATTGCATTGATTCTGAAAGAATAAAAATTAATTGTATCCTGTATATAGTGTATGCTCTATGCAGCTGAGGACACATACAGTATATGGAAGTGGCCGTGTGTAACTGGTATTGCTCTACCCGCTCAATGTGGGACATGATACGGGATCTTCATTCATGGAATGATGATGCACTACAAGGAGGCTAAAGGCTATAGCCTCTAGCATCCATCGCTAGTGCCCCTCTTGAGGCCAGGGGAGTGAGGTTTACAGATTGCACAGCTTCCTACCAGCAGGCTACCCTTACACCATGAGCCATCCATAGACATGTGCATTCACGCACATACACATACTCATACACAAACACAGAGAGTTAGGGGAGCTACAGCAAGGCAAATAGGAATCACTCTGCCAATTAGCCCAGATCAAAGGACATACATTTGTCAGTGAATATATAATAAATGCTGTGTCTGTCTTGCAATAACTTATGTTGTTTTAGACAGTTAATTGCTTTGAGCCACACTAGGGAGCCAGAAAAAGTCTTTCCAAAAATGGAATTCATTTTCACTGCTTGAGACATCCAATAACAAATGACAATGAAAATATTTTAATGATACTGCAGTTCAGTGAATACAAATGACAAACAAAGCAGATTATTTTGCTGAAACAAGATACAGAAGCTTTACAATGCATCTACCATGTGCAAAGGTGTTATTGACTTTTGACAAATCAGGACAGCTTCCTCAAGTGCAAGTGTAAGATGATTGCCTTAAAGGGTTAGTTCACCCAGAAATGATTATCCTCTCATGATTTACTATCCTAGATATGTATGACTTTCCTTCATCAGCAGAACCGAAGTGAAGATTTTTATAAGCACATTTCAGCTCTTTTTGTCAATACAATCCAAGTGAATGGGTGCCATTAGATGGTCCAAAAGGCACGGCCACTAGTCACATCCTCCACCATTTTAGCAATTAATGATTTAAGAGTTAATATGCGTTATTAATCAAAATTGCATTGGAGGCTTCTGTCACCATGACAAATTCCTTGTGTGTGTAAGCATACTTAACAATAAAGCTCATTTTGATTCTGATTTATCTTATTCATGTATACATTTTGGTTGTCTTATATGTATTTATTTATTTATTTTGTTTATTCTATCTGGATTCTATATTGTTCATTTTATATTTAAATATGGGACAATCCTGCATTTTGCGGGACGGGTGGCAACCCTATGCACCATATGTGTAATACACTACAGAGAACAGAGCTGCGCATATAAAGTAACTGCAGCGAGGAGTGCATGCAGACTATTTATTTAATTAAATAGCAGCCTTTGCAGTTTCATAATCGCAAAAGGTCATATCGCTATTTCGATTTTATTTTGATTAATTGTTTAGCCTAGCTATCTATTTATCTGCATTTCTGTCTGTCAATCTGAGGAATAAGCTGGGTGACAAAACGTTCTAGCTCATAATCCATTACTAAAGTTTTTTTTGTATGGCATTATAAAACTACCAAAACAAAACTCTGGCATATCACAATGCCTCTGTGAAAGAGAGTCTGGAGAGGTTTGTATCGCATGTTGTAGTAGGGATTTATCCAACATCTGGCAGAGTTCCCTGACCCTGCAAAAATGTAATCCCTAACTACATCTAACATGGCTTAATCCACACTGCACTGGGTAATACACGCTACATTACAGAAGATGCTCATACGACTGATTGGAACTGACTATGTAGGACCACAATAAATAGAGTACAAGATTATTCAACAGACTGAAAAATTTCCACATCAGTCAAAGTCTATATTTAGAATTGAGCAAATCATGATGTAAAAATCATTCTTTACATGAAAGACAAGTTGCAAGCATGCAAAAATACACAGCACATATATGGCACAAGATGCATGCAGGTAATACACTCTGACTAAGCAACACTACAATACAGAAGTTTGTCGATCTGCACACATAACATTTTTTTCACCCATATAGAAAATACTGACATTATTTGCTCACCTTCATGTTATTCAAAACCCATTTATTGTAACTTACTTTCTATCATGCAATACAAAAGATACATTTTTAAATAATGTACTGGTTGCTTTTTTCCATGAAGTTATACAAAGTATTGTGTAGAGGTTGACAGATGTATAATGTTTGCTGATTAATCATTGCTTTTAGATTACTATGCACATTCGTCGTGGAATTGTCAAGTCAAGTCAATTTTATTTGTATAGTGCCTTTCACAACACACATCATTTCAAAGCAGCTTTACAGAAGATCAGCATTAACAGATGATAAAACTGTAATGTCTATAAAGTCGATGAATCATCATTGTGTAATTTAGATAAAATTTTTAATCGTGTTTAAAAATAATTAAATAATAATTGTATTAATAACCCCAGTGAGCAAGCTGAAAGCGACTGTGGCAAGGAACACAAAACTCCATAAGATGTAGATTAATGGAGAAAAATAACCTTGGGAGAAACCAGACTCACTGTGGGGGCCAGTTCCCCTCTGGCTAACATTATGAATGTAATGTAAATATGAATTATGTATAGGTAAAATCATGGTTTAAAATGATTAAACTAAGTAAGGGTTAAACATCGATTGTGTTTGAACTGTAAGATTAATGACCACAGTCTTTGAAGTCCATCTTGATTAATTGCAGAAGTTCACATAGATGCAATTGTCCTTGTTAATTGGCTGATGAAGGCTTTTGTTGGCAATAGTTAGTCTAAGCATTCCATTTCAAGATCGTAGTCCATCAATAGACCGAGGTGATGCAGGTTTGAGTTGGCATCAGTTCATCCTCTGAAGTCCATCATAATAGACTGAAGTGATATATGGCTGGCACCGGCTGCATTTAGTCATCATCATTCTGCGACATGTAGCAGTAGAGTCCAACATGAAGCAGGAATGGTGCTGGATCCAGCCGGTTCTGGTGACCTCAGGATAGGAGTCCCGAGGTTGAGACAGGGAAACAAATAAAAAGATGTAAGCATAGATGCCATAAAATTTATTGCAGAGTTAGAGATCATGATCACTGTTTCTGGTTGTTTTGACAATCTTATCACAACATTTATTTCTCTCCGAAGTTGCATTAATTAATAGCTTTATTAATAATTAGCTGAGATCTTGTATTGCCGACAGAAGAGTCAACCCAGGTTAAGGTCAGGACTCTGTGGTGGCCAATTCATGGGTGAAAATAATCCCTCATCCTCCCTGAAACACTCTTTTCCAATTTGAGCCCGATTAATCTTGGCATTGTCGTCCTGGAATATGGCTGTGCCATCTGGGAAGAAAAAAATCTATTGATGGGATAACCTGGTCATTCAGTACATTCAGGTAGTCAGCAGACTTCATTTTATTGCTGCATAACATTGCAGAGCCTAGACCTGACCAATTAAATCAGAATCAGCTTTATTGCCAAGTATGTTTACACATACAAGGAACTTGTCTTGGTGATAGGAGCTTCCAATATCTTGTCTTGGTGATAGGAGCTTCCAACAAACAATACAGCAACAAGATAATAGATAATAATAAAGATAATAAAATAGAAAAAAATAAAAAGTGAACAGAAAATAAAGTATATAAAGAAATACAGAATAGGACAAATATATATATATATATATATATATATATACAAATACCATCTGTTATATACAGAAGCAAGGGAATGTAATAGCAGACGAGGTATGGTATGTTGGATAAATATAAATAAACTAAGCTGTGTATTGCACATTAATTATTGCTCAAAATAGGCAATTTTAACTGTTAATGGGATGGATAGCCTGAGGGAAAAAACTGTTCCTGTGCCTGACAGTTCTGGTGCTCAGTGCTCTGTAGCACCTGTCAGAAGGCAACAGTTCAAAAAGGTAGTGGGCAGGGTGAGTAGGGTCCAGAGTGATTTTTCCAGCCTTTTTCCTCACTTTGGAAGTGTACAGTTCTTTAAGGGTGGGCAGTGGGCAACCAACAATCCTCTTAGAATCCGAACTGTCCTTTGTAGTCTTCTGATATCTGATTTCATAGTTGTACCAAACCAGACAGTTACTGAAGTACAGAGGACAGACTAAATGACTGCTGAGTAGAACTGTATCAGCAGCACCTGTGGCAGGTTGTACTTCCTCAACTGGTGAAGGAAGTAGAACCTCTGCTGGGCCTTTTTCACAATGGAGTCAATGTGGGTCTCCCACTTCAGGTCATGTGAGATGGTAGTGCCCAGGAACCTGAATGACTCCACTGTTGCCACAAAACTGTTTAGAATGGTAAGGGGTCAATGTTGGGGCGTTCCTCCTAAAGTCCACAATCATCTCCACTGTTTTGAGCATGTTCAGTTCCAGGTTATTTTGACTACACTAGTGAGCCAGCTGTTCAACCTCCCTTGTTTACAGACTCATCATCATCTTGGATGAGGCTGATGACAGTAGTGTTGTCTGAAAACTTCAGGAGCATGACAGAGGAGTCCTTGGCATGCAGTCATTTGTATAAAGGGAGAAAGGTAGTGGGGAGAGCACACATCCCTGGGGGTACCAGTGCTGATCGTACAGGTTTCACAAAATGCTGCCTGTCCGTCAGAAAGCTGATGAAATCTCATGTTGACTGCATCATCCACAGACCTGTTTGCTTGATAAACCAATTGAAGGGGATCTAGAAAGTGTCCAGTGATGTCCTTCAGGTGGGCCAACACCAGTATCTGAAATTATTTCATGCCAACAGACGTCAGAGTGATGGGTCTGTAATCATTATGTACTGTGATTTTGCGTTTCTTTGGGACAGGAATGATGATTGAACATTTGAAGCAGCATGGGACTTCTATCGAAGATCAGTGTGAAGATGGGGGCCTGCTGGTTAGCACAGGATTTTAGACGAGCAGTTGAAACACAGGCTGGCCTTTCCTTGTCTTTTGTTTTCGGAAGACATGGCATACCTCTATTTCACAGATTTTTAGCAACCCCAGATCATAACACTGCCTTCAGATGCTTGTACAGTGGGCAGTATGCATGATGGGTGCATAACTTTGTGTGCTTCCCTCCTTACCCTGACTCACCCATCGCTTTGGAATAGGGTAAATATGGACTCATCAGACCACATGACTTTTTTGCATTGCTCCACAGACCAATCTGTATGCTCCATAGAAAACTGAAGTCAGATTAGCCTCACTAACAAGTGGTTTTCTTGTGGCCATATGGCTATTTAGTCCAAATCCTGTACATTCTCATTGCATTGTGCATGTGGAAATTCTCTTACTTTAATTATAAACACAGCTGTGAATTGTACTGTTGATTTTTTTATGATGAGACTTCACCATGAGTTTTAGAAATCTCCGATCATTCAAGATATTTTTCCGACAACATTGCTACAACTGCTGATTATTAACTCTTTCTAGGTTTTAATAATGCGTTCTTAGCCCAATACCAGTGATTTCAGCAATCTCTTTAGTTGTTTCCTTTGCTTGATGCAGGCCAATTATTTGACCCTTCTGAAACACAGTAACATCCTTCCCACGACCACGGCATACGTCTTTCAGCATCATACATTATGTCGCAGCAAATTATTAATACCAAATTACATTTTATATATGCTGCATTCCTTTTAAGTTGGATGTGGGATATTTCTACTTGATATCTCTGACCATAAATGCATTCCATTCCCCGATATTTGGAAGATGGCGTTTAAGGGAACAAAACTGCAAAGCTCCTGTTAGCTTAGCAGGGGTTTGACTCTCAGTAGAGATGTCTCCTAGCAACCCAACTGATAAACAATGCTGCAGTGCTAGCATTTGTGCTTCAGGTGTACGATTATCAAAAGAGATTATAATGTTTAATACACCTGTTTCTGCTTAAACAAGCTGTTAAACAAGCTTTAATATAATGTAATGTGGAAACCATCTAATTTATTGATATTTCTTAATAAAGTGAATGTTTATCACTTACTTTGTATATCTCCCTGAGTCTCGACATGTTTGTGTGACATCATGCACCTGTATCTCGGCGAAATCAGAGTTGAGAATTTCTGCATGAGCCTACAAGTTGTAACTCTGCCTTCAAAATGCATTCCATTGCACTTTTCCTAGTAGGAAGTTGTCAAATCTGATTTTCCGAGTTGAATGGAACCGCAGCACTATTTTTCAAAACCTGAAATGCTCAAGCAAGCCTAATTTACACTTGGAAACTCCTGATGTTGCTATAACAATGCAAAAAGCACTTACCAATTTACTTGAAGTAAAAATCAGTCCTCCTTTCCTGTTTAATAAATTAATCAATTGCACGATCATACAGAACATCTTGTGTTTGTAAATCCATAAGGATATTTTTCTAAATGGTGAAAGTGGCAGTGATGACAGCCGACTCTTCAGCAAGATCTCGAGCTCTTCGCTCTTGAATTACGTACATCACATAAAGTGAGATTAAGTTATCAAGGCCAGCTAGCAGGCCTCGAACGGGACATATCCTAAAGATCACACCCACCAAAAACACATAAATCAATCTGATTGGCTGATGAATCTGACAATCTGACTTTAGTTGCACATTAATTTGCACTGTTGAGGTATTTTGTGGAAATTCTGAAGGTCTGACTGCATGGAGCTCAAACTCACACGCTGCTTCAGGCATGCGATTTGTGGAACAGTTGTCAAACTTTGCTTGTAAGCATCAAGAAATAAATTATTTCTGGGTAAACTTTTCGTTTTTCTCTATTTATTTGTAGATTAATTAAGAGTGGAAAGCGATTAAAAATACATAGGCAAAAAGGTGATTGAGAATGAAAGGATGACATTTTTTTATTTATTTGTCATGTTACGCCAGCAGAGAAGGCTTTGCTGACACTGAGAATATGCCGCTGAAGAAATGAGAAGCTTCACACTGAATCAGTTAGGGTTAAAAGATGTGTTGCTAGCTTACTGTCTGTCTGTCTGTCTGTCTGTCTGCCCGCTCACCAGTCTATCGTCTGTCCGTCCATCCATCCATCCATCCATCCATCCATCCATCCATCCATCTTCAGTAGGTTACAGAGGTTAGTAAGAGTGCACATTTTGTTTCCTTATGTGTTTGTGTGAGCAGCTGGAAGTAGTTATTATTAGGATTCTGGTTGCACAATAAACTCTACAGTATATGGGATTTTATTCAGTTTGGACTCTTGTAGCCTCTAAGAAAATTTTCTAACACGTTCAATATATTCAATTGATATTAAAAACTATCAGCTAATTAACCCTTAACTCAAACAGTTACTCATACAGTCTTTTAAACGAAATAATACGTTTATTTTATATACATACATCCAACGCGTCATCAAAGTACCATGATAAAAAGTTTACAGCTCTTATATGCACAGTCAACACATTAAACACGACCTTCCTCCAATGCGTGCTGCCATTTGTTTATATTAGTAGCAGTTGTCATTCGTTAAACAAATAGCTACTCAAAGAGTCTTTTTAAGCAAATATATGATGCGCTGTTTTTTCTGAAGCATGCTGTCTTATGGAACACACATATGTAAAGGGATCTCATTTTTTCTTTGAATCAGTATTCTGAAATTTTTTGGCGAGAATAGTATTGTCTATAAGAGTGCTGCAAGTGACCTCAGACCATCTCTGCTCAGGAGGTGATCGGAGTTCAGTTTGCTTTATTTCCACAGAGCAGTTCACTGTGAGCGCAGGTCTGCAGGGTCACTTAATTTGTGGTCTATACATTTGTGATTAAATCATCAAATAATACAAAACACTTTCACCTCGAACCGTGATTTTATATTTCAGTGATTATGTATCCGATATATCATAATCATGTTTACATTTATAATTGTTTTTAGATCTTATTTGTATTAGTAATTTTCCACCTATTGTCATAGACGAATGCTAAATGGAAAGGTGGTTATATATGTTTGTTTGTTTTTTGACCACCATTATTTTAATCACTTTCTCATTTCGTTTGAAGTGCAACTTGAATTTAGAAATGTCTTAATAGAGGACCCAGATGCAGGTAACAATTCTAATGATATTTAAAGAATAATTGAGTAGGAAACAGCAGTCGAAAAACAGCAAGAGAAGTCCAATGGTGATGTGATGATGATGATGATTATGATGATGATGATGAAGCTTGGCAGGCAATGACTTCAGTGAGGTGGGATGAAGAAGGCAGTGAAGACCAAATGCAGAGAGAGATATTAGACTGGGGCTCAGGAAAACTGGTAAAGGTAAATCTAACAAAAAAAACGAGAACAAAAAGCACAGGACACGAGAACGATCTGACAAACACAATTCACACAAAGGGTTGCTTATAAAGGGGAAAGGAGAGAGCATGCATGTGTCGCATTATTGGGGAGCGGCTGGTAATAAGCATTGCTGAGCAACGCCGCTGCGTAATTAATGCCACACCTGCAACAACACGAGTGAAGACACAAAACAAACCAGGGCTCCTCCCATGACAGTATTTGGTTTAAGTTTGTCATTTTTTAAATAAATTAATTAAATTGCCTTGTGTTATTATGAAGGGATTGCTTTACGAAAATTATCCCATATTTCTACTTAGCGTCCAACCAGTGGTAATACTGGTTTGAATGTAATTTGAATGTTTACCAGCGCTTGTCACACACACACACACGCATACACGTCTGAATGCTAAACTGCTGATATTAGTTGTTCATATGTTTTTTACAGCTATAAAATATTAAATAAATAAATAAAAATACAGTACAGCAGACATAACCCATTTTTTACATGTACTATATTATACACAAAAAGAAATAACAAATTGAAATCAATAAAAAAAAAAATACTTGTCTACACTCTACCCACTTCCACTGGCTGTGCAGTTTCACATTCAAAATTAATATGTGTGTGTGTACATCTAGAAGTTTATTTATTTATTTTTATTTTTTACGTTGTTTGCTCATCTGCAATACTTCTATAAGACATCCAATATGTCAATAATTATTCCTCGGATGTCACAAAGACATTCAACAATGTCTTTGAGACATTTAAGATTTAGAATGTTTGTAAATATGATATGTCAAATGTTTAGTAGAAGTTAATTAGATTGTTATGCTCCAGATGAAAATATCTAAAACTGACATCTCAGATGTACGTGTGCTCTCTGGATCCTGTGAGCTGCCGAATCGATGCAACTAGATCATTGAGTCCATTAGTTGGACTTAAGAAATGGATCATTCTGATTCATAAAGTTAAACTTAACATTTAAAGACTGACAAAGTTCAGTCTGTTCCACACTCAAGAAGGCTTGGAATATTATTTATTTTTTATTTTAATGTAATTAATAGTACATTCATGATTTTAGGTCCTTTTTAGCGTTTTGTGTGTGTGTGTGTGTGCACGCACGTGCTTTAATCTACAGCCACACATACTCATGCTTCTACACACATGTTGCTCATGTCAGGCCCAGTTATTGGCAAAACTGAGAACCGATCTCAATATCGACCCACTTTGCCAATGACTTGATGATATAAGTGCAGACCATTTACCACATCCTCAATGGGGTGCCAGCTAGCATGTCAGGGGAGGCGCGGAGACTGATGGTAATTTCACCAAGTAAAATAAAAATATACATAAATACAAATTTTTTTATTGCTAAATAAATATTATCTCCATATTGGACCATGGTGCGGCAGCTATTGGAACAGACTGTAGCTCTACGGTGTTATAATATTGTTTATGTTGAGAGCACAACATGCATATCATGCGAGAGCGCATCCATGTAACGGTTGCGCCACTTCGAATCTCTCCACTCGGGCAACTCTTGCTCAAAACTGGACACGTGCTCTTAAATAAACTATACTGCTCTACATTCGCAAATCTATTATAAAGCCACACAGCTCTGCCTCTGTTCATTCATATTCTACTTCTGCAGATGTGTTATATCAAGCGAGAAAGGATACCGGAGTTTGAGTAATCAACTCATCATTTGGCCGGTAAATTTATTTTTATTTTTTTATATATAGCATAACATGGTTAAATTCATATTGTAAGAATTATTCTGATGCTCGATGATGATGTAAGTGACATGAGCAAATAAAGCCATCAATTAAACAGAACAAAACAACAAAAACAGCTGCACAAGTGTATATAGGGTGCAGAAAATCCTAAATAAACAGAACAAAATCAGGCCTATCCAACATGATATCGGATCGATGAGTCTTTCTGTGTCTGTGACGAGCAGTTTCACAGAGAGATGAGATTGGCTCATGTGCTGTGAGTTTATTACAGATAAAGGATAAAAACAGTTAGGCTAAGTAATCCCATTGTCATGAGAAAAGATCACCTCTGGAAACATTCAGGCATTAAATGCCTCAAACACAACTGTGAATTTGCTGTTATTCTTCCTGCGAATGTAAAAATTCAAGCCAGTGGGCCCGTAACCAAGGTAGTTTGGGGTAAGGAACAGGGTTTTGGGAGGGAAACAGCATTTGCAGCTTCAACTGACGACAGGTTTGTTTACATGACCAGCCTTACATATGTTCAGCAGAGTCTGTCATATCAGCTGTGAAGCATGTAGATGTCATTGTTTGAATAAATGGCATCATCTTAACTCTCCACTCTCCCTACATGGACATGAGTGACAAAAACATGCAGAGCCCTTATAAAGAATGACACATATTCTCAGACAGTGGGTGTGTGATGGTCACGTGAAGGGCAAAGTGGTTTTAACCTATGCCTCTCATAGCCCTTTTGTCATGTATTACCCTGTCGTGTTTCACCTTGCTCCTTAGTTTTCACTTTTGTCCTTTATTTAACTCCATAGTCTCCTTGTTAGCGTTCGTGTTCACTGTCATTGTTCTCACCTGTGTCTTGTTTGTAATCATCCTGCCTTGTGTGTATATAACCCTGCCCGTTCCTCCATTACCTGGTCGTTTGTTGAATGTTGTCAAGCCTGATCTGTGTTTCCCTGCCTGAGTTCTTAGTTTATGTTTGTTTCCCCATCGAGGGTTTTTCCTTTGTGTTTGTTTTATGTTTGTTTGTTCGGTGGTTCGGCCTCGAAATGTGCCGAATGGGGCGCGATAAGCAACAATGAGCCGTTGCGTTATGCAGAACGGACCACAAAATGGCGCCGCAATATGCAGAATAGAGAGTAGTGCAAGAAAAGCAGTGAATCTGGCTTACATGCAAACTGAGCCAGTTTAAATATTATGCAAAGAGAGAGTATGCAATTTGACTGATTACGCGGTTACACGTCAAAGGACTATCAGCTTACACTATATGAACCGATTGACTTGACATATCGCATATGATCGAGCTGACTGGCTTACAGATAACATGTTCAAAGAACATTCAGTGTCATTCAGAGTTGCATGTCTGAACTTATCAGACATGATAAGTATAAATATGAAAAAAATAAGTTGGATTTTTACTTCTAGAATGATGATGCAAATCACAATGATGATCCAAAAACTACAATTTAAAAGGGTTCATGAAATGGAGAATCACATTTTCCTTGATATTTAGACAAATAAGAGGTAACTGTTCTTTAAAAACATACTGTAATTTTCAGAACTCAAAACTTCCTCCACAGTTTAAAAAGAGAATTTATAGGTGCCACCATGCTGAAACGTCTCGTTTTGAAATCTGTGTGTTAATGACATCACAACACATTGCTCATTTGTATTTACACGTCCCACAACATGTGTCATCCCACCCTTGGCCCCACCCACTGGCACACATTTAAAGTCGAGAGAGCAGGCCTTCCATGGCTACATAACACCAAAGGGGACCCATCTAGACTATTTTAAATCATTTTGTATATAAACATGAACTACACAGACTGTTTGATCACTGCCATGAATCTCGCTACTTTTAAAAGATGCAGAGTCAAGTTACAACTCTGAAAGTGAAAATAAATTCTCTCATTCAGCTGTTGCCTTTGTCATGGACACGTTCTTTCACCCATCTCCGCTATTTTTAATTGTTGGTGTATGTAACATAGGACGTCTTTGACGATGGACGACTTTGATGATGGACAATGGACATCTTTGACCCTTTCTGTGTTTCTGGCGTAATTTCACCATTCTTTGGACTATGTGTGTTTGTTTTCTTTTCTGCTCACGTCAGCATATGATTCAAGATTTGCAAAGGAACTGTTATTGAAGGATGGGGCAGTTTAATTCAATTCATGAATATTTCAAATGCCATGGCGGTTTGATAGTTTATGGTGCTGAGTTAACAGTTGTGCTTGAGATTAAAAGGTTAAATTAATTTTATAATATCATGGTTCATCCTCTTCCGATTGAGTTTGCTGAATTTGAGGGGTTGCATGATGTTAGCCAATCATAACAGTGGGCATTTACGTTGAAGTTTTAAGGAGGCATTTTGGCCAAACAATTATCATATATTACTAAATTGTGAGGTTTTTTGGGGATGGGGGGCTTTTAAAACATTATCATTGGACCTCTGGGAAGATACTGAGCATGCAGTGAAACAATTGCTTTCTTTTGTAGTCCATAAAAAATGTTATAAATTTCCTCCCATTTATTTGCATAAAACCCAGCATTATTGATTTCAAACTCATGTTATTACTTGTCATTGAAATCAAAATACATCCAAAAGCGCTATCCTACAAAGGCCAAAATCATCATCTTATAGGATGTTTCCTTTTACAGTATACACTGAAATATATCCAGATTATGTTGTTAAACAGCATGAGAGAACTGAAAGCCTGTTGGGTACAGAGAAAGCCCAGCACAGAGTTACAGCTGTGTAATGCGATTGGGCAAAAGTATCGTATAAAAGTATAATGTGATACAGAGCAGACGCATTGCACACATGGCCTTGTTAATGGACCTCTCTCCTCTAATCGAGGTAACAGGGACTGTCAGCCCAATTCAGATCCCATAATTTAACAGCAATGCTTTAAACATAGAATATCTTCACTGGGATAAACAGACATGCTACAATGCATAAATAAATGTTAGGGGCTGAGTTTCTAAGGCACATATTTGTTAAACATAGGTAAGTCCAATTCATTTCTGTTTCTCTTAGTGAAAAATGGGTCATTGCACAACCATGGTATTAGAAAAACATACTTTTATTTGGAATGGTGTGTTTGCCAAGGACCTCAACTCTTAGTATGTTGTAGTGTGCACTCTTTCTTTTAGGAAGATACAAAATATGCACAACACTACCAGAAAGAACAGTATGTTTTTGGTAGAACCCAAAACTTGAACTTTCTTAAAGGTTGTTTGAATCTGATATCACTGGTAATCAGTAATAATAAAATAAAAATATTCTGCCCATGTTTCCGTGTAAACAGCATTTACACTGTTTTCGACTACTGAAAATGGCAACAGCTTCAACTCAGCCTTTCCCTGTCTCTCTTTCAAAGAAACCCTGGGGACAGACAGAGGGAGTGTTTGGGGAGGAGGTATAGTGGTTTATTAGAGCCACTGAACACACACACAAAGAAATAAATTGATATAAGACGCTATAGAAAGAGAGAGTGTATATGAGGGAACACAAGCTGAAAAGTGTAACAGTTATCTCTTTCAAGCCACCTTCTGTGAAACAGAACACAGTTCTGATTGTCATCCCCTCTGAGAAGCATTTTAAGAAATTCGTCTTCAAAGGCTTTGAGATCATATCTTTACCTGAGGACATAAAGTATATTTCGCTCCACATTTAGCATTGAAAATTATCCTCTGGAATTGGTGTATATAGTGTATGTATGATTTATTTCAATATATGGCATTATATCATGCCCTACATGAAAATATTAAATATTTCTTTCTATTGTGTGACTCATTCTTACAATTAAATACATTTGGTGAAATGTTGTAAAACTGTATAAACACAGGTGGAATTAGATGTTCAGTTTTACCAGGGAATACTTCACACACACACACACACACACACACACACACACACACACACACAACAAAAAAGAATTCTAAAAGACATTTTTTAGAGCAATACAAAACAAGTAATCCTGAAGAATATTATGGCTGCTTTTTTCCATATGCAACATGCGATCTACGCATTGGAATCCTTCATGCGATGGAGCCACTGGAGTGGGGCGTGGTCTGAACAGAGGCTGAAGCACACCTCAACAGAGAGTACCAGAGGGTGAGGACCGCCCAATTGATGGCCAAACACTTTGTCTCTATCGTGCTGTACTTAGTCTCCCTCAGTGAGAGTTTGCAACTAAAGTACAGCTCCTCCCCCTCCATATCTGGGATAGTACCTCTCACAACCCCCTGTCCGATGCACCCATCTGCAAGATAAAAGGGAGAGAGAAGTCAGGAGAGTGCAATAATGGCCCACCGCAAAATGCATCTTTCTCCCGTGTGAACATCCACTGGACCGGATCTGGTGCCCCCTTTTTAGACACGTCAGTAAGCAGATTGGTGATGGTTGAATAATTAGACACAAACCTGCGATAATAGCCAGCCAGCCACAGGAACTGCCTCACCACCTTTTTGGTCTTAGGTTTTGGGCAGGCTGCAATCGCTGTGGTTTTATCAATTTGGGGCTGATCCTGCCCGTGACTCAAGTGGAAGCCCAGATACCATAATTTCACCTGCCAAGTTTTGCACTTATTTGGGTTTGCCGTGAGTCCCGCCTGTCTCAAAGACCTCAGGGCAGCCCTCAGATGCTGCAGGTGCCACTGCCAATCATTAATGTAAATAATTATGTCATCCAGATAGTCAGCGGCATAAGCACCAAATGCATAAATGTAAGCACTGTGCGGTCTGAGGTGTGGAAAATGCCGTCTTTTATAGGGACATGGGAGTTAAGGGGATCTACAAATATCCCGCCATAAAATCCAGTATCGAATGAAAGTGAGACATGCCTAACCGATGGAGCAGCTCATCAAACCAAGGCATCGGGTATGCATCAAATTTAGACACCGCATTGACATTTCTATAATCCACACACAACTGGACCGCACCATCGCTATTTGGAACCAAAACCACCAGGCTGGCCCATTCTCTGTGGGATTCTTCTAGAACCCCAAAAACAGCATTGCCTTTTAATTCTTCCTGAACCACTTTTTTTTGTGCTTGGGTAATCGGTATGGATGACTAAGTACCACTACCCATGGGGTCATCTCGATATGGTGCTCAATGAGATTCGTATGACCAGAAAGAGGCGATAACCCGTCGGAAAATTCTCCTTGCAACATCCGTGGTTTGGGAAGCTGAGATGTGGTCTTCACACGTGACCGGAGTTACTCGATCAGTGAATTTTAATTTAACCTTCGGTCCTTGCTTCTCCAGAACCACAACCGTCTCTCCAGAACCGTCGTCAAAGTCATGGGGACCGCCTCTCTCCACGGATTTATGTCGTTGAGGGTGTAAATCTGATGTGCTCCACCTATATCCGTTTGTTTCACATCATACTTGATTTTACCAACACTCAGTGTGACCTCAAAGGGATCTTGCCACTTGGTGAGTAATTTGGAGCTCAATATGGGGAGCAATACAAGGACTTTAACTCCCGGTGTAAATTCCCATAGCCAAGGACCCATTATACAGCTGGCTTTGACATTCTTGAGCCTGGAGCAAATTCTCCTGTTTTAATTGCCCTAGTGTGTTGAGTTCTCTTACTGTCACTCAACGTCGTGTCGATGTAGTGACACTAGGGGTCGCTCTTGGGAGCCTCAAACACCTATGATCTTTGAGAAAAGGCCAATGGGAATAGGTGAGTAGAATTTGCATGCTTCTAACCCGGACAAATGGGTATAAAAAGAGCTGGCTCGCAACCACTCATTCAAATTCAAAAACGAGTTTGTTCCGGAATACTCTCAAGTGGTCCTGAGGCCCAGACCGAGCTATATGCCCAAGGTTCCCATGACCCCATGTAGGAATAAGGTGGTGAACCTGCAAGCGAAACTGCCCCAGGAGGAAGCAGACTCATCCTTTTCGTTGCTGTGTCCGGTGCATGCTTTGCGCATCTATTTGGATCGCACGCAGAGCTTTAGATGCTCTGAGCTTTGCTCATAATAAGCTTTGTCTGTTTCGGAGGACAGCAGAATAGGAGCGCTTTCTCCAAACAGAGGATTTCCCACTGGGTCATTGACACCATAGTTTTGGCATACCACGCCCAGGACGTGCCACCCCCTTGGGGCTTTGGGCACACTACTCCAAGAGTGCCTGTTTAGCAGACATCAGTAGAGCAGCAGGCCGGGCAATACCTAATACCTTCGAGGTTCCAAAAACTCTGGGTTGGGCCGGTTCGTCCTGTGTGTGTCAGGTATGAAAAGGTATGTTTGCAAGACAACTGGCCGGGTGTACCGCTTGTGTATAGTGTCTTTCCCTCCTGGAGTGGGAGATGTGCGCTTTTTACCTCTCAGCAGTGTTCCCTGCAAGGTCCCTCATCCCAATTTTATCGTAGGAAGTTGAGCATGCCGCACGGTCGACACCAGTAAAATAATTTAAATGGGGAGAACCCCATCAAGGTTTGCGGGACCTCTCGTAATGTAAATAAAAGGTGCTTGAGTCACTTGTCCCAATTTCAAGCATCTTCATGTGCAAACTTACGAATCATATTATTTAGGGTCTGATTAAATAATTCTCCCAAGCCGTCCATTTGGGGGTGGTAAACACTGGTCTGAATTGATTTAATTCCCAATAATTCCTACAGTTTGCGTAGTGTATGTTACATGAACGTAGCACCCTGAAATGTTGCACAGAGGCACTGCTTCCGGATATTGCGTTGCATAGTCCACCAGAACCAATACAAAGAGATGTCCACATGCCCTCTTCTCTAATGGCCCGAGGAGGTCCATACCAATTCTTTCGAAGGGGACCTCAATTAATGGAAGGGGGTGCAATGGCGATTTCGGGTTGCAGGCAGATTCACCAGATGACCTTCACGGCATGCTGCACACCGCCTGCGAACATCCCTGCGAATGCCCGGCCAATAGCAATGTGCCATTAGACGGTTCAGTGTAATTTCCTGCCACAGGCCACTCCCAATCGAGCAGGAGCATACCGATACCTGTGAGTATTAAGGGGGTACATACCAAGCCTTGGTGGATTCAGGTTGTAATCAATCCTCCATTCACCAAAGCTTGGCTCAATCCGAGGCTTTGGACATGAGTGGGTGCGTGCAGGTAAGGTGTGTGTATGGGGATGTTCAAAATTACCCTGTAATGACGGTCATTATAAAATTTTGGGGACAAAAGCATAGTGACGAGGCTGCTGTTAGTCCTTGCCTCTCCCATCCACTAATCTTTGGTATGAATTGGCCAGCATTTACAACTTTATTAAGAGGAATGTGTGTGGATGGGTCCTACAACAAAACGTTTTGGTGCGTGGTGTGTGATTTGCTGGCTGGGGAGGTGATGCCAGAGCTGTCTATGTCAGTTCCACGTCAGGAGGACATAAGGGAGGGATAAGCCTCGGCTTCTCCAGCCCTTAGAGGATTCCCGACGAGACCCTTAAGCACGCCTTTGAGCAAGTGAAAGTGATTGATGGTCAATGCCTCCAGCCAGACATCACACTCAAATATCCATATTTTTCAATTATCAAAGATTGGTTCTATCAAGTGATTCAGGACGCTCTGATAAAGGAGGATACAACTTAATTGCTGGTACTGATTAGCAGTTTGGAAATGTTATTCCATATGGCTCATTATAATATTATGGTGGGTTTCTTTGGGCGGGTTGGGGATCTGCTGCCGTGAGTCTGAAGTCTGGGTCAGTCTGCTTGAGCATTGGTCCTGGATATGCCCAGGTTCCCGCAGCTCCAGCAGACTGACCCAGATTTCACACCCACGGCAGCAGATTCACCAACCTTTGGGGGACAGTGGAGAGGGCTAGGGAAAACTGGCAGGTTGAATGGCCCACAGGACTGGGGAACCAGTTTTGGGATCGGAATTCCCTGTTTCCGGGGAATAGGAACAGGATGAGGAGAAGGAGAGGGGGAGGGAGGAGAGAGGGAGAGAGATAAAGAGTGAAGAGGGCTCGCTGGCCCCCGAATACGATGCCAAATTGTCCTCAGCCAGCTGGATTGCCTCCGTCATCGATGCTGGGTGGTGGCACTGGACTTATGTTTGTGACGTAGGAGCCATCTCTTTCGGTAAGTGGTGAATGAACTGCTCAAGCACCATGAGGTCGATGACAGGTCCGGTATCATGATCCTCTGCCAGCACCCACCTCCGACCTCCGACACCCACCTCATGAAGCTGTTGGGAGAATGCAAACGGGTGGCCGAGCTCTCTAAATGTCAGCGAGCATAAATGTCAACAATGTTGTTCAGGACTCTGGCCGACCTGTTGCAAGATGGCTTGTTTACTCCATGTAAATAAAGAATGGTACATAAATATGGTAGTTGTATAACAAAGTATCATCCCTGATAGCACACATTCATCAACCAGACATCCATTAGATATGCATACCCCAGGAGGTTGGTGACTGGGAGTTGTTGAGCTGCCAATTGATCTTCTACCGAGAGCAGCGGCAGCAGCCGGACCACCTATTGGGACTCCGGCCATCCCGATGCTTCTGTCACCCACTCAAATAACTCCACAAATACCTCCGGGTCATCTTCTGGTCCCATATTAGTGAGTGTGAAGTGAGGCATGGCAGAGCTGGCAACCGAGCTCGCACCGGTAGTATACCCCTGGGGAATCAAACTCCATAGCACCTGTTAATCGTCTATCTGAGCTCGAAGGAGGCTCTAGAAGCGCTGCTCCTGTTCCTAATGCAGCTCAAGGAGATACTGATGTTGAGTTTGGTGGATGCTGATGAGGATCTTGAGAAGTTTCAAAATGTGGACTGTGAGCACTAGCCAATGGGATTACCACTTTTAGATTAGTTTCACCCACTGCCAAAGCAACCAGCTGGCAGAGGCTTCTGCTGTGTTTGAAAGGCTTAGTTTGAGGATAACGGCTGCAATATTTCAACCTGCAGTACAATTAAGCAAAATAAACATATTAAAATGTCATTGTTATTTCACAAAAAGTGTGTCAGGTTTTTTAAGTTAGCATGGTAGCTTTGACAAAAGCTACAACACTGCATTTTACAGCAAGCAGTGTCTCCAGTGTTTACAGGCAGCTTTGAATCACAACTGTAGATATCCAATTAAAACAAAATTTTTTTTTTTTTTTTTGACTTAGTTCTTTACAATTATTTTTTATTTCTTTCACATTTTTACATGCGATAGCAAAACTTTCTGAATCCGTTCACAATTCAATCTGAATCACTCTCATGTGTACACTGAATCATTTGGAGTGGTTTCTCACTCACCAACACACTAATGGAATACTTTAAAATATGGTTGCAATGGATATTTATTTACAATCAATGGAAACCAAACCTGCAATTGTGTTCTATTGTTTGACAATGATGAAGAATGTATTTATTATGTTTAACACATGTGCAGCTTGTTACTAGATGAAGAAGACATTTTCCAACCAAGAGTATCAAAACACTTGGTAGCCTACACGAATGTGCATCAAAAAGTACTATGGCATCACATGTTTTTTGTACATGTAGCTACCATTACCTGGAAGCACCATGTACAAAACAATAGTATATGTATGTGGTAATTTTGGAACAAATTACATTACCATATTGTTCTTTAAGGTACTTTGGAACTCCATGTAAATAAAGAATGGTACATAAATATGGTAGTTGTATAACAAAGTATCATCCCTGATAGCACACGTTCATCAACCAGACATCCATTTGATATGCATTAACATTTGGAAGATGTATTTTGTACATTGTTTGCTTATCTGCAATACATTTTTAAGACATTTCCTCTCGGATGTCAATGAGACATCTTTGACAGTATGCTCTATGAATATGGTTGAAAAAAATAAACTATCTTAAATGTAACAAACAAATTTGGCATGAAGCTTGTAGTATAACTGGCTACTTTCTCTAAAGTGTAGCTTTCAGTTTGTTTAACAAATGTTTCTGTTGAGTAGTTGGCAGCATAGATAGGCTACATGTTTTTGAGTAGCTTGATCAACACTGTTTATAACTTACTGTAACTCTCAAACTTTATTAGCAACACATAAATCCACCATCTAATCTATAAAATTGTGCATAACAATGTTCTTTTCTACAATAAAACACAACGACATCCATCAACTTGTCTTTTATGGATAAATCAAATGTCTTCACAGATGTTTCAAACAAGCCCCCCATGTGTGAAACCATATTGATGATGAATATCAGCTCATTTCACAAGCTGTTTCTCTACTAGATGAGTACAACTTAAAGGATACAACTGCAAAAACTTTTTCTTTTTCCCATGTGCTCAGCACAAATGTGTGTGATCAATGATGTTAGAAGCAGTGGTTAAGGCTAAGGCTTGAAATCCAATTAAAACAAAACTGAAGCAGAAGTAATCAGAGAGAATCAACACAGTGTACATAAGTGCATTGCAGACATTTGACAAAAAATGTTGTTCCCCAATTTGGAATGACCATTTCACAATGTGCTCTAAGTCATCCTGCTGGTATAGTGACTTGCCTCAACCAAGGTCTCGGAGCACGAATCTCAGTTGCCTCCACGTCTGAGAATGTCAATCCACACATCTTATCACATAGCTTGTTGAGCGCATTACCACATAGACATGTGTAGCGTGAGGAGGCTTCACGCTATTCTCCGTGGCATGGAGGTTACTCCATGTGACTCAACCCTCTCTAGCAACCAGGTCAATTTGGTTTCTTAGGAGACCTGGCAGTCTGCGTCTTTACTCACTAAGCAACCCAGGCCCCCAACAAAAAGCACTTTTAGCAGATATACACATTTTAAATTTACAATCTTTGTCTTCCGGCAAAACAAACCAGAAATATTGATGACTCATATTGCCCTACATAGATTTTTTTCCTTCTCTAGAATGAGAATGCTCCTTCCCCTTATGCCACCAGCAAAGACTAGCCAGTGCAAATGGTTCATGCCTGTGATGTAACTGAAGGCTGTGATGTATACAATGTATAGTCAGGACATTAATAACATGAAAAATTACTATTACAATTTGAACATTTTTCAGAACTTCTTAAACTACTACAAAGATTTCTCATCAAAAAATCCTCCACGTGCAGCAATGACATCTTTGCAGATCCTTGGCATTCTAGCTGTCAGTTTGTCCAGATACTCAGGTGACATTTCACTGCACACTTCCTGTAGCACTTGCCATAGATGTGACTGTCTTGTCGGGCACTTCTTACACACCTTACAGTCTAGCTGATCCCACAAAAGCTCAAATAGGTTAAGATCCATAACACTCTTTTCTGTTGTCCAATATCTGTTTCTTTGCCCACTCTAACATTTTCTTTTTGTTTTTCTGTTTCGAAAGTGTCTTTTTCTTTACAATTCTTCCCATAAGGCCTGCACCCCTGAGTCTTCTCTTTACTGTTGTACATGAAACTGGTGTTGAGCGGGTAGAATTCAATGAAGCTGTCAGCTGAGGACATGTGAGGCGTCTATTCCTCAAACTAGAGACTCTGATGTACTTATCCTCTTTTCTTTTTGTTTTTCTGTTCCGAAAGTGTCTTTTTCTTTGCAATTCTTCCCATAAGGCCTGCACCCCTGAGTCTTCTCTTTACTGTTGTACATGAAACTGGTGTTGAGTGGGTAGAATTCAATGAAGCTGTCAGCTGAGGACATTTGAGACATCTATTTCTCAAACTAGAGACTCTGATGTATTTATCCTCTTGTTTCTAGAGAAAGCTGTTTCTTTTTTGCCATTTTTTACCTAATATTGACCTTAAGACATGCCAGTTTATTGCATACTGTGCAACTCAAAAACAAACACAAAGTCTTGTTAATCTTCATTTAACAAACCAAATAGCTTTCAACTGTGTTTGATATAATGGCAAGTGATTTTCTAGTACCAAATTAGCAATTTATCATGATTACTCAAGGATAAAGTGTTGGCTGCTGGAAATGGGGCCTGTCTAGATTTGATCAAAAATGTCATTTTTTAAATAGTGATGGTGCTGTTTTTTACATCAGTTATGTCCTGACTATACTTTGTGATCAATCAAATGCCACTTTGGTGAATTAAAGTACCAATTTCCTTCCCAAACAGCTAAATCTGTACATTATTCCATACTTTTGGCCGCCACTGTATAACATAATACTAACTGATAACCATATTTATATACAATTGTGTGTTAGTGGACAGGCAACATAGTTGACATTTAGCATTAACATATCATCAAATGCTATGAAAACGACATCTTCCAGACAAAAATGCAACACTGAATAGATATCTCTGTGATGTGTGTGTGCCGTAATGAGATTATCACAAGTTTCTTCTGTCTACACAAAGCCATTCCTTTAATGGTCAAAAAAGCAATACTATAATAGAAAAGATTGAAATTATTCTTGTTATTAACATCAAGCTGAGATAATGTTAGCATCAAGCAGAGAAAATACACATAGCCTTGTATCTAAGCAACAGAGTGGCTTAGCACCACTCTGTAAGACTTCCGTTGATTGATTCCATAAAGCAACTAAACTTTTTGACGTATTCATCCAAAGGCTACAAACTCTCCGGCCTAATTGTATTCAAACAACACCCTGACAAGCTTAATTGCTCTTAAGCTACCTACTGTAGCAACCTCACAACAAGACAGCCTTTCACGTCAGCTCAGCGAGAGAAGACGCATTAAGCATTATTAAATACGACTTAAATGGCATGACAAATTACTGGGACAAAATGCATGACAGCCAAATGTTAGCAGGCACCATAAAAGCTGTGTGAGATGAATTAAACGTTTTCAAAAGGGAATGTGTCAGAGGGTTCTCTCTCGCTCAACGTGTCCCTAATGTAACCATCGCATGTATTAAGACTTTAAATATTTTAGATAGAGGCAGTTATTTAGAGCAGTAAAGTGCCTCGGGACCCGAGCGTGCTAGGTTTCCATGTAAAAACGGTAGAAGTGCTTCATCTAAGACAAAGATATTTTTAAATATTCCATGAACTCATTTTTAAAGTGCACAGGCTGAATGGACTACATGGCCCCACGCAATTTAGCCGTATCTGCTGAGGAAGGTCCCTGGAGGGGAGGAAGATTATTTCTGTAAGTAGAAGCTGTTTAAAGCCATGAGGCCTTGAGCTGCAGCCTGACGATTCATGGAGGTTGTCAAACCACGGTCCCGGTGGGACTCCTGTTCGCTGTACACTCGCACAATGCTCAGTTAGCAGGAAAGCTTTGGTAATTATTCTACTAATAAAAGCAAACATCAACACCAGCTGGGTACTCTGTTGCTTACCAAAAATAAGGGCTGTTGTGCTTATATGATGGATCTCGTTAAACGTAATCTTGTTAGTATTCATAGATATTCTTAAGTAAATTGTGTTTCTAGTGCATGGACATTTTCGTATGTTTGCATAGACACTGAAACATACAATATCTGGAAGACTCGATTCTGATCGGTCGATTGAGCCATCTAGTGTCTGATATTTCTGAATAACAATCACACATCTGTGGATTGACAGTCACTTTTCCTACTTCTCGTATTACTCTTTAAAAGAAAGCTAATAAAATATAATACAATATTTTCAACTAAAAACAATGTTTCATGTCCATGTATTTATTTATTTGGTAGGTAGCCATGTAATAGGTGGGATAATGTACTGTGAGCTAATTTTCATTGGGGTCCTGATCCCATTGTTGGGTTTACATTGCGATATTAAGCGGTTGACTCTACTCCTTTCTAAACGTATGAACAACTTTAGAGACATGAACTAGAGACAAAATGTATATATCCATAGAGGTTCACTGAGTATTGAATTCATGTAATTAATAGATAATGATTCATTATTAATGGCTATTTCTTTAACTTATGGCACTGTTAGCCCTGTGAATTTTTAAAAATTAAAATTCTGTTACTCCTGTATCATTCCCACTACAGTGTCATTTCCAGCACATCTAAAATTCTATATTGTGTTTAATAGAATTCCATGGTGGAAATGACTCTTCAAGCACCACTTGTCTTATATTTCATCTGAAACTCTTCACTGACACATTTGTTGACTTGGTTAACAAGTGGAAAATTGGGGAAAAACTTGGTTTGTTGGAAAAAGATGGTACCGCTGTCAGACAGTCCTAATTTTTGAAAAATGAATAGCAATCATTTTCACACAATTAATATTGAGATGGTTAATGTTTATTTCGCTCTTTGCTAAGATTATTATAATCTTAATATTAATACTTATACTTATAATGGATTTTCATAGTTTGATATGAAAAGTCTGGGTCTGGCACAAGGCTAATACAATAAACTATGTACAGTACATAAAAGGCATTTGAATGTAGCAACAATAAATGATGAAGGCCTGGTAAAAAGTTTCCAATTCAGTTTTAATTAACTAATATTTTTTTAGGAAGTTTTGCGAGAATTTCTGTTCAGACCACTTGTCAGAATTGCAAATATTGGTTGATCTCTTTGTACATACAGTATGTAGTGAATGTACTGTACATTCAAAAATGTGCATGTAAATGATATTAATTTTAACATCCTGCAATAGAATATTTCTGTTTTCTTCGGGCCGGAGGTATCCTCTAACAGAAACAACTGTGGCCTCAATCATTTTAATTATTGCTGGATAAAAAATCTAAAAAGAAATTGGTTACAAATGTGAGACAAGATTTAGAATACCATAAATGTGTTTAAGTATTTAATCAAAATAGGCACATCTGAAGACAAACCCTTTGATTAGCCTGGGGTGATTGGTTCTTTGCATGAATAGCTGAATTGGATTTATAATGTAGTACTTTGAGTAGTACATTTGCATTCATCATAATCTGTACTGAGAAACTGGAAATATTATTAATATGTAAAAAAAAATAACAAAATAATGGCTTTTCCAACCACTGCTACGCAGATGATACACAGCTCTACCTTCCATTCCAGAATATCACCTTCAGCTCAACCTGGCCAAGACAGAACTCCTCATGATCCCTGTCAACCCATCTGTTTACCAAAACCTCTTTATTCATCTTGGTTCAGCTACACTAACACCAACTATGACATCTCAGAACCTGGGAGTGGTGGTAGATGACCAGCCTAACTTCACTGCCCACATCTAATCAACTGCCCAGGCTTGCAGGTTCACGATTTAAAACATCAGGAAAATCAGACTTTTCCTGTCTGAATATGCTGGCAGCTCCTGGTCCAAGCTCGGGTCATTTCAAGACTTGACTACTGTAACACACTGTTGGCCGGCCTCCCAGCTAGCATGATTATGTCTCTGCAGATGGTCCAGACAGAGCCAAACAGGGCTCATGTTGTCTCCCTCTTGATTAGACTTACTTGTTTTAGGTTACTTGCATCTCCCTGCATCAAATTCAAGGCTTTGACTCTATGTCCCAACTCACTCTATCTGGTCAGTGAATGAGCAAACCTGGTGGTCCCATCGCATAGAGGTGCAACATCTATTTCTTTGTTCCTTTGTGGTGGAATGAGCTTCCAACCTCCACACAATCTGATGAAATCATCTCAACATTCAAGAACCAGCTGAAAACACATCTGTTAAGAGAGCTCTTAACCCTCCTCACCAAATGCATTTACTTACTATTTAAAAAAATAATACTCTTTCTTCTATGCTAGCTTCCATACTACTCCAGACACTTTTAGAACTTTGCAGTGAGACACTGCAGTGAGAAATTGTATAACCAAATGCCAGCTATGTTTCTCATTTGTAAGTCGCTTTGAAAAAAAGCACCAACTAAATGACTAAATGTAGGCCTGTTGCAGTTATTAAATAATCGTCTGATCTTATCCATCTTATCTGATCTAACCGCAGCTATTTGAGATAAACGCTATTATTGTGCCCTTTGATGTCCAAGCACATTTTACTGTCCAAACAGAATAATGAATTGCACATTGGTGTGGCTTATTCAATTGAACTCACCGCAGATTTTGTTTACAATACTATTTTCTTCATTATAAAATTTTGCATTGCTGCTCAATCTTTGGGATCAGTATCAGGTGGCATTAGAGACAGTGTGCTGGCTCCATATCCTTGCCCACAGAACACGAGAAGTCAAACACTCTCTGGACAATGAAACTCATATGTCATCAAGACATAATACCCATCCTGATGTCACCTCAATTGAAGAGCTTCATAAGGGCAATCCATAAAAACAGACAAAGGCTCTGTTCCAAACCTACTCTCTACATATCCCTTAAGACAGCATCCAATGAAAGTTGAACCTGATGAGTGATTTAAAACATTCTTTATAAGCTGAAACTTTTAATGGTTACTCATGCATGCCAAACTTACAGATTTTCTCGCATGAAGCGTGAGAAGAGACTTTACTATTTACTAAATTCCTTAAAATTTGACCAAAATGAAGTAACTTATTTCAGTAAAATATATCCAGCCACATTTCACCCCAAAATAATAATAAATAAATAAGAATGACGATATAATGTTGAGATGGGCAACATTGATGATGATGAGGCCAACATTTTTTTCTCCTTTCTGGAGTTGCATTACAAATCCAAGCTCTTTTTCACCCCTTACTCAATTTCCTCTTTATTGTGTGTAATATATGCACAACTAATACAATGGGTTTTTAAAGATTATCACAATATATATATATATATATATATATATATATATATATATATATATATATATATATACACATATATATAAATATACACATATATATAAATATACGTATATACACTCAGAACGTTATTAGGATCACCTGTACACCTACTTATTCATGTGATTATCTAATCAGCATAAACCAGGACAGACTTCAACACAAACAGGACATTTCACTATGATAAAGTAATCATGTAGGCTACAGTAACTTTTGGACTCAGAACCAAGGAAAACAGGTGTGCTCTTATACAGCCTATCAAAAAATGAAAGAATTAGAAACCTTCTCAAGCATAAGCAAGTACCTGACCAAACAGGTCAGACGTTAGAAGGAAATTTTATTATTTTAGACTTAAACAATTCATATCAGACAATATATTTAGAAATCATTTGAATAAATATTAAATAGAAAAAACACATAAATAAGCAATAACTACAAAATAAATATAACAGCATTTAATAAACAATTAAAAAACATTCTAAAAAGAGATTTCTTTTGTTTTAACAGGACCAAAGTCCCTTACAAATGTATGCACAAATGAATGACCATGTGCTTATCCTCGCTATGTCCTTTTCTGGAGAATTTTGCCTGCCGGTGAGAAGGCTCTAGTTGGCCAGCTGCCAGTCAATGAGGGCCCGGGTTCCCTATCTGTCACTCACTCGACACCCCAAACACCTCCACCCACGAATGGGAATTGGAGAGTGGAATTTGCATGCTACTCCCCCGGACATACGGGTATATAAGGAGCTGGCTCACAACCACTCATTCAGATTATTTTGCCTCTGTAAAAAGCAATCTATCTCCACGGCTGTTGGGGTTTCTCCCCCTCTCGCACATATAAGTACAGAGACAATGTGCGTTGAGCGCTAAAAGAATATATTTCTCCCTAAAAGTGTATATATTCCCTAAAAGTGTGGGCACTGACGTAAAGCTTAAAATTATGGATGCAAAACAACTTTCTCAAATTCAATACAGATAAAACCGAAATTCTGCTGACTGGCCCTAAAAGCATCCTCTCCAAATCTCACAGTCTCAATCTCAACATTGATGGTTCACCTATCCACCCTACACCTGTTGTTAAAAACCTTGGCATTTTGCTTGACTCCACCCTTAGCTTTGATCCTCATATCAAATCACTCACTAAGACTGCCTTCTTTCACCTCCATAACATTGCTCACCTCCAACCCTTTCTCTCTGCTAGTGATGCACAGATTTTGGTAAACTCCATTATGTCCCATCTTGACTACTGCAACGCACTTTTCCTTGGTCTACCTATTAAATCACTTAAAAGGCTACAATATATTCAAAACTCGGCAGCCAGGCTGCTCACCCATACCAGACGATCAGCACACATTACACCCATTCTCCACCAACTCCACTGGTTACCAGTTCCATCCTGGATCAAATACAAAGTACTACTACTCACCTTCAAAGCCCTCCACAACCTTGCTCCCCCCTACATCCGCGACTTCCTGACCCCGTACACTCCTTCACGCTCACTGAGATCCTCTGATCAAAATCTCTTGGCTATCCCCCGCTCCAGACTTTCCAACCTGGGTGGCAGGTCCTTCAGTGCCTTGGCCCCAAAACTCTGGAACAGCATCCCACAACCTCTTCATGACTGTGCTTCTCTTCCTTTCTTTAAAGCACATCTCAAAACCTTTTTGTTTAATGATCATTTCTTCACAACAAACTCATAGCTTCATACAGATAACATGTCTTTGTTGTATTGTTTTGGTTTGTTTGCAGTTGTGTTTCATTGCCTTTCCACTATGTAAAGCGACCTTGGGTTTGTGAAAGGCGCTATATAAAATAAACGTATTATTATTAAAGCATCTTTTTAAAGATGCCTTTCCGGTTATGTGCAGTTCCTGGTTACGGTCGTTATCGCTCCACTTCTGACAGTCATGATCGCTGCCTTACATGTTTGGGCTCGAGACACGCTAAGACTGGTTGAGAGCCAGCTCCTTTTTTACCCGTAAGTCTAGGGGACTGGCATGCAAATTCCACTTTTTTTCTCAAAGATCAGAGGTGTTTGGGACTCCCAAGGGCGACCCCTAGTGTCACTACATTGACACAACGTCTCGTTCCCTCCATCTGGGAATGGAGGTTATGAAAGTAAGCAGGACGTTTTTTCAGTCCCTTGATTAAAATATTGCTTAAATGTTAGTTTTAATGAACAATAATAGCCATTGTAACAAGTACAACAAGTTTGTACAATAGGGAATAAAGACAAGTAAACAATTCGGTCGAAAGTACAAAGGACAAACTGGTTTGCCCAGGAACAAATAATAGATTTATATAGACCAAAGATTGCCCTTTAGATATACCCAAAACAAATTATATCTCATGTTTAACCATGACTACAGAGACATCAGAGCCAGCGGCAAATTTCAAAAAGACTTACCCCGAGATAAGGCTGTTCTCAGCGGGGTACCATGAGTGCTGACCGCCTGGTCATCTTGATAGATAGCAGGACTTCACATCTCTGAAAATGCCGGAGCACATTTTCAAGTAGGCTCTATCTTGATAAACTGACCACAGATTTTAAGTTTAAACAACAAAATTCTTGCCTAAAAAAATCTTAAAACTACATTCTGTGACACAACAACAGTAGTATTTAAAAAATATAACTTACAGTTGTGCACTTTCTCCTCCGCCACTGCCACTGGTTGGTGTGAAATGCATTCTGGGATACTTGGCTCTCCCAAGTGCCACCTCCCGATGCATCCTCCATAAAACCGGCAAAGCAAGAACACATCCGGGCATTTGAACTGTACTTGGCTAGATGTGGACTTTGAATTGGAACAGTATTTGGGCTGCGACTGATGAGGTTTCACAAGTCCACAAGAACACAATTACAGACAAGAACACATACTGAGAAATACCTAAAGACGGCTGGATGGAGAAGAGTGAAGAGGTGCGGTTTTTATTTAAGTTTTTAAAGGGTAACTAAACCCTAAACCAACTTTTTATAGTTAATGATCTGTAAGCATGGGGCTTTATTAGTACTGGTCATTGATTCAAGTAATGTTTTTGACATTTGTGTATAAAGTGTTTTAATTCTACAATATATGGTGTAAAAACGTTTGAGTGCTGCCCTCTTCAGGTTGAACGGTGGCTACTGCAGTTGAATTTTCCTATTGGCTGTTGCGGTACTTCGTGATGTAAGCGGTGACAGCTGACATAAGCAGGTTCCAGCTCACCACGCCAGATTCATGTACATGTCGTCTTGCGACCGTGTGAGGAATAATAATAACATAGAGTCTGACAGCAGCTGTCAATTAATCCATCACTACGAGTCTCAGGTGCCCCCACCCCACGCTCAGCCCCGCACTCGGTTCGTTCCCTCTATCCCCGCCGGGGTCTGCCCACTTTTCCAGCATTTTCAAATATTTCTAGTGGGTGGAGTCAGACTCTGAGCAGGTGTTTAGTTACCCTTTAAAACTGCAACACATCCACTTTAATTAATTTTAACGTCATTAAGTTTACATCAAACAATTGTAAAATGGACGGCTGTGGACTGTAGGTCATTGATATACATGATAGATATACAGTACATGATAGACATTAATAGAAATTTTCAATAATATAGAAATAAGCTAATAGAGTGCCGAAGTTATGGCGTCACTTTGTAGGCCAAAACGCGGAAGTGAGTTAGCATTTTAGCACTTCCGGTTCCCTCGCCCTAAAGTCTATGGGTTTTTGGAATGGGTTTTTGCTAAATCGCCTGAAATAAGGTCTGTGGTTAACAAAGCCTCTAAATATTTTCACGTTTTGATCTATGAAATAAAACACACCAGTTATAACCTGCTTGTGGTTTTTTAAACTTTATTGTGTCTTAAAAACGGTGATTGCTAACAAGTTGCTAAAAGGGACTACATCCTTTGGCGGGGACTTTAGACGTCATCATGACAAACAGGAAATCTCTCACTAGCCCACGTTTCAGCCTCACGTTCTTAGAAGTTTACCTTTCAGTTATTTCTATAGTTATCTTAAATACATAGAACACTATTATAACTCCTCTATCTCTCCCTAGTTTTACTTTCCGAGACTCGATAAACCTTGTCCCTCATGCTGGCCCTTACAATACCGGCAAGTAAACCAGCATCTAATCTGCACTGTTCTACATGTCCAGATTTATAGTGGTTCTCTCCTTGATCTATGGTTTTTCTATTGTCTAAGAAAAAGGACATAAGATTGGAAATTGATACGACCATAGCTAACGTTAGTGCTTATGAGATGGTAAAATCGTGGGTTTTTTCTGGCCGAATTAGCAAATGGTATGCAAACATACAATCAAACATAATACAGTGAAAGATAAACTTTAAAAGTTTATTTGGGGCACAATGATCAGGCATAATAATCTTAATCACAAAGAAAATAATATTACGGTTTATATAAACTAACAAAATAATAAACGAATAAATAAAACATTAACAAAAGATTTTAAAAAAATCTCAGAGAAGCACGCATAAACAAAATTAGTTTCTAACATTTTTGGAAAAAACGAATTGGCAATATTTCTCATGAAAAAGTGGATAAGTGTTCATACACAGCACAGATCATAATGAGCGAGCGTGTTTTTTAAATAAAGTTTGAGGAAGCTTGATGATGACGTTGATCCGCGACCATGGTGTGCTGTAGTCCGTTTATAGCCTACCGTTAGCATTTTATATCTGACGGCTTTATTTAGGCTTCAAAATGTATAAATTTTGGATTAACTTGTACATTTTATCTTGATAGACAAAACGTGTAAGGGTCACAACTCTTTGTTGAACACAGATCTTATTTTTTGCGATTTTCCAAAAGTCTATGGGGAAAATGCATAGCTTTTCGATCGAGGGAACCATGCGCCGCTAACTTCAGAATTGTCCTACAAAGTGTAGAGTATGAGGAGACTCATGGACTCATGGATTCTGAATACAATGAACACACTGTTAAACCTTATCTAAATCACTGAAATAGCGCTGGCGAGTCTGGGGAGTATAATGCGCTATTGACAGAGAATCCTTGTGCCTTCCAAAACCCTCTACCCATGAGACTCGCCCCACACCCTTGTGCCTTACCATGTGGAAAAGGAAGGGGAGACTTTGAACGTAAAAATGTGTGTGTCTTTCATTTAAAACCCAGAAGGGCTTATTTTGAAGGAAATATGTTTATCCCAGTATGCTTGTGTATTTCTGTTATATCAAACTAGTTTAGATTGTTTAGTTGTGTAGTTAAACTCTGAGGCCTTATATAAAGGGTCTTAAAATGTATATCCACTTTTAAGTGTACCAAATACACGTTTCTTGGTATCAAATTAAACCTTACGACTTGTCCTAGCTGAATATAAATATAAGGGTACATTAAAAGGTATTCTGCTATGTTTTACTGTCTTTTCAGTGATTCAACCCAAAAGCCTTTACGGTCGTAAATTATGCAAATGAAGAGCCTTGACAGGACAAAGAAACCATCTCGCGCCCAAAACAAAGGAGCCTCATTGGGTCATTTCTCCCAAAGGAGGTGTGACCTCCCTGCCTTAAAAGTTAGGCTCCGGCATTGAATCTCTCTCTTCTGCTGAACATTTCAACTCTGCTCTTACATCTCTTCTGCTGCTCCCACCTCCGCTCTTTTGCATTCTTCCCACTCTCTTCTGCTGAACGTTTCAACTCTCCAACAGTTACTCTTAAGACGCTTTGAACTTTCCACGTGAAAGTGTTACACAGTGTGTAACTTCTGTGCTGGCTCTAAAGGGTTAACTGTTGAAATAAGTTTGCTTATACCTCTAATTCTTTATTTTCCCTTACTGTGTTTACTGTGTTCATTTTATGTTTATTCTATGTTAAATGTTTGTTTGTTAAGTGTAGTGATATATCCTAGTTCCTTGTATTAAACCCAATTATACGCTTGATTGTCTGTGTTTGTTGGCCATAAAACAAAGCCTCTTTAATGTGCGATCTAAAGCTACGAGCTGATATTATCAAAGTAAGTTAACGTGCTTTGAGTAAGTAAGCTTATACTAAGAATAAACCTTCTGGAGAATTGATCAAGAATATCGAGCAAAGTGGTTCGGCGGACGAACTGGTGGGTCGCGATACAGGTCAATTCCATTAAGGTGTTCTGAAAATTAATATAGCCTGTCTGCATATGATGTATATTCCTAATTAAATATAATTCGTTGTGTTTGATTTTATATATATATATATATATATATATATATATATATATATATATATATAAAATCAAACACAACGAATTATATTTAATATTAAATATAATTAAATACGAATTATATTTATCTGAAGCAGACTCTTGGACTATATAAGCCCTTTTTGGGGCGATTTAGTATGTATTGTTATCTGGTTCAAACCGTATGATTAATCATTGATTACGATCATTAAAATTAATTGTACATTCCCCAAACCTGAACCAAGATACCCTACAAAAGTGACGTCATAACTTCGGCACTCTATTAATATATTGACTTCTAAATTATTTTCATGACAATTACCACTAATGAAACCAATTTCTAAAATGCTTTACAAAAAATTAGTATGTGCTGAACTGTTGTGCTGAACTGTTATTAACTGTTATGAAAATACTGCAACAAATGTCTTTATTAATAGGCTTTATTTTCTATAAATTTTAGATGTTTCAATTTTGATGTGATAATCACATATACATTTTGGTTTCGGTGTCAAATTTGACCTAGACAGGTTTTATGAGATTCACGCTTACAAGGCAGCATAACTTGGTTGCCTAATGTGTGGAGGAACTTTCAGGTCAGGCTTCTTTTTTTTTTTTAAAGCTATAAATAATTAAAATTATGAACACAAGGTTAATGAGTAATTCAGCTTAGCACAGCAGATGGAGTGCATTCCTGGTGTCACTGAGGTTGTTGGCTACGGGCTTATCCCAGAGCAAGCTCAGGCACATCTGATCCAGGCACGAGGCTTGACATGCTCTCTCACAAAAAAGGCACAGCCAACCAGCCTTGAAAGGAACCAGCCGTCACACTAAAGGAACTGGCTTAAGATGCTATCTGGAGTGTTCAGTTGAGCGCAATCAAATATTTATGACACAGAAGCATCTTTAGAAGGCGTTGGTGTAATTAGACTGGGGAAGCTATCGAGGAGGGCAAACACGGTATGATGTTTAGAGAGAGTCTTCCCAGAAGGCACCAGATCCTGACTGAAACATCATCTTGTTAACATTAATTGTTTTTGCATGAATGACTGCTTAACATGTCAGTGTCAGTGTTATCCATTACAAGCTTTTCCTGGAATTGCAGGCATTTGGCAATTCTTGATGGGGAAATGAGTATATGAATTTTAAAAAAGTATATCTACAGTGAGATTCCTGTACAATAAGTGAAGTCTTTCTGCAGACTGCATTGCAAGACAAGTCAAGTGGATTTTAATGTCATTCAACCATATGCAGTTAGTACAGTACACAGTGAAACGAGACAATGTTCCTCCAGGACCATGGTGCTACATAAAAACAACATAGGACAAACAGAGAACCACATGACACTACACAGACTAAATATAATTTCACATGCAAATGTATGCAAAAAAGTACAGGACCGTACAATAAATTACTAAAAGGAACAGGACAATAGGCACAGTAAGAAACAGTGCAGTGCCGACCAGTACACATTTTTAATCTGAGTAGTGCCAAAAGATGACACGTTCTAAAAATGCCAAATGTAAAAATAACATACTATGAAATAGTGTTCTATGGACATAGCAGTAATTGAGGTGGCAGCCAGGTATAAAGTGACAATTAATTAAAGTGCAACTCTGGAAATGTGCGAAAGTTGGATGGTGTACAGGTGTGTGTGTTTGTCAGTCCAGTCTCTGAATACTGAGGAGCCTGATGGCTTGGGGGAAGGAGCTGTTACACAGTCTGGCCGTGAGGGCCCAAATGCTTTGGTACCTCTTGCCAGATGGCAGGAGCGTGAAGAGTTTGTGTGAGGGGTGTATGGGGTCATCCACAATGCTGGTTGCTTTGCGGATGCAGCGTTTTGTGTACATTTCTTTGATGGAGGGAAGAGAGAGACCCCGATTATCTTCTCATCTGTCCTCACTATCCTCTGCAGGGCTTTGCGGTCTGAAAAGGTGCAAGTCCCAAACCAGGCAGTGATGCTGCTGCTCAAGATGCTCTCAAGGATGGGGGGGGGGGGTTGGGGGGCGGGAGATGTGCTTTTCTCAGCCTTTGAAGAAAGCAGAGACACTGCTGGGCTTTCTTGGTAATATAACTGGGGTTGAGGGACCAGGTGAGGTTCTCCACCAGATGAACACCAAGGAATTTGGTGCTCTTGACGATCTCCACAGAGGAGCCGTCAATTTTCAGCGGAGAGTGGTCACTCTGTGCTCTCCTAAAGTCAACAACCATCTCTTTTGTTTTATCAACATTCAGAGACAGGTTGTTGGCTCTACACCAGTACGTTAGCCGCAGCACCTCCTCTCTGTATGCTGACTCGTCGTTCTTGCTGATGAGACCCACCACGGTTGTGTCATCGGCAAACTTGATGAGGTTCGAGCTGTGCATTGCTGCATTGAGTGAACAGCAGTGGACTGAGCACACAGCCCTGGGGGGCCCCAGTGCTCAGTGTGGTGGTGGAGATGCTGTTCCCGATCCAGACTGACTGAGGTCTCCCAGTCAGGAAGTCCAGGGTCCAGCTGCAGAGGGAGGTGTCCAGGCCCAGTAGGTTCAGCCTTCCAATCAGGTGCTGAGGAATGATTGTGTTGAATGCTGAGCTGAAGTCTATGAACAGCATTCAAACGTATGAGTCCTTTTTATCTAGGTGGGTGAGGGCCAGATGGAGGGTGGTGGCGATGGCATCATCTTTTGAATTGTTGGGATGATACGCAAACTGCAGTGGGTCTAGTGAGGAGGGCAGCTGGGTCTTAATGTGCCTCATAATGAGCCTGCCAACTGGTCTGCACATCCTCTGAGCACTCTACCAGGAATGTTGTCTGGTCCAGCAGACTTCCGTGGGTAGACTCTATGTAGAGATTTCCTCACATCACCTTTTTGGACTCAAGATGGCGCCGAGTATGACTGCTGCGTTGCGAGCTCCGACACAACACTGCAGTTTATTGTTTGTTTTGTTTACAGTTTTTTTTTGTTGTCTTGGATGTTGTCTGCCTTATTTTATATGACAGACAAACGCTTTTGGACATTGGTTCTACAATTACACACCATAAACCAGACTTCAAATTCCTCAGTGCCGACCCGCTGTTTACAAACACACCAGCGGAGCCTTTGTCTGGGCTGCCCGGCCGCAGAATCGCGGAAGGAAAAGTGGAAAAAGAGCCGCCGTTCTCATCAGAGTAAGACGTCGCGCAAATCGACCCCCGCTACCCAGTATACTACTGGCAAATTTTCAGTCTCTGGACAACAAGCTCTGCAAGCTGAGAGAGCAGATCTCTTTCCAACGACTGCATTATTTGCCTTACAGAAACCTGCTTGTCTGTGGAGATTCCAGACTCGGACATGGAACCCGATAGACCGCGATAGACCTCTCAGGTAAAAGCAGAGGTGGTGGTGTATGTTTTATGATCAACAAATCATGGTGTGATCAGAGGAATGTACATTTTATCAAGTCTTTCTGATCCCCTGATCTGGAATATCTCATGCTTCTGTGTCGACCATTCTGGCTACCGAGGGAATTCACAGCAGTCATTATCACAGCTGTGTACTTCCCCCTCAAGCAGACACAGACCGGGCACTCAAGAAACTGTATGGGAGTATAAGCGAGCAGGAAACCACGCACCCTGAGGACATGTTCATTGTTACCAGAGATTTTAACAAAGCCAACTTTAAAACAATCGCACCAAAATACCACCAACACATCAGCTTCAACACACGAGGGGACCGGGTTTTGGACCATTGCTATTCTCCTTTCCGGGATGGCTACAAGTCCCTCCCCCGCCCACCATTTGGCAAATCAGATCACACTTCCGTTCTGCTTCCGCCTGCTTACAGGCAGAAACTGAAATGGGAAGCACCCACCCTCAGAACGATCCAGTGCTAGTCGGACCAATCAGACTCTGCGCTACAAGACTGTTTTGATCACACGGACTGGGAAATGTTCCGGTCCACCTCTGATGATGACATAGAGGCTTACGCTGATAGCGTAACATGTTTCATCAGGAAGTGCGTAGAGGAAGTCGGGCCAGCAAAACAATACGGATCTACCCCAACCAGAAACCATGGGTTAACGGCGATGTTCATGTGACACTTATTGCGCGGACCTCCGCTTTTAATTCCGGGAATGCGGAGGAGCATAAACAAGCAAGTTATGTCCTCCGTAACTTTATCAGTGCAGCAAAATACTAGTACAGGCACAAAATTCAAGGACAGTGCAACACCACTGACGCTAGAAGTATGTGGCAGGGAATTAACTTCATCACGGTGAACACCGCTGCCTCTCTCCCGGATGAGCTTAATACATTTTATGCTCGTTTCGAGGACAATAACACCACCCTCGTGGAGAGAGCACTCGCGGCTGATGCTACAGATGATGGTTCACTCTCCGTCTCTGTTGCGGATGTAACCCGATCCTTCCGACGGGTGAACATCCTTAAAGCCACAGGTCCAGACGGCATTCCGAGCCACATCATCTGAGCGTGCGCGAACCAACTGGCTGGTGTTTTTACGGACATTTTCAACCTGTCCCTCTCCCTGTCTGTAGTCCCCACCTGCTTCAAAACGTCAACCATTGTGCCTGTAAAGAAGTAAGCCAAAATCACTTGCTTAAATGACTGGCGTCCTGTTGCTCTGACCCCCATCATCAGCAAATGCTTTGAGAGGCTAATCAGAGACCACATCTGCTCTGTGCTGCCCATGTCTTTGGACCCATTGCAGTTTGCCTACCGCAACAATCGCTCCACTGATGATGCCATTGCATCTACAATACACACTGCTCTCTCCCACCTTGAAAAAAGGAACACATATGTGAGAATGCTGTTTGTAGACTACAGCTCAGCATTCAACACCATAGTGCCATCCAAGCTTGATGAGAAACTCCGGGCTCTGGGCTTAAACAGCTCGCTGTGCAGCTGGATTCTGGATTTCCTGTCAGGCAGACGTCAGGTGGTTATAATGGGCAGCAACATCTCCTCATCACTGACCCTCAACAATGGAGCCCCGCAGGGCTGTGTTCTCAGCCCACTCCTGTATTCCCTGTACACACATGACTGTGTGGCAACACATAGCTCCAATGCCATCATTAAGTTTGCTGATGATACAACGGTGGTAGGTATGATCACTGACAATGATAAAACAGCCTACAGAGAGGAGGTGCACACACTAACACGCTGGTGTCAGGAGCACAACCTCTCCCTCAACGTCAGTAAAACCAAGGATCGTGTAATGGACTTCAGGAAGAAAGACAGAGAACACAGCCCCATCACCATTAATGGAGCACCGGTGGAGAGAGTCAGCAGTTTCAAGTTCCTCGTTGTCCACATTACTGAGGAACTCACATGGTCCGTCCACACTGAGGCCATTGTGAAGAAGGCTCACCAGTGCCTCTTCTTCCTGAGACGGCTGAGGACGTTTGGAATGAACCACCACATCCTCACACGGTTCTACACCAGCACTGTAGAGAGCATCCTGACTGGCTGCATCACCGCCTGGTACGGCAATAGCACCGCCCACAACCGCAAAGCCCTGCAAAGGGTGGTGAGAACTGCCATAAACATCTTCTGGTGAGCTTCCGTCCCTCCCGGACATATACAGTATAACAGGCGGTGTGTGAAAAAAGCTCGGAGGATCATCAGAGACTCCAGCCACCCGAGTCATTCATTTTTTATTGTATGTGTATTCTATATTGTTTGTATTGTTTACTGTACATTGTATATTATATTGTGTTGTGTAAGTATGTGTACATTTGATATGTAAATTGTGTTTTGGAAATATGTTGTTTATTATAATTGGTATATGTATCGTCATTGTCATCTTATGTTGCTCGGAACTGCACACAAGACGTTCACCTGCTGTTGCACTTGTGTACATGGTAGTGTGACAATAAAGTGATTTGATTTGATTTGATTGATTTGACATCAGCCGTGGTAAGACAGAGCACTTGGTCATTGGGAGGAGGGGTGGTCTTCCTCGCCACCACGTCGTTCTGCGCCTCAAGCTGAGTGTAGAAGTCATTCAGCGCATCTGGAAGGGAGGCATCATTGTCACAGGCATTTTATGTTGTCCTGTAGTTGGTGATGGCCTGGATGCCCTGCCACATGCGCCACGTGTCGCCGCTGTCCTGGAAGTGACTGTGGATTCTGTGGGCTTGTGCAAGCTTTGCCCTCGCTGTTTGGCCCTCGCTGTTCTTAGGGTCGCCTTGTCGCCTGCTCTGAAGGCGGAGTCTCGGGTCCTCAGCAGCGCATGCACCTCCGCAGTCATCCACAGCTTCTGGTTTGAGCGTGTGGTGATGGTCTTGGAGAAAGTGACATCATTAATGCACTTGCTGATGTAGCTGATCACTGATGCTGTGTATTCCTCCAAGTTGGTAGAGTCGCCATATGATGCAGCCTGCCTGAACACGTGCCAGTCAGTACACTCAAAACAGTCCTGAAGAGCAGAGATGGCTCCTGCTGACCAGATTTTCACCTGCTTCTGAAGCGGTTTTGTGTGCCTGTCGAGCAGTCTGTATGCTGGGATTAGGATAACAGAGATGTGGTCTGAGTAGCCGAGGTGGAGGCGGGGCTCCGTCCGGTACGTGCCTGGGATGTTTGTGTAAACAAGATCAAGCTTGTTTGCCCCTCTTGTTACAAAGTCCACATACTGATGGAATTTAGGGAACACTGTCTTGAGATTCGCATGGTTGAAATCTACTGCGACAATAAACCACGATCTGCAGTTTGCTAATAGCCCCATACAGTTCACAGAGTGCTTCCTTAGCATTACTGCTCGGGGGAATGTAAGCTCTGGTTATAATTAAAGTGGTGAATTCCCGTGGTAAATAAAAAGGTCTGCATCTAACAGTCAAAAGCTCCACCAGCAATGAGCAGTAGCCAGAGACTAGCATAGAGTTCATAGAGTAGCATGCACCATTCTGTGTTGATATAAACACACAAGCCACCACCGCAAGTCTTACCGCACAGAGCTGCATTTCTGTCAGCACGAAATGAGGTGAGCCTGTCTAGCTGAATGACGGTGTCCGGGAACACTGTTGCTGAGTCACGTCTCCATGAAAACAAAGACGTTGCAGTCTCTAAACTCATGCTGCTTAGTCTGCTGGAGTCAGATGTAGTCCAGTCCAGGGAGCAAACATTTGAGAGCAGGATAGATGGGAGAGCCAGCCGGCTAGGGTTTTTTTTTTTTAGCCTAGCATGGACCCCCGTCCTCTTGCGACATCCTCTCCCCCAGCCACTAGCATCAGGCAATGCCGAGGACTGTAGGCCTGGTCTCCGCAGCAAGCCGAGGTTGCGTAGCTTCTCCTGCAGATCATCAGTCTCATATTTGAGCAGTGTCTGGCGATGGTAAACACGAACACCGGTTGCTCCGATAACCTAAGTAACAAAAATAGCACCATTTTGGATCCGGAGTGGCCGCTGCGTTCTACCGGGCTGCCATCTTGGATCTAATGCAAGGGTAAGTGATTATGATTGCTCACCTTGATTGACCCCCCCAGTATCCCTTTAATCAGAGTGGATAGATCACAGACTGGCTGCACATCAAACAAGAAATTATACAAAAGCAAGGCATCAAAATGATTTGTGTTGCCCACAATATTTTACATGGGAAATGTTAAAAAAATTTTATTCTAAAATTCGAAAATTCGAACTGGAAACATTCTGTTCCTTAACCTAGTGAGCTACCTATTGAGGCAGTATTTTATGTCATCATATGCTCGCTCCAGACACAACAGCTGCCCCCTTAGATCCTCATTTTAGCGATAATTCTAAGGAAGGATTACATTTATCGTTCACAGAGAATCCTCATTTTAGACAAATTCTAAGGCAGGATTACATTTGTCGTTCACCAGCTCAGTGAAAACAAAAAAAACAAGATGGCCAAGAAATCTTGATTTATATTTATACCAGAAAATACTGATAAAAAATACTTCAGTTTAACCAGTTTAATAATACAGGAAAAATTTTAAGAAAATCATAATCATAATAATTTGGCCAAAAAGAATGGCAGAGAAAGTTTTACTAAAGTAATTTAATGGTTTATTTGTGTTAATGTTTTCTTTAGAATCAAAACAATGTTACTAAAGCAACAATTTGTACTACAGTCATGGATAGTGCAGTTTTTACTATAGTGACATATAGTTAATTTTTGTAACAGCTTTTTTTGGTGGTGTGAGGTGGAAACCATTATTTAGGGTTCCCTCATATCAAAAATTAACCATGGTATTACTACAGCAGCCATAGCTGAACTATGGTTACAGCAGTAAAACCATGGTACATTTTGTGGTTACCATGGTTTTACTGCAAAAACCATAGTTCATCTATGGCTGCTGTAGTAATACCATGGTTAATTTTTGATATGAGGGAACCCTAAATAATTGCAAAGGAATGCAGACTATTGCGAGGAAACACAAAACCTTTTGAAAGGGAACGCTTGCGAGGGAACATAAACTTTCCCAAGGGAATGCAAAACCTATTGTGAAGTTATGCAAACTATTTCAAGGAAATGCAAAGGAAACCAAAATCATTGCAAGGGAATGGAAAACTATTTCAAAAATGTAATTCCCTACATGTCTTCTAAGGGGCTCCATAGTGACCTGTTAATATAGGTGCAAAAACAAATATAACACTAGCAGCATGAAACTGGTGTATGCATGCATACCAAATATGTATTTAAATCACCAGTGGTCTGAGATATTCATAGTAAATGGCTGGAAAGAACAATAAGTCAAAGCAATCAGACTGTACCAAAATTGACATGTGTAACAATTCAATCTAGCACACAAGAAGGATGGGAGATATACCTTGCCTCTTTCCCACATGAAAGGACCAGTTCTTTATGTCCTCACTAATGTCAAAGCAGATAATGCAGATTAAAGGCCGCCAACAGTCCAGAGAACAATGTATCTATATACAGACAAAATAATCACTCTTGCCCAGTCTTGAAATCACAAACTCTTTTCAATCAGTTTCACTATTTAATATATAACAAAACATGCAGGCAGGTTTTTAGAATCCAGAATGTTTAAAGTAATTATAACTTTTTAACTGTTTGACAGCGGATGTATATCAGGAACAGGGTGATTTGGTTTGCATTATATTTTCTCTCACTACATAGAGCTGGAGTGTACAGTATCATACAAACACTAGACTGTCATATACACATATGAAATGGAGTGGAGTGACAAATAAATTACCAATACTTTTTCTTTTTAATCAAAGGTGGTGGAACACTGCTCTGGATCATTCTGGCACAACAGAGTGCAACATTGCCAGCCTATTTTTACTGTGGTTTCCCTATTTATATTTTTCCATAGGTATTTCATAAAAGACTTCATAAACGTGTTCCATGCCATGAACTAAACCAACCAGCTCTGAAATGAATCACAACATTACAAACTTTGTTTTTAAAGCAAAAAATATTTGCCAGTGTAACAGGAGTCAGCTGGTACGTGATAGCTGTGCGGAATGTGTAAACCTTACTCCCCTGGCCTCAAGAGGCGTATTAGTGACTGACGTTAGAGGCTGTAGCCTTTAGCCTCCTCGTTAGCGTGCCTGCCTCCCATACCAGCTGATGCCAGTTCGAATCCCACTCAGAGCGGGTCGAGCAGGACCGATAACATTGGTGCCAGGACCCGGATGGGAGTGAGGTTTAGGGGGGTGAGTGTAATGGGAGCCAGCTGGTACGTGATAGCTGTGCGGTATGTGTAAATATCACTCCCCTGACCTCAAGAGGTGCACTAGCGACTGACGTTAGAGGCTGTAGCCTTTAGCCTCCTTGTTAGAGTGCCCGAATCCCATGCTGGCTGATGCCTGTTCGAATACCACATGGAGCGAGTCGAGCAGGACCGGTTACACCAGGGTGCGTGCCTGGTTTGTATGCTTGGCTTGACGTGACTCTCTGATTGGTGAAATGAAATAGCAGGGTGATTTCAACAGAAACATATACCACTGATTAACAATGGTCAGGGTAGGTCTGTCTTGAAAGGTTTATAAATTATGGTTGGGAAAAAAAAGAATGGTATTATTACATCCGGAACCAGACTGTTGTGCTCTATTTTAACCTTACTTGTAACCGTACATTAGTTCAGTTCTATATTAACACCTCCCAGTGCTACATTCCACTATTGATTGAACATTAGTGTTTTTATCATAGTTAATTGGGTTTTATAGGAACAATGGCACGTACAGTACATTTCATGGCTTTTTGCTACTTTATCATACAGATCAGCATTATTGTGGCTTTTTTGATTTGATCATTAATGGGCAGAAAAGTGAGAAGAGTGACATTTTGTATATTTGTGGAGAGCCAACTAATAAGGCATGATGACACTCTGTTTAATGATAGTGCTAATTATTTCATATTTAGAGCAGTTATTTGGATTAAATGATAAATTCACTCAGGCCACAAGCTTAAAAGACAGTTTGAGGTTGGTCTAAAACATTGCTGGCTCATCCACATTGAATCTCATTTTTCACAGAACCAGACTTTCAAATATCACCTTAAAGTATGGTCTGCTTTGCAGCTTATTCTGGCCTGGAACCACACATGAGAAATATAGACAAGAAGTCTAATATTTGATAAATATTTGGTTTGTTTTACTGAAACTAAGAAAATGTATTTGGCCACTGAAGTGGTAGTGGAAGCAGGACAGAGTTAAAACAAAAGACAGCTCCGCTGTTGTCTGTTTGAATTGTGTTTGTGCCTCCATTGGACTGTGTTATTTTTGCTGGTAGGCAGTGTGAAGATCTAGCATAATCTCTTGGCCGTTGTGAGTTATGTGTATGTTTGTGTGTGTCTGAAGTTAGTAGGAAAAGAGCAGGCATATTTGTTTGGTGTTAAGGTGTCTTGCTGAGTGTGGGAAATGGTGCTGCACTGTTAAGATGGTCTGCTCAGCAATGCAGGTCCCTCACTGTGTGTCCTCTACCTCCCACAATCACAACACCAGCACACAGAGGCAATTTACTGCTCATATTTCTCCTCATTCTTTCTCTCCTCAGCTCTCTGGGAGCTCATGCTTCATCGCCTTTTGTTTCAAGCTTTTAGCTTCTTTCTATTGCGCTTCTGTTCTGTCCTGGCCTGCTTTTGGTCATTTGTTCTTATTTTTTTCATTCCTGTTCTTCTTCTCTTTTTTTCTTTCTTCATTCATTCATCTTTGTTTAGTTGTCTTCTTTGTTCTTTTGTTTGTCTTCTTCATGTGTGTTTACTTCTTACTATACTATTCTACTATTTGCTTTCCTTCCTTCAAACAGAATATTTTGTGTTCTCTGATGCACTTTTCCAATTCTTTCAGGTCATGGTGTCCTCACACTGCTCATGCTGTGTCTTATATGTAACCATTCTTTCAACACATCTTTCATTTCAAAGCCATATATTCTAATCTGACAACCTGTGAGAACAACATTTCTCCCGATACTAAAGACTAATGAGAGGATGTGCTTGGAGGCACACCTTTCACGAAAGCAGCGTGTCCTGACATCCTTAAAGTTTAATCAAATACTACATCTGAACTCACTCCACAAATGTCACAATGTTCTGCTTGCTGTTTTCACTATGGATCAGCTTTGACCATTACTTTGTCATATATTTTATTAATTGAGGCCAAAAAGTGTCATAAGATCTTATTTAGTTAATTTGGAAACATCAAAGTGCTGTAATATCTGTCTGAGAAAGATGTTAAAAAAGACATTTGTTATTACTGGATGCACCTGCATACTGCTTTCTTGCTTAGTGCTCAGGTTATATACCTTATGAAACTATGTCATATAAACAGCACTTTTCATGCGAAGTTCATTGCTAAGTTTAGCAGTTGCTGATGAAGGTTATTGTAAACTACAGTTCTGATGGTTCACAGAGGTTAGAACAATATCTTCATATAATTTGCAAATAGAAGTCTTAAATTTATAAAGCTTGTTTAATTATAATGGTCAAAAAGAGGGTTGAAAATGGTCTCGCAAAAGTTATGAGTTCAACAAATCTTGACTTATATGTAACCTCCAGGGGAGAAAATACTTACAGAAGTGAAGAATATGGTATACTCCAAACTGCAGTCCAATAATATTAGATTTTATTTTGTAGTGAAAAATTGTCTGATGCTAGGGCACATCATCAGCAGGGTTGGGAGGGTTACTGATAAAATGTATTCCACTAGAGATTACAGAATACATGCTGTAAAATGTAATTTGTAATTTATTCCGTTAGATTAGTCAAGGTCAGTATTGTAATCTAAATACAGTACATTTAGTCAAATACACTGATATTAAAAATACATGATCTGAAAAGAGTCTTAATATATTATGCAGTGTTGCTTCTAAAATAAGATAAAATAAATATATCTTGTTTTAAGGATTTTTAGAAATACTCATCAAAATGTTTTAATCAAGAATAAGATTTCTGCAGTAATCAAAAAGTAGAAAAAAAATTAAGATTATTTAACATGGATGTTCTTGATAGAAATATGTAATCATGCCTGATAACAGATGCATATGTAAGTGCTAGAAATAGCATTCCCCTTCTGTCACTCACTCGACATTGTGTCGAATGTAGTGACACAAGGGGTCTTTCTTGAGAGCCTTGCTTACCTCTGAACTTCGCGGCCGGCGATGAAGGCGATTTGGGGAGAGCAACGGGCTCAGTTTCACCTGGTAAATCCCCACCAACCACCCGCCCCCCCATCATGCTTGTTTGCCCTCAGAGCCATGAAGGTCACAGATCGGGCACTCGGGCAGGTGATGGCCACCCTCGTGGTCCAGGAACGTCACCCATGGCTGAACATGGTCGAGATGCGCATCGTTGACAAAGTTCGCTATGTCAAAGCCCCCGCCTCCCAGCTTGGCCTCTTCGACGACACCGTCGACAACTTTGTCCAGCAGTCGAGAGCGTCCCCCTGCGTCCAAGCAACAGGCAGCTCCGCTGGACCCAGCTCCCGGACCCAGCCCCAGCTTCGAGCACCTCGCAGCTGGCGCATGCCTCCCGTCTCCAGGACTCCAGACTGGACTACCAGCTCCGGAGCAAATGTCTGACTCCCTGGGTCTTCTGTTTCAGGAGTCAGACATTTGCTCCGGAGCTGGTACCAAGACCACTCTGCGATTTCTTCACTTCCTAGGTCATCTAGCCGGCACCAAAATATACAATTCTGGCTCCCCGGACACAGTTATTTCACCTCTGGACCCGTGACTGCCCACCCCGGTCGGCTGGCGCTGACGAGTTCAGAGGATGTCTTCACAGGACCTCCTCCTCAGTCTCTAATCCACCCCCTGCTGGGTGCTGGAGCAAGGTAAGTGCTTTGAGTCTTTTCTCAGCACCCAAGCTTCGGGACGTGCTTTTGCCTCCCGACGCGTTATTACCTGCTCCCTCAGCTGCGAAGCCCCGCCTGGTACGTCAAAAACGATCGTCCCCTTAGTGCCCTGGTTGACCAGGACCATCTTGACCTTACGGAAAGAGATTACAACTCTGCTACTGAAGGAATCGATACAGCCTGTCCCTCCAGCCGAGATGAAGAAGGGTCTCTACAGCCCTTACTTCATCGTACCCAAAAAAGGCAGTGGGTTGCGGCCAATCTTGGACTTGCGAGTTCTCAACCAGGCTATACACAAACTCCCTTTCAAAATGCTCACGCAGAAACAGATTTTAACCTGCGTTCGGCATCAGATTGGTTCGCAGCAGTAGACCTGAAGGTAGAACTGGCATCGACCCTTCCTACGGTTCACATTCGACGGCCTGACATCTCAGTACAAGGTCCTCCCCTTCAGCCTGTCCCTGTCCCCTCACATCTTCATGAAGGTCGCAGAGGCAGCCCTTGCCTGCTACGGGAAGTGAGCATCCGCATACTCAACTACCTCGACGACTGACTTATTCTAGCTCACTCTCGGGAGTTACTATGCGCTCACAGGGACCAGATGCTCAGGCATCTCAGCCGTCTAGGGCTTCAGGTCAACTGGGAAAAGAGCAAGCTCGCCCTGGTTCAGAACATCTCTTTTCTCGACATGGAGTTAGACTCAGTCTCAATGACAGCATGCCTCAAGAATGAGTCGGTGCTCAGATGCCCCGCTCTCTTCGAGCCCGGAACAGCGATTCCTCTAAAACAGTTCCAGAGGCTGCTGGGGCATATGGCATCCTCGACACAGTCGCGCCGCTTGGGTTGATGCATATGAGACCGCTTCAGCAGGATAGGGCCCTGGCTGCATTGACACATCAACTGCCTAGAGTTTCTGGCTGTACTCCTTACCCTGCGGAGGTTTCTCCCGCTGATTCGGGCAAGCACATCTTGATCCGTTCAGGCAGCACTGCGACAGTAATGTACATAAATCGTCAAGGTGGCTTACGCTCTCGTAATATGTCCAAACTCGCCCGCCATCTCCTCCTTTGGAGTCAGCAGCGACTCAGGTCGTTGCACGCCACTCATATCCCCGGCAACCTAAACACGTGGATGCGTTGGCACACATTGCGTTGTTACGCATTTCCCCCAGTGAACCTTCTTGCACTGGTGCTGTGCAAGATCAGGGAGGACGAGGAACAAATAGTGGCTTCTTACTGACCCACTCTGACTTGGTTCTCGGATCTCACGCTCCTCGCGACAGCTCCTCCCTGGAAAATAAAGTGGCGCTTGTTCACAAACTCCCGCTTCCCTTTATGCCTATATGTCCGGGGGCGGGACATGCAAACTCTGTCTGCCAATTTCTTATTGGCCTTTTCTCAAGTTCAGAGGTACGCGAGACTCTCAAGAAAGAACCCTTGCGTCACTACATTCTACACAATGTCTCATTCCCTCCATCAGGGAACGGAGGTTACCACATTAACCATGACGTTTTAGCTCAGCGTAAAGCTAAATGGTCACATGATAGTATATACAAGTTTAACTTTTTCTGCTCCTCAAAACTTATTTGAAAAATTATGTCATATCCACCTTTCACTCATAACAGTAACTACATTTACATCCAAGGGTTTCTTTTGCAACAAAAAGTGTGCGCATCAAAAATATATAGCTGATGGAAAGCAAATTATTGCTAAAATTTCTAAATTTTTTCATAATTTGCACATAAACTCTAAGTTTATACTTCAACTGTTATGAAAAACTGGTTTGGAAACACTTTTTGTCGAGAAAATTTGCATTAATTCAAAAATATAGTGGCACACGACAGAATTTACCCCAATCATTATCTTGTCTTAATCATGACGATAAGGTGTACATCTTTGAAAGCCAATTTGTTGTAAGTAAAGCATTACTCGCACTATTATGGATTGGTCTTAATGGCAAACCTGCACAGATCCAATGCTGCAAACACTTCCAGGAGTGCCAAAACAAATATCTTGTATCATGGAGAACAAATGAATGGCCACTCTTAATGTAATCGTAGTAGACATCTGTTTATTTATTAAAGTTGTTTTTCCACACCATTCAAATTAATAGATGGCAGTCATGGAATTAGCCCACAATACATAAAACATTGAAAATAAATACACAATACTAGGAGAAAAGCTTCAGTGTGCTTTTTTGGAACACTAACTTATAGCCCAATTCTATACATTCTTTGCATATTATTTTTGAAAAAATGCCAGAAAAATTCCCAGTATTAAATTACCAAACGAATAAAGCATTAAATTAAAAAAGAAATTACCAAATAAAAAAATTATATTGTTAGGCCTATATACTTGCCTTTTCGTTACACAAACTAAAATTAGCCTTACCCTGTTCTGTAGATGAAAAATGTCAGCTGAATGACATTCTCAGAAAGTTCTACACTTTTTTCAAGACTATAAACTATCAGAACTATTTGTCCAATTCTGAGATCACTTTCAGATAACAAGCTTTGAACATTTAAAAAAATATATATATTTTAAATCTAAATCTATCCCAGATTGCACTGAGCTTCTTCAGAAAATGTAAATTGCATTATGATGCAAAAATTTATTTTGTCATTAAAAGTTGCTGGACAAATATGCGGGACATAATGCAGTTGTGATGGCAATGCTTTAGATTAGATGATTGAAATAGCCTCTTGAATATCAGGAATGTATCATATGTAAACCCTGATATTACACCGCACACATTTTTCTATAATAGCTGTTCACACAGCATACACATCGATGGATGGTCATTATATTAAGACCGAAAGTTTCCCCCAATACTTGGTGAAGGTTGCCAGCTTGAATAGGGCCATGACGATTTACTTTTGGGTTGGAACTGGTGGCAATTTGCAATAGGTACAACATCAGGACCATTATTACAGTCCTATCAGAAGGGCAACTGTTCCCTTTTGATTGCAATTCATCCTCTTCTGATTGCATTTATTTGTGAAATTAAAATGACAGTAAGCTGGCTAATTTCAATGAATTGTCTCAATACTCTCCCCATTTTTCAAAGAATTCAGGAGGGGGGATTAGGGACATCTGGGAGGAGAAAGGTTCACAGTTAGTAATATACACACTTTTCTGTATGGAAACGCCTTAAGGGCAGATTTCATTTGCGATAAACCAAAACTTTTGCAACAAGGTATTTTTTAAGCATTACGTCATGACCCACACAATTTTTATCGATAAAAGTCCATTTGAAAGGAAACAGGCAGAAGACGGCAAACTTTTTTCACACATTTTGCCACAGGATCTTTGGTAGAATCCTGAGCTGGTAAATCCATGCCTTAAATCTTCCTGGGAGGTCTGTCTTGTCCATCTCTCTCAGCCACCCATGCAGCTCCTCACATGTTCTCTTAACTGATGTTGTATCCTTAAGGCTGCAGTAGATAATCTTCCCCAAACTCTTCACTGGCTTCTCTATCGACGTCTGCGATGGAGAACCGGAATCTGGTCCATTACTCAACCTTTTTTCAGCACCAAGGATCTTGATTTCTCAGGCTTAAATGTTATTCTGGCTTATCCCATTAGCCTCTCCAGTATCTTCAGGATCCATCTGGCTCCAGGCACTGACTTGGTAGTCACTGTTAAATCATCCATAAAGGCCCTGATTGGTGGCTGACAAATCTTAGTCCTGGACTTTGGTACCCTGCACATTGGCTCCACTAATTTTTAAAATATGTTCATCGTCAGAGCAAACAGGTTCACTGAGATGGTGCAGCCTGTTATAATCCCAACCTCCAGTCTGTGCCAATCTAATGTTGATGACCCTGTTGGGAATCCATACACTTTCTGCAGATAACGATTGCTGCAATGCCCTGCCTCTTCTCCAGATGACCCAGATGATTTTCAGATCATTTGATGTAACAAGTTAGGGCAGTGCTTGTAAACCTCATAGGTTGTTCCACTCGGTCCTGGTGCCAAACTGGACCTAGCCTTCCTCACCATGTTCTTCCTTCAAAAGTAGAACTCTATTAAGTCTAATGATTCAACTGGCTCTGTTGGTGTAATCACAGCCTCACATTGCTCTAGTTCTTGGTTTTGGGTGGGGTCTCTGACGGTGTTACAGACGTACTGGTCAACTTTCTCTTTCGAGCAGATCAGGCATGCACTGTATTTCTACCCTAGGAGTTGCTTGGTAAATCCGATGGGGTTGTTGATGATGTTCCTATCTCTTTCCCTCCTTCTCCTGCGCTGTTGCAGAAATAAGCTCTTAACCTTGCACAGAGCAAGCATAGCTATGATTTCTGCAAGTGTGGCCCCTTCCTCTTCCCTTGCGGCCTTTAACTGTTTCTTTAACCTGTTGATACACACCCCCTTTTTGAGCACAAACCACGAAAATGACATACCTGAACTTAAATGGTTGTATTTACTGGACCCCTTGGAGTATGGACACAGTTGTAGTATCTTTTGAAAGAAGACACTTTGAGCTTTCCCAAGTTTCAGAATTAATATATGTTGTTATTTTTTTAAAGTTAGAGAAGCTGAAGTTTATAGTAATGAAAATATTTTGTGCTGAACATGTTTTTATCATCTAAAAAAACAAAACAAAAAAGTACAAAGACAACCCAGAAATACAATGTTCTCAAAGCCACAAGTCTAAAGAAGTTATGTTTCAAATTTGAAGATGATCTAACAAAAATGTGTTTCCTGCAAGCATTTTTCTCTGAAAAATCACTGGAAGCATACAGAGTCAAATTAAGGCTCCACCTTTCAAGACAACACAAAATCTGACTGCACTGCTCGGCTATTATGAATAACACTACGCCACATTTTTTTAAATAGACTTTGGAGACATGCTTGTTTTGTGTACGAGACTCTAATATATAAGATAATATACAATTTTACAACATGAATGCTGCTCAGATTGCATAGTTTGTTGAAGAACAACAACAAAGGGTAAATCTTTAAGGCAAAATCTCATGTAAACAATGGAGAATCTACCAATATTTCTCAGATTTATCACTTTTATGGACAAAAAGTGCTATTGGATGTTTTTCCATGAATGTTTGTCATGGACAATTGACCCAAGTGTGGCGAACTGGATTCATTTTGGCGATTGCGTTTTCATAACAAATGTATGAAGTCCCATTTTGATATTACATGTTTTCATTTTTACTCCTGACACAAATAATTAAATTTTTGTTTCTGGAGGATTGCTATCATGAAACAGAGATCGGATATCAATGTTGAACCCTTTAAAAAGATGTATAATTTGTTAACATTAATTACATTTATAGACGGTAAATTTTATATTAAATATAAGCAGAGTGGCAGTATATATGTGGCAGGGCGGAGGGCGGGGCCGGGTCGTGATACTACACACCTGGTCCCGTATTAGGCTAATTATGCCTCCTTGAGGTTTAAAGGCTGACTGCAGAGGGCCGTGCGGGAGAGAGAGATCATTAGCGGACATGTCCGTCTTATGTGTGTTTGTGTCTTCTTTTAAGTTTACCATTAAGCCATTATTTATATTGAATTTATATTACAATATAATAAATGCTTTACTTGTCTGACACAACAATGCAGTATGTATATATATATATATATATATATATATATATATATATATATATATATATATATATATATATATATATATATATACTGGGTAGAGCCTCCCTTGCTCTCAATACAGCCTCAATTCTTCATGACTTGGATTCCAAATGATGTTGGAAACATTCCTTTGAGATTCTGGTCCATGTTGACATGATTGCATCATGCAATTTCTTCAGATTTGTGAGCTGCACATTAATGCTGTGAATCTCCTGTTCTTCCACATCCCAAATGTTCTATTGGATTCAGATCCGGTGACTGAGAGACACTAAAGAACAGTGAACTCATTGTCATGTTAATGAAACCAGTTAGAGATGACTTTTGCTTTGTAACAAATTAATTTGCATGTCATATAATTGATTTGATTAAGAGTTTGAATCAGTTAACAGCCCTACTAATTTTAAATTTATAATAGTTTAATTATGTTCTGTGTGATTTCTGGTACCGTATTCAACTTTTGTTATTAAAGATTTCATCACTTCAAACAAGGCTACATTTTAAAATGTTAAAAATGAGTGAGAATAATTGTATCATTATTTAATCATTTAATTTTCTGAATATGGTGTGGCTCTAAAAAAAATCATATAAAATGCACCACAAAAGCACCATAAAATGATTATACACATAACCCATTTTATTTTTGCATTTTAAAGCCATAAGATAGCTTTTTATGAGAGAAAGTCCCAAATTGAAGTCTTTCTTCATCAGTCATTGTCCCTATTAGATGTAACGATCATAAATATATTTTATAATATAAAGGATTCATAAATGTTTTAAAGCTGTGAATACATAAAAATGTATTTAGATGCTGTCAACATTCACATTTTACCATCCAAAAATGGTTGTGTAAATGTTACGTACGAATACCTACAAATAATAATGAGATCGCTGGATTATTTAAGTGAAAATCATGACTTTAACAATTTTTTATAAATGTATTATAAAGATGAAGTTAAAAAATCTTGGTAGGGGACAACTCCAAAATGATGGTAAATTTAACAAAATTAGGGGGTAAGTAATTAAAGTGACAAAATAAAAACGAGTTTATAGCTATTATAATCTATTCTTCAAAAACTAAATATGTTTTCTTAAGCATTCTTTATCATCATTCTACAGAGGACAGAAAAGTTCCCTTAATTGAAGAATAATGTATGCACATACACACACAGAGGAACACACACAGGAATGAACCGGCTCGTGTGAATATACACCTATTCAAAACAGATCTGTTACTCATTTCATGCACCTCCGTTGCTCGAGAGGAAGGAAACATGTTTTTTCTTTTAATTACAAAGACCAGATGTTCTGTTTGAGACAAATATGCAAATAACTGTTATTACAATTTTCTCTGTTCGAATATTCATGTCATCTTTTCATCCACGTCGGAAGCTTTTCATTATACAAATAAAATGAAGGAAAGGAATTCTGTTCATAATTTTGATTAGACATCCAAATGCATGTTTGCCAATCTGTTATACACGCCAAAAGCAACTTCAGTACATGACTACAAATGTATTCAATTGAAGCATTCACACAGACACTCACTTCTGAGATACTGCACTGAACAATGGTCCAATACAAAAGCCAGACACCCTTAAGATGGCTCAAACCAGATTAAACACAACAAATAAATGGCTTTCCATTGGCAGTTGCTCTTAAATCTCTCTATCAGATTCTGAAAGAGATAACACAAATAACCTACAATATCACCTTCGCATTTTAGGCCAAAAAGCGAGATGCTGCTTCCAATTCCAATTGCAATTAATCCAACTGGATTAAATAATATACCACAGTTTTTATCTGTCACCTTCTCTGGTGGATTACAGCACATAAATGTAATCATGTATCTGGACGTTACCACCAGTGACAATCTTTAGATGTAGTCAAACAAGCTGCAAAATATAAAACTCAAAGGACGTTCTCAGCTGTTAATAACCTAAAATCTCTTTGTGTAAAATTTGCTAATTAGTACATTTGACTGCTAATTGATAGAATAGGCAGTTTTGTTTATACAGAGCTGTAAAAAGAAAAAGCGTGTCAGGACCAAGTAGGCCTATACCTGAGGAAATTACGTTTTTACTCCACTGAAGGAGTATAGGGTTGATAAAATATGCATTCCTGTTAACATTTATAAAATACGACTTGCTTAACATCTTGCTTTTGGCTCCATTCTGTGGATATTTCAGCCAGAAACTGGAGCTCACATGTGTCCATATGTTTACTTTCAGATTTGGCCACTGGGGGCAGTAGTTTACATTTCAGTAAGCATAGACTGATTTCCGAAGCAGAACCTTTGACTTTCTGTCACCGAATTCACAGTGAGATCAGTGTGTTTTTTTTTTTATGAGGTGCTTTTATGGCTTCCGTGTACTGTAAACACACTATTCACATGTTATATGACTAACAGCATTGATGTATTAGCTGTCATGAACAAACATTTTAAACTGCCCCATCCAACAGCCTCTTTGCAATTGATGTTAAAAATGTCCTGCAAAAACTGTTAATATTATCTGTAAGCTCCTTATTACCTCACCATGACTGGGTGTATGCAGTTTTTAAAGACTGATAAAGAATGTGGACACACATGTGTAAATGTATTCAACTGTGCGAAAGGACAAGTTGAGAACAAACCATTTTTGCAGCTCACTTCAAGTTAGTTTATTCATGATATGTAACTGTTTAACAGTATTGGGTAAATTACTTTTGAAATGTATTTTGGTACTGATTACAAATTAACTGACTAAAATTTTATTAAGTGATGTAATCTTTGAGTATTCTAATCTGATTACTTTTGGATTGTTTATTGCATGTTTTGATAAAAATCTAATAATTAATTCTGAATGTATTGAGTTACAATTGAAAAATAACTATTGATATATAGGAATCATGTAATGTTGTAAACCACAAAAAGTAACTGTCATTTTATTATGGATGTTTTACATTTAATGTAATCAATTTACAAGTCCTTTTGTAATCTGATTATGGAAGCCTTGAACTGCACGGTGAAAAAACAATTCACTACGTGAATTTTCTTTTTCTTTCTTTTTTGGTGTCCTACATTTTCTTTTAAATTTTTTCTAGGGCAAATGTTGTTATATTTTCAAAATGTAAAAAATGTTTTTCTAAATGTTTTTATTTTTATTTTATTTTTTTAAGTAGATTAAAATGAATCATTTATCATTAATTGAGCATTTAATAGTTACATGCTACTTATGACCTTCAAACTGCCATGGAGGACTTGTTTTTGTCATTTCCTGTTAATGGTAAAGAGCAAACAACTGGAATGGAGGCGATGTGAGATGCTAATGTGGCTGCAGATGATGTTTGGATGCAGGTACCTGTCAGTCAGTAGTATGAAAGTGATTAGGTTCAGGCAGGGCATTAGACACACAGTAGCATCAAAGCTTTGATGGACAGCAGCAGAATAAGGGTCAAAGTGTCCTGATAAGATGTGTAAGTCGAACCCACACCTATTAAAACTAGAGCTACTGGACGTGCTGACAATGGAACAATCAGTCACGATCACTGTCTCTGATTATTTCTGGAGCTCATGGGAGAAAAACAAAAACAAACACTGATAAAATAGGTAACGTGTTGTCTTGCTTAAGCCAGACCTCAAAATCAACACTTTCCTTTATCTCCTAGCAATGAGGATGAACAAATTCCAGTTAAAATGAATAGCTTAGTGATGAACCTTCTTGTTGGCACTTTTGGGAAACTTGATTTGTATCTTTTGCTAACTACTGAAAAAGAAATGTATCAATACAACATATATGTCCATTTTTGAAATTCTACAAAGCATATATATGTACACCGATTAGCCACAACATTAAAACCACCTGCCTAATATTGCGTAGGTCCCCCTCGTGCTGCCAAAACAGCACCAATCCGCATCTTAGAATAGCATTCTGAGATGCTATACTACTTACTACAATTGTAAAGAATGGTTATCTGAGTTACTGTAGACTTTATCAGTTCAAACCAGTCTGGCCATTCTCTGTTGATCTCTCTCATCAACAAGGCGTTTCCGTCCACAGAACTGCCGCTCACTGGATGTGTTTTGCACCATTCAGAGTAAATTCTAGAGACTGTTGTGTGAGAACCAAGAAATATGATCACATTAGCCCCATTTTATCATCATTACATTGGCTACCTGTTAAATTCCGTATTGATTTTAAAATTCTGTTAACTACGTACAAAGTTTGAATGGTCTAGCTCCGCAGTACTTAAGTGATCTTCTACCACGCTATATTCCAATACGTTCATTAAGATTGCAAAATTCTGGCCTATTAATAGTTCCTAGAATATCAAAATCCACTAAAGGAGGAAGATCCTTTTCATATTTGGCTCCTAAACTATGGAATAGTCTCCCAAACACTGTTCGAGATGCAGTTTAAGTCTAGACTAAAGACTCATCTATTTAGCCAGGCCAAGGATTTGGCTCCTAAACTATGGAATAGTCTCCCAAACACTGTTCGAGATGCAGTTTAAGTCTAGACTAAAGACTCATCTATTTAGCCAGGCATACACCTAATTTATCCTCCAACTCACAATTAGGCTGCTTTAGTTGGGTCTGCTGGAACCAGAAACCAGAAACATTGAGCATGATCTCTAACTCTGCAATAAATTCAATGGCATCTACGCTTACATCTTTTTATTTGTTTCCCTGTCTCAACCTCGGGACTCCTATCTTGAGGTCACCAGAACCGGCTGGTTCCATTCCTGCTTCATGTTGGACTCCACTGCTACATGTCGCAGAATGATGATGACTAAATGCAGCCAGTGCCAGGCAAACATCACTTCAATCTATTATGACGGACTTCAGAGGATGAAATGATGCCAACTCAAACCTGCATCACCTCGGTCTATTTATGGACTACGATCTTGAAATGAAATGCTTAGACTAGCTATTGCCAACAAAAGCCTTCATCAGCCAATTAACAAGGACAATTGCATCTATGTGAACGTCTGCAATTAATCAAGATGGACTTCAAAGACTTTGGTCATTAATCTTACAGTTCAAACACAATCAATGTTTAAACACTGACCCTTAACACTTAGTTTAATAATTTTAAACCATGATTTTACCTATACATAATTAATATTTACATTACATTCATAATGTTAGCCAGAGGGGAACTGGCCCCCACAGTGAGTCTGGTTTCTCCCAAGGTTATTTTTCTCCATTAATCTACATCTTATGGAGTTTTGTGTTCCTTGCCACAGTTGCCTACAGCTTGCTCACTGGGGTTATTAATACAATTATCATTTAATTATTTTTAAACACTATTAAAAATCGTATTTTATCTAAATTACACAATGATGATTAATCGACTTTATAGACATTACAGTTTTATTGTCTGTTAATGCTGATATTCTGTAAAGCTGCTTTGAAACGATGTGTGTTGTGAAAGGTGCTATACAAATAAAATTGACTTGACTTGACTTGTGTGTAAATCCCAGGAGATCAACAGTTACAGAAATACTCAAACCAGCCCATCTGGCATCAACAATCATCTCTGCAATTATCTAATCAGCCAATCGTTTGGCATCAGTACAGTGCATAAAATCTGCAGATATGGGTCAGGAGCTTCAGTTAATGTTCACATCAAACATCAGAATGGGGAAAAATTGGATCTCTGTGATTTGGACAGTGGCATGATTGTTGGTGCCAGATGGCCATTTTATATATATATATATATATATATATATATATATATATATATATATATATATATATATATATATATATATATATATATATGAAATTATATTTTATAAATTGATTTTTAATAGTGTTATTATTAGTATTTATTAATTTCAGCTATTTTCCTGATATATTTTTTAACATGCTTCTATATTTAAAAAACTAAATATATATATATATATATATATATATATATATATATATATAATAATAAAATAAACAAACATTGTGCAGAATATATTTGTATTTATTTAAAAACATACCAAAAATATGGCCAAAAATAACAGGAAATTTGATTGTTAATATATAATAAACTATATTTAAATAAATATATTTTAATATATTTTAGTTATATTCTCCGATATTTATGATGAGTATATAAATTAATCAAGTTTTAACAACATAACAACAAGCGCTCCGAGGTAATCCATCTGCACATAGATGGCACTCTGAAGTGACAATTAAGTGAGCAGGACATTCCATTTTACAAATACATCTTGCTTTCATTCTTCTGTCTAAATTTCCTTTTCTTACATCCTTTCCTCCTTTTCTTAGAGAGTGAACCTATGGAGCAATAAAATAAATCAGTACCCAGGCTGTGTAGAGTTCAGAGACAGCTCAAGGCATGTGATAATAAAAAACAAGGAGAATCTGTGCTTCTTTCCTCATCCAAAACCTCACATTGAGGAAGTAGCCTCGGGTGCAGTCCTGCGGGCTTCCCAAAAAGCTAATTACACTTAAAAGCAGAGGATATTGTACTTCTGCAGGCACTGCCATAGGTAAATGTGGGGTCTTCTTTCTCTCATTCAACAATATTTATTTTCTCTACAAGCCTGATTATGAAAAGAAGTGACAACTGGGGAGCCACAGAGGGAAAGAGAGGCAAAGGAAAGAGAGGTTCAATCCCCACCTAGAACAGCCTCTTTACAGCAAGACTGAACGATAACATGAATCCAGCGGAGGAGAGTTCACCGCCCTCTAATGTGGATCGCATTCTTTCTGCCATATCAGTACAAGCTGCAGCCATTCAGCAACATGAGCAGATTCTTTTTGAGATTCTTCAACGTTTAAATCTTCAGACTCCAGTCCCTTCAGCTGAAGAGTCTCAGCCGACACATGGTAATCCTTCTCAAGCAGTGGTAGTTTCCCTGTCAGAACCCAAATTACCAGCACCAGAACGATTTGATGGCAGTCCTGAGAGGTGTCGTGGATTTCTCACCCAATGCACCCTAGTATTTCAACTACAACCTGGCAGCTTCTCCACAGAGAGCAGCAAGGTTGCTTACATCATTACCCTTCTTACTGGCAAGCCTTTAGACTGGGCCTCGGCTTTGTGGGACCAACATGCACCACTCACTGCAAACAGTGGCAGCTTCATTGCTGAAATGAAGAAAGTCTTCCACCATCCAGCTAGTACAGGTGATGTGGACTACCATTTGCTTCAACTCTCGCAAGGCACTCGAAGTGTGGCGGAGTTTGCCATTGAGTTTCGTACCCTAGCTTCAGAGAGTGGATGGGACCAACGAGCCTTGAGGGCCACATTCCACCAGGCCTTGGCTCCGGAACTCAAGGATGAGCTAGCATTTAGAGACCCTTCTCCGGATTTGGAAACCCTAATCGAGGTGGCCATCCGAGTAGATCATCGTCTCCGAGAACGACAACAGGAACGACGTTGGGAGGCCAGTGTGTATCGTCCTCAGGTATCTTCCAATACTGTTGAACCACTCTGGAAACCCAGTGATCTGGAGGAACCCATGCAGCTGGGTAGAACCAGATTAACCCAGACAGAAAAGGATTGACGGATGAGGGAGCGACGCTGTCTGTACTGCGGAAAGTCTGGCCATTTCCGATCCAACTGTCCTGAACTGTTGGGAAAAGCCAGTTCTCGTCCAGGAAAGAGGGAACTGGAACGAGAGTAGACATCTTCCCTCATCCTGCAACCTCTGGAGTTATGATCCAAGCCACTATCTTCCACGACAACCAGAATCACCAGCTAGGTGCTTTCATCGACTCTGGGGCTGCGGGAAACTTTTTGGATGTAGATATAGCCAGAAGTTTGGGCATTCCATCTGTGCCCCTACAGGAACCTCTAACCATCACAGCTCTTGATGGCAGGCCTCTGGGGTCGGGACAGGTTAGTCATTGCACTTCGCTTATTCAGTTTGAAATTGCGGGTCACAAGGAACTAATACAGTTTTTTCTCATTCAGTCACCAGAAATCCCCTTAGTTCTTGGATTTCCATGGCTAACTTGTCACAACCCAAATATTGACTGGTCAAGAGGTGTAGTTAAAGGTTGGGGAACTAACTGTTGTGTTTCTGCTCTTTCCTTTTGCCGTTCTACTGAGATACTGGAGGTATATCAAGGACCATTGTCGACATTCTCCAGGAGGCCTGCCAACCTCAATCCAGACATGTCTAGTACTCAAGGGCTACCTTTTTCTCAGATCAAGTCTGCCACCGGGAAGTGCCCAGCCATTCATTTTGAGCCGTCTCAAGTTCCCCAGGCCACAGATGCACTTCATCTTCCCATTTCGAAGACCCAGAGTATTAGGCCTCCAATGTTTCCCCCTGAACTTACTAGAGTTCCTCCAGAGTATGCTGATCTCAAGGAAGTCTTCAGCAAGTCCCGAGCCACATCCCTTCCTCCACACAGACCATATGACTGTGTCATTGACTTGGTTCCTGGAGCATCTCCACCACGAGGTAGGCTTTACTCTCTCTCTGCCCCGGAGAGGGCTGCTATGGAGAGGTACCTCAAGGAAGCTTTGGATAGTGGTTTTATTCGTACTTCGACTTCACCTGCTGGAGCTGGGTTTTTCTTTGTTGAGAAGAAGGATGGTGACCTCAGGCCTTGCATCGACTACAGGGGTCTTATCCGCATCACCATTAAGAATCGTTACCCCCTGCCCCTGATGACATCTGCTTTTGAGATCCTGCAAGGTGCCACCATATTCACTAAATTAGATCTCCGAAATGCCTACCACCTGGTCAGGATTCGAGAGGGGGATGAGTGGAAGACTGCTTTCAACACCCCGACAGGCCACTATGAGTACAGAGTTATGCCCTTTGGCCTGGTCAATGCCCCAGCCGTCTTCCAGGCATTGATTATGATGTCTTGCGGGAGATGTTGAACAAGTTCGTTTTTGTCTATCTCGATGATATCCTCATTTTCTCATGCAACTACCAAGAACACGTTCAACATGTTCGACAGGTCCTGCCCCAGTTACTTAAACACAGTCTCTTCGTCAAGCTGGAGAAGAGCGAATTTCACGTGTCTTCAACCCTATTTCTCGGCTTCATCGTTTCCAAGGGAATCCTCCAGATGGATCCTGGCAAGGTGTGTGCAGTGCAGGAATGGCCTCAGCCTAACTCTCTGAAGCAGGTACAACGTTTTCTTGGTTTCGCCAACTTTTATAGGAGGTTTATAAGAAGCTTAAGCTCTGTTGCAGAACCTCTCTCCACACTCACCAAGAAGTCTGCCCATCCATTCTTGTGGACTGAGAAGGCCAATCAAGCTTTTAACAAGCTCAAAAGACTCTTTACGTCTGCCCCTATCTTAACCCTTCCAGACTCAGAGTTGCCCTTTGTGGTGGAGGTTGATGCTTCTGATGTGGGGGTAGGGGCAGTCTTGTCCCAAAGAGCCAGGGTTGACAGCAAGCTTCACCCATGTGCTTATCTGTCCCGTCGACTAACTGCAGCAGAGAAGAATTACGATATTGGAAACCGAGAGCTGTTGGCTGTTAAGGTGGCATTGGAGGAGTGGAGGCATTGGTTGGAAGGGGCCAAACATCCATTCCTCATCTGGACAGACCACAGAAACCTTACCTACATTCGGGAGGCCAAGAGACTGAGTTCCCGCCAAGCACGCTGGGCTCTGTTTTTTAATCGGTTTGACTTTGTTCTTTCTTACCACCCAGGTTCCAAGAATTCAAAACCAGATGCACTTTCGAGGCAGTTTGACCCCCCAGAAGAGGAGACCAGACCAGAGCCCATCATACCCACCTCCAGAATAGTGGCAACTGTCCAGTGGGGCATTGAGGCTGCCATTAAGAAGGCCCAACGGCAGCAGGCGGATCCAGGTAATGGTCCACCTGGACGTCTTTTTGTACCTAACCGACTAAGTTCTGATGTGTTGCAGTGGGCACATGCCTCCCTCCCCTCCAGTCACCCTGGGGCTACTAGAACTTGCAGGCTCATCCAGAGGAGGTTTTGGTGGCCGAAGTTGCAAAGAGATGTCCGGGGATTTGTTGCCGCTTGCACTGTTTGTGCCCAGAACAAGGAGCCCAGAACCCACCCTCAAGGACTACTTCATCCTCTACCTATCCCTAAGCATCCTTGGTCGCACATATCTCTGGACTGTGTCACAGGTCTGCCCAGATCCCAAGGTAATACAGTCATTCTTGTGGTGGTGGATAGATTTTCCAAGGCCTGTCACCTCCTACCTTTACCCAAACTTCCCACAGCCAGCCAGACTGCAGAGCTCCTAATGCAGCACGTGTTCAGGATTCACGGCTTCCCCCAGGATATCGTCTCCGATAGAGGTTCTCAGTTCACCTCCTGGTTCTGGAAGGCATTTGGCCGCCTCATTGGATCTGACATCAGTCTGTCATCTGGTTTTCACCCCCAATCGAATGGGCAGACAGAGAGGGTGAATCAGGAGATAGAGAAAACTTTGAGATGTTTGGCAGCGGACAATCAGACTACTTGGAGCTCTCGATTAGTCTGGGCAGAGTTTGCACATAACACTCTATACCATTCTTCCCTAGGCATGTCCCCTTTTGAGTGCCAGTACAGCTTCCCTCCTATTTTGTTCCCCGGACAGGAGCCAGAGGTATGTGTTCCTGCTGCTGCTCAACTCGTTCGCCGTTGTCAACGGACTTGGAAGAAGGCCCGGGCAGCCTTACTGAAAGCCTCTCAACAACAACAAAGGCAAGCGAACCGGCGGCGGAGGCTGGGACCTATGCTTCGTCCGGGTCAGAGGGTGTGGCTCGCAACCAGAGATCTGCCTCTGCGGGTGGAATCTCGCAAACTGGCTCCACGTTATATTGGTCCTTTTAAGATCCTCAGGAAGATAAATGCAGTAGCTTACCGTCTACATCTGCCCAGGTCCATGAGAATTCACCCAACGTTTCATGTCTCTCGGTTAAAGCCTGTTGTTTGTTCTTCTCTGTCCCCAGCTCGCAGAGCTACCCCAGCTGCCCGCATCATCGACGGACAACCAGCTCACACTGTGCGTAGGCTGGTGGATTCCCGTCAGGTCCGTGGAAAAGTGCAGTATTTGGTCGACTGGGAGGGTTACGGCCCAGAGGAGTGCTCATGGGTGCCTGCTCGAGACATTCTGGACCCTACACTCATTACGGATTTTCACCGAACCCAAAGACTCCAAAAGGTGAACATCAGGAGCCGTTCTTAGAGGGGGGACTCCTGTAAGGAACCCTTAACTGGACCGCTATTGTTCTACTGGTCAGCAGGTGGCACCTCTCACCTGACTCCTGCTGAACACACCACTCATTATGCCTGATGTATCACACCTGTGTATTGCCCTATTTAAGTGTGTTTGTGCCATGCTTTATTGTTGAGCCTATGTTACCTGTTGCAAGCTAGTCTGTGTAAAGTCTATGTTTATTTCATTGGACCCTTGTGTCTATCTTTCTTTTCACTGTTTCTTGGAAGCCCGGCTTCCTTTGTTTTGTTGATCTTTTATCAGTAAAGGTTGTCTTTTGCTGAAGATCTACGTCTCCTCTGCTCTTGGATTCATTTATTGGGGAGTTAGCTCAACCCGTTTACACAGTGACTTGGAACACGAGAGACCTGGGTTCAATCCCCACCTAGAACAGCCTCGTTACACATAGCTACTAGCTGTTCATATGATACGATGTAATACCTTTAAATACCACCTTTAAAAACAGCCTGTTGTTGTGAGGACCAATTTAGCTCTCTGGGATTTATGAATCGACTTTATTGTTTTGCTCCAGTGGGAGACAACCAAGACACATCAAGAATAGAGAAGGAGTGTTTATGTGTCCAAATCACGTGATAAAGAATGACCAGAGTAAAATATGTTTTATAGAGGCCCCCAAAATTATTAAAACACCTCAGCCACACATAAAACTGCAAGAATGTCATTCTAGCCTATTAGATCAAAATATTAAACGAAGCGACACGTCTTTTGAAAGATAGATAGAACAAGTGCACTTTTCAAGAAAAACATTGGACAATTAAAATACAGGCTTACTGTTCAAAATGAAGACAAACATTATTTGGACAATTTGTAGTGGTCAGACATCAGTGAAAAATGGTTATATTAATGTAATGAACTACACCTGTGGTGCTAAGACTGACTTGTGGCTTCATACTCACATCTACTAAAAAAATGGGACCAGCTGGTTAAAAGTAATTGGAAAAATGGCTCAGAAAACTAAGCTTGTTCTAAGTTGTTCCTTGATATTTTGTTATCTATGCAATTACATTTTAATACTTAAAAAAAGCTTTAACATGGCACAAAAACAACCCATTCCCGTATGCCAACAACACATTCCCGTATGACAAAGGCCCCTAACAAGTTTTCAAACATTGCGCTGAAATGTAAAAACAAATATTTTTAACATTAGCTGCTATGGTCCTGGCCATTTCAGTGTGTAGCTCAGCGTTGTAGCAAGAGGGACGCAACGTCTCGTTCCCTCCATCAGGGAACAGAGATTACGACAGTAACCAAGACATTCCCTATCTGTCACTCACTTGATGTTGTATCGATGTAGTGACACTAGGGGTCCCTATACAAAACGCCACAACCAGCTGACCACTGTGTGTCTTGTAGTAAGTGCACCCGGCCCCCATGTAACATTCCCCAACGCCCCACAAGTGTCATATGGCCCCTCGCACCCCTGTGGACAAGACAAACTCATAGTGGGGACAGACCGCACCAGCCACGGCCTATTCTCTTCTTTTTTCTCCCACAAAAATTTAAAATCATTCAGCTGGGGCCATATTCGTCCGCGTCGAGGGGTGTCTTTTCCCAAGAGGAAAGACACCATGGAGACCACACCCTGCCCGAAACGGAGGTAACGCGTAGAGGATAGATCCCATGGACTTACAGATCATATGGATGTACAGACCATCAGTATCGTCCACGCGGTAGGTCCTGCCCGGAGAGGAGTCATGGTGACCATGGGATTAAATGGTCTGTCCACCACCTCAAATCTTACAGCTGGTGTCCTCGTCCTTGGGTCGCCCATCTCAGGGGCGCTTTGAAGCCTTCCTTGGGTTCTTGGTGCCGGATCGTGGGATGGGGGGGGGGGGTGTCAGCTTCCTGCAGGGGGCTCTATGTCAGAGCCAGGCAGTTGGCCCGGGCTGCGGCGGAGCCAATGTCGTCACTGCAGGGGGACGTCCTTGGCAATGAGCAGACGGGGTGAAGGACCTTGAGTCATGCCAGGATGTGTTGAATAGTCTCTGTCTGCTTCCTGACCATTGAGAACTGCTGAGCAAAGTCCTCGATGGTGGCCCACGCCACTCCAGCCTGGGAGATGGGGGTGTCAAGGAAGTGTACACCCTGTCGACATCCTTCATCTCAACCAGGTTAAGCCACAGGTGATGCTCCTGGAGTTGTTA